>NC_143026.1:51707500-52028611 GCF_057628025.1 Oncorhynchus mykiss
GTGAGTAGACGATGTTTCAGAATTTGCAGGCAGTGCAGCATATTTAGGTTCGGGAAGGGAAAAAAAAACATTATTGAATTGAAACTATTTGTATACATGTCTTCCACAATTTGCAACTGTTTTTGTCTTTTCCCGAAATGGTCAGATACAGCAACTGTCACTGCAAAAGAAAACATTCTGCAAACACCTCCAGACATTTGATCAAGTTCACCATTGCTATTTCCTTTAGATTAGAGGGCTTCAACCTTTTCTTGAATGGCCAATCATATTACTCTTTTGCATTGCATTGCATGGCATTGTAGGCTGCCACTGTAAGTGTAGTTTTAAAAAAAACATCTGAGTAGATAATGTTCCAGAATTTTCAGGAAATCATATTACTCAAATACAAATAATACTTCACTCAAATACAAATAATACTTTTCTGCGTCTAGTCTTCAATAGTTTTCAATGGTAGACTGCGACAGAGCAGGTAAATGTTGAACTAGAACGCAAAATTGCGCTGAGAAGTAACTGGCCCCGTTGTTTCTGCTGCTGCTTTGAAAGTGGATTGAAAAGTACTGGGGCAAATGCTTTCACGCCACACGTTTTCCGGCGGCTCTGGCAGCAATGCACTACCGGCTCCCGGGGGCAGTAGGGCGGGGAGGGGTTCATTAGTTTAAAAAATAGCACTGATCAAAAGGACACCTTTTCCATAGGAGGGCAAAAGGACAGATACTCCAGCACCCCTAGGGCTCTATCTGTGCACGTGACTGCATGTATGAATTTAGTAATTAATGCCAATTTAAAACTATTGAATTCAAATTACATTTCTTAATAGAAATTGAAAATGATTAAATTCAAGTTCAATCCAAACCCTGGATGACTGACAGGGGCGCTGTATTGAAAGCACCGCTGAGCCATTTTGGTACTCCTCCATTGTAAAGAAATATTTTGGAAGCTATAAAAATGCATTTATTAATGTCTACATTTTGTTTTTGCCAAGTATGTTCTATTACAGACACCTTGATGCATACTTTAAATTATAGTATGTGTTCTAAAAATAATATAAAAACATATTGCTTAAAGTATTATTTTAGAGAGTACTAATGTTACTATCCCCACTACAATGTAATTTTCCAATTTTGTCCTTTTTATTGAAATACTGTAGAATTCCACGAATTTCTAAGGAGGACTGCACCTTCCATTTTAAAGGCTACTGAGTGGCACAGCGGTCTAAGGCACTGCATCTCAGTGCTAGAGGCGTCACTACAGACCCTGGTTCGATCCCCGGCTGTATCACAACTGGCCGTGATCGGGAGTTCCATAGGGCAGTGTTGTCTGGGTTTGGGGAGGGTTTGACCGGGGTAAGCCGTCATTGTAAAATAAGAATTTGTTCATAGCTGACTTGCCTAGTTAAATAAAACATACAATACACTTCTGGGGAGTATCAATATGGCAGCTGGTAGCTTCAAAGCCTCTCTTGGCCATTACATAGCATCAGCAATCCAGGGGTTATACACATCATTGGTTCAACCTCTGCTGTCACTTATACACTGAGTATACCAAACATTAGGAACACCTTCCTAATACTGAGATGCATCCCCCCCTTTTGCCCTCAGAACAGCCTCAATTCGTCGGAGCATGGACTCTACAATGTGTCGAAAGCGTTCCACAGGGATGCTGGCCCATGTTGACTCCAATGCTTCCCCCAGTAGTGTCAGGTTGGCTAGATTTCCTTTGGGTGGTGGGTCATTCTTGATACACAGGGGAGGAGCTCCAGGTGGTATCCGATTTCAAGGCACTTAAATATTTTGTCTTACCCATTGACCCTCTGAATGGCACACATGCACAATCCATGTCTCAATTGTCTCAAGGCATAAAAGGCCTTCTTAACCTGTCTCCTCCCCTTCACCTACACCGACTGAAGTGGATTTAACAAGTGACATCAATAAGGGATCATAGCTTTAACCTGGATTCACCTATGTTATGAAAATAGCAGGTGTTCTTAATGTTTTGAATACTCAGTGTATATCTCTCCATTTTTATGCCTCAATGTTTATACTGTATTTTACATAGCAGCATTCAACATGAACAACATAATATTTCTGTGCAATTCCCTTTCTCAGCCTGATCCCAGATCTGTTTGTGCGGTCCTGCTAAATCCTATCTTTGAGTTTATTTTTCAATTTTTTACAGGGAAAGTGCACATTAATCAACGTTTCCGTAAAAGTGCAGGTTTTAGCCAGCCGGCTAATTTTCAACCGTAGTCCCTGGGCGGGTTATTAAAAACAATTACAATAACAATACACATGCAGAGCAACATAGGACAAGCAACACGTAGCATGCAGACAGAGCAATAGCACAAAGAGCAACAAAACAAAATACATAAAAGAAACAACGTGTTTCCACACCTCGCAAGCTACAGACAACATGGAAAGCGACAATACACAGCTAGGAATTATGTTCACAAGTCTGATTGGCCTTTAACGTTTTTTTGTGAAGGTGCGATAGGTGGTGCAGTTCTGTGTGTCTGAAGGCAGTGTGTTCCAGACATGGGAAGCTCTCACAGAGAAAGCAGATTGACTAAAGGTGCTTTTCCTTAAGGGAACTATACTGTCACCTCTCATGGCAGACCTTGTGGTTCTGCTGCCTTTTTCACCTGCTTTTTAAAAGAGAGGTTGGAATTACGTATGAAGCCAAGGTATGTGTCAGCTCCTCCCCTGACACATAGACATCTGGCTCAGTAGCATCAGTTGCCCTCTTTGTTTAGAACATGCAGACAGTTTTTTTTTCACATTGAGATGCAAACATGAGTCACTGAGCCATTTTGTACCCTGGACCATTACAGTAGTGAGTTCTTGTGCAGCTTGTTGTTTGCTCTTTGCATGCACATATCACTGTATCATCTGCATACATTTGAACTTCAGACCCAGTACAGGCAGATGTTAATTGTCACGCCATTGGCACAAACAGCTACTGTACTTTCTCTCCTACTTTCTTCACACCCTACACAGTCAAGTCGTTTCAATGCTAATTACAAAGACAACTGTCATTTAGTCTGGGGTCACACAGCTCAGAAACTAAACTGGCTACCTATCTAGGAGTTGTTGCGTCTCGCTACATGCAGACTCTAATGCCTTATGACAGGCTGTTGTTTGCGTGTCTGTTGTACATGCTCTGTCATCACTGGCAGGCTGGTTCAGTATTATGGTCTGCCGAGCAGCAGGGTTGACATGGGAACATGACCTCTGACACAGCAAAAGTGACAATAGAGAGAGAGAGAGATGATGTCATTCTCTCCGCTCTGTTGCCCTCCTCTCTCCTCTTCTCTACTTCTCTTCTGTCTTCTACTCCTTTTTTCCTCTCCTTATTTCCCTCCTCTCCCATTCTCTTCTCTCCCCCTCCTCTCATCTCCCCCATCCCTTCCTCAGTCTTCTTTGCTTTCCCATCTAAACACGGCATCATTTTACCGTGGCTTGGACCTTAAGAAAGCCTGAAGAAGGCACAGTGTGCCGAAATGTTGGCTTACCCATTAAATTGTTGCGAACATATAGTATAGTCTTTCTTTTCATACTTTGGCTGGGCCTCCCATCCAGAGGAGGGCACAGTTTGTGTGGTAATTGTGACACAACACCTTTAGTGAACCTGAAGAGAAGGTACGTCTATAAAGGAGCCTTGAGAAAATCTTGGATAGTTCCCAGGAGGCAATGCCACTGCGGCAAGGCAGATGTCCCATCCCAGAACAGACGTGTATGTGCCTGCAGAGACCTTGCATGAAGTGCTGCCTGATAGGCTAGACACCTGGCTGTTTGTGTGTGTTTGGCAGGGACAATATACAACAAAACATACGTCTCAGAGTATGAGAAGTAATGTGTTTTACCAGATCTACAGTGGCAAGGAAAAGTATGTGAACCCTTTGGGATTTGATGACCAATTTCTGCATAAATTGGTCATCAAATTTGATTTGATCTTCGTCTAAGTCACAACAATAGACAAACATACTGTGCTTAAACTAATAACATCATTTAAACATGTATAGTGTAGGTTGGAAAATGTTTGTGAACCCCTAGGCTAATGACTTCTCCAAAAGCTAATTGGAGTCAGGAGTCAGCTAACCTGGAGTCTAATCAATGAGACGATATTTGAGATGCTGGTCAGAGCTGCCCTGCCCTATAAAAAACACTCACAAAATGTTTGTTTGCTATTCACAATAAGCATTGCCTGATGTGAACCATGCCTCAAACAAAACAGATCTCAGAAGACCTAAGATTGAGAATTGTTGACTTGCATAAAGCTGGAAAAGGTTACAAAATTACCTCTAAAAGCCTTGATGTTCATCAATCCACGGCAAGACAAATTGTCTATAAATGGAGAAAGTTTAGCACTGTTGCTACTCTCCCTAGGAGTGGCCATCCTGCAAAGATGACTGCAAGAGCACAGCACAGAATGCTCAATGAGGTTAAGAAGAATCCTAGAGTGTCAGCTAAAGACTTACAGAAATCTCTGGAACATGCTAACATCTCTGTTGACGAGTCTACGATACGTAAAACACTAAACAAGAATGGTGTTCATGGGAGGACACCACGAAAGAAGCCACTGCTGTCAAAAAAAAACATCGCTGCACGTCTGAAGTATTCAAAAAGAGCACATGGATGTTCCACAGCGCTACATGCAAAATAGTCTGTGGACAGATTAAACTAAATTTGAGTTGTTTGGATGGAACACACAACACTATGTGTGGAGAAAAAAGGCATAGCACACCAACATCAAAACCTCATCCCAACTGTAAAGTATGGTGGAGGGAGCATAATGGTTTGGGGCTGCTTTACTGCCTCTGGGCCTGGACAGCTTGCTATCATTGATGGAAAAATGAATTCCCACGTTTATCAAGACATTTTGCAGGAAAATGTAAGGCTATCTGTCTGCCAATTGAAGCTCAACAGAAGTTGGGTAATGCAACAGGACAACGACCCAAAACACAGAAGTAAATCAACAACAGAATGGCTTCAACAGAAGAAAATACGCCTTCTGGAGAGACCCAGTCAGAGTCCTGAACTCAACCCAATTGAGATGCTGTGGCATGACCTCAAGAGAGCAGTTCACACCAGACATCCCAAGAATATTGCTGAACTGAAACAGTTTTGTGAAGAGGAATGGTCCAAAATTCTTCCTGACCGTTGTGCAGGTCTGATCCGCAACTACAGAAAACGTTTGGTTGAAGTTATTGCTGCCAAAGGAGGGTCAAACCAGTGCACAGGGGCATTGACATGCTGAAGCAGGAAAGGGCCTTCCCCAAAATGTTGCCACAAAGTTGGAAGCACAGAATTGTCTAGAATGTCATTGTATGCTGTTAAGATTTCCCTTCACTGGAACTAAGGGGCCTAGCCCGAACCATGAAAAACAGCCCCAGACTGTTAATTCCTTCTCCACCAAACTTTACATTTGGCACTATGCATCGGGACAGGTAGCATTCTCCTGGCATCTGCCAAACACAGATTAGTCCGTTGGACTAAGTGTGATTCCATGCATTTTCACTGTTCCCGGGTTCCAATTGTGGCGAGCTTTACACCACTCCAGCCGACGCTTGGCAATGCACATGTGTGCTGCAGCTGGGCCATGGAAACCCATTTCATGAATTTCCCGATGAACAGTTCTTGTGCCGACGTTGCTTCCAGAGGCAGTTTGTAACTCAGTAGTGAGTGTTGCAACCAAGGACAGACAGTTTTTACGGGCTACGTGCTTCAGCACTCGGCGACCCCGTTCTGTGAGCTTGTGTGGCCTACTGAGCCGTTGTTGCTACTAGACATTTCCACTTCACAATAACAGCACTTACAGTTGACCGGGGCAGCTCTAGCAGGGCAGAAATCTGACGAACTGACTTGTTGGAAAGGTGGCATCCTATGATGGTGCCACATTGAAAGTCACTGAGCTCTTCAGTAAGGCCATTCACCTGCCAATGTTTGTATATGGAGATTGCATGGCTGTGTGCTCAATTTTATTCACCTGTCAGCAACGCATGTGGCTAAAATAGCAGAATCCACTAATTTGAATGGGTGTCCACATACTTTGGTATATATAATGTATGTGACATGATGTTAGGAGATTCTATTGAACATGATTGCAGCACTGTAGATGACTCACTTTAACCCCTCTATCTTCATGAAAAGCACCTCTGAGTCTGGTTATAGGCCTATCTGATTCCCTGACCCTTCACTTATTACAAGTAAAGTTGCCTAACAAGTTTCTCAATAGTTGTTACTGTAACCATGTTACTATGACATTGTACTGGCACATGCACAGTACCAGTCAAAAGTTTGGACACATCTACTTATTCAAGGTTTTTCTTTCTTTTTACTATTTTCTACATTGTAGAATAATAGTGAAGTCATCAAAACTATGAAAAAACACATGGAATCATGTAGTAACCAAAAAAGTGTTAAACAAATCTAAATATATGTTCTATTTTAGATTATTCAAAGTAGCCACCCTTTGCTTTGATGACAGCTTTGCACACTCTTGGCATTCTCTCAACCAGCTTCACCTGGAATGCTTTTCCAACAGTCTTGAAGGAGTTCCCACATATGCTGAGCACTTGATTGCTTTTCCTTCACTCTGCTGTCCAACTCTTCCCAAACCATCTCAATTGGGTTGAGGTCAGGTGATTGTGGAGGCCAGGTCATCTGATGCAGCATTCCATCACTCTCCTTCTTATAGCCCTTCAAATAGCCCTTACACAGCCTGGAGGTGTGTTGGGTGTGTTCAACAATGTCCTGTTGAAAAACAAATGATAATCCCTCTAAGCGCAAACCAGATGGGATGGCGTATCGCTGAAGAATGCTGTGGTAGCCATGCTGGTTGTGTGCCTTGAATTCTAAATAAATCACAGACAGTGTTCCCAGCAAAGCACCCCCACACCATCACACCTCCTCCTCCATGCTTCACGGTGGGAACCACACATGCGGAGATCATCCTTTCACCTACTCTGAGTCTCACAAAGACATGGTGGTTTGAACCAAAAGTCTCAAATTTCGACTCTTCAGACCAAAGGACAGCTTTCCACCGGTCTAATGTCCATTGCTCGTGTTTCTTGGCCCAAGCAAGTTTCTTATTGTTATTGGTGTCCTTTGGTAGTGATTTCTTTGCAGCATTTCGACCATGAAGACCTGATTCACACAGTTGATGTTGAGATGTGTCTGTTACTTGAACTCTGTGAAGCTTTTATTTGGGCGGCAATTTCTGAGGCTGGTAACTCTAATGAACTTATCCTCTGCAGCAGAGGTAACTCTGGGTCTTCCTTTCCTATGACGGTCCTCTTGAGAGCCAGTTTCATCATAGCGCTTGATGGTTTTTGCAACTACACTTGAAGAAACTTTCAAAGTTCTTGAAATTTTCTGTATTGACTGACCTTCATGTCTTACAGTAATGATGGACTGTAATTTTTTCTTTGCTTATTTGAGCTGTCATAATATGGACTTGATCTTCTACCAAATAGGGCTATCTTCTGTATACCACTTGTTAAGCAGCTATTGTATATGAGGCATCACAGGCTAGCGATGGCATACAAGGGCACAGTGAGCTGTGCTGGACTTGAAATGTCTGCTAAATATTTATATTTTTTATTTAACCTTTATTTAAGCAGGTAGTCATGCTGAGACCACTGTCTCTTTCACAGATGATTCCTGCATGAACACATTAAAAAAAATTACACGATACATACTGTATCTATATACACATAATTACACAAAACAACACTGTATCTATATCCACATCAATTACACAATACATACTGTATCTATATACACATCAATTACACAATACATGAAAAGCAAATACAAAACACGAAATGCAAAACACAATCATATAAAGCAAACAAATTCTTCAGTTAAAAGGCCCGCATTCAGTAAAAAGACACACATTCTCTCTCTCCAGCTCCCTCTCCCTCTCCGCCTCCCCCCGGCACTCTGACCTGGATGCTAGCTCCAGACACCTCCTAAATCGGTCACGCTCTTTGAGTCGCTGACTTCATTGAGGGACGTGTACCCTCCACGGACAGATGTGCTGTAGTCATCGGAACAAAGCAGAGGGGGCGACCCAGGGTTTATTTTAAGCTGCAGCACAGTACGCTGCGAAACACAATAAACACTTGTGGTCAATGTGGAGTCAAAGGCAATGGCAGGGCAGAGATTTAAGTTGCAAATCTGTGCGGGATGAATTGAACATGTCTGGTTGGAGAGGATGTGATTTGTCATAGAGGGAGAACACTGTCAGGACAGCGAGTTGATTGATGTGGTGGTGGATGGTTGGGATTGGGGCTAAGCCTAAGCGCTCTTTAGGGGGTTTTAGTGGTGGTCGTGGCTGCCCTGTCTTTTTTTTTGTTTTTTGTTGAATTTTACCCCTTTTTCTCCCCAATTTCATGGTATCCAATTGTTAGTAGCTACTATCTTGTCTCATTGCTACAACTCCCTTACGGGCTCGGGAGAGACGAAGGTTGAAAGTCATGCGTCCTCCAATACACAACCCAACCAAGCCGCACTGCTTCTTAACACAGCGCGCACCCGGAAGCCAGCCGCACCAATGTGTCGGAGGAAACACCGTGCACCTGACAACCTTGGTTAGCGTGCACTGCGCCCGGCCCGCCACAGGAGTCGCTGGTGCGCGATGAGACAATGATATCCCTACCGGCCAAACCCTCCCTAACCCGGACGACGCTTGGCCAATTGTGCGTCGCCCCACGGACCTCCCGGTCGCGGCCGGTTACGACAGAGCCTGGGCGCGAACCCAGAGTCTCCGTTGGCACAGCTGGCGCTGCAGTACAGCGCCCTTAACCACTGCGCCACCCGGGAGGTCCTGCCCTGTCTTTTAGCTGTGGTTTAGCCCTGACATAGCCCGGCCCTATAGCCTTTCCTGCGATAGTCCCACAACCTGGGTCATTGCTGGGACATGCCTACTGGCACTCCATAACCACCACCAACCCCCCTTCCCACACACACTCCCCAGTCTCCCCCTGCCAAATGTTCAGCTTGTGTTTATTCTGCTGTGTCATGTAAGGGTAGCAGTACGTTATGGGCCATTTGTGCCTGGAGAGGTGAAGTAATGCCTGCTAGCCGTTATTGTGATTTCAGCAATTGTGGGTTTGATCCATTTGAACTGTATCTCTTTGAATAAAGGTGTACTAAGTTATTGCTAGTCCTCATGCTCTGCCACTATGTGTCGCTGCAATCCTACTCTCACTGTCTAGACTCACTCAGACACCAGAAGTTGTTCTTGCTAAACCTTAAGGATCTCTGTATACTTTGTTCAAAAAAACATAAAATGTAGCTAAATTGTTTGAAACCTACACACGGCCAAACCTCGGCTTGGATGTAGTGTGGTTGAATAAATTCTCCAGCCAGCACTATGAAAGATCAGCGTGATCAATAGATTGCCTGTGAATGTGATTATACCTTCTAATCGTCCACTTCACGAAGTGTGGCACATATCTCTTATTGTGAGCCTTTGAGGTCAGTCTATGAATGACTCACATTAGTATTCAAAGAACAGTGCTATTCAATCAGCCGGGACTGCAAGAATCTGACCTTTTCATCAACCTGGAACTGCAACATTCAAAATGTACTGTAGGTTAGTTGTTTTGCTACCATTGACGGTTGGTGTTTAAGAAAGCCTTTGCCACCCAATAGGAGTGATTCTTACAAAACGCGTCTTTGATGTAGCCTTGAAAGTGTGTGAGAAACATGTCATGTCAGACTTGACACAAACTCAGTCAGCACTTATTGCCAATGTACTGTAATACTTGTCTCAAACCTTTGGAAACAGACACAAAAAGGGCCAATGTCACTGAAGGCAGCACAAAGCAATTTCAGCACCATTTCAGGCAAACAGACTGCAAGCACGCAAATGCAGTACAAATACACAAACATTGTTTGTTTTTTTCAACTAGGAGAACAGTCACAATTTAGGCTTCATGACAAATCCCCCTGGTTCAAATCCCCCTGGTTGCTGCTGCGGGTGTACTCTACTAGCTGTCTCAAGGAAAGATGTCTGTTTGACATGAGAGAATCCTCTATTTGACATTTTAGCCAGCATGGCTAGTGCCTGTAAGTCAGATGACCAGTCTCTCACCACCATCTCCATAGTGTCACCGTAGTAAATGTCATCATTCCACAAGTGAACGTCAGCATGTGATTGCCGTTATTGGTGTTGCTTTTTTCCCTGCATGATACAATATCACCCTTCTTCAACTCCAATGAGAGATGCACTCCATCGATATGGAAATCTGCATTCCCACATGTCCGCCTCTGCCAGTGTATTTCTTTGTCTGTCCGTGTGTGTATGAATCTCCCTTGCACCATCCATCTCCATGCCCAGACCCATTGTCTGTCTGTCTGTCTTCCCTGTGGTGCTCCAGGCTCGCTACAGGAAGGAGCAGGCGGTGGCACAGCAGGTGCCCTGGATCCCCCCTGTGGACAACCTGTTGAAGGACACCACTGACGGCTGCGCCCTGGCCACTCTGCTGCACTTCTACTGCCCACAGCTAGTCAAACTGGAAGGTACACTAACTAGACAGCACTAAACTGTATTCTGACCGTGGGGATGGGGGGTGTCTGTGGTTCCCTATCAACACATTACCTTTTTGAGAGGCCTATAGCTGTCTGAATTATTCAATCACTTAGCCTGAAGGTGTTAAGGGCTCTCCCCTGGCTAGCCTTTCATGTTCCAGGAGGAGTGAGTGAGCCATCCATTAGTGATGAACATCAAGTCTCAACTCACCCTTAATCTCATCAACCATCAACCCACTGATGAAGTGGATGGGATCTCATATGGACACACACACAAGGCTCAGTACCCCAAATTCAGAGTGATGATTGATTTAAAGGCACTCCATAAGATTCTGTTTTCGCATCAAAACGGCTTGATTACCTTCTGGAAAACATCCAGTATTCTCATCCCTGATTGGTCAATCCCATACAAAGAAGGGACAAATACCTTACAAATACCTCCAGAAGCCCTACTCCTAACGGATATTCACTTTCTGATTCACTTCCAAGAGATTTGTGCATCACTCGTCTCTCAGACCCCCTTTAACCAACTTAGCCAATTATGTGTCCATGTGGCCTGTCCCTGTCAGATATCTGCCTTAAGAAGAGCATGTCACTGGTGGACAGCCTGTACAACCTGCAGCTGGTGCAGGAGTTCTGTCAGCAGCACCTCAACCGCTGCTGCCACTTCAGTCTGGAGGACATGGTCTACGCCTCCTCTTCAGTCAAAGTAAGTCCACAAGGCAAAGTTATGGCTTTTGAAGTGTGTTTTGAAAGAATCTCTGAGGTACAAATGTATACCCTTTTCACACTATTGTGTCTATACCGTACAGTGTTGGCTGGGATATTTTGTTTTCACATGGTCCTTTCCCGCACCGTTCCAGCAACTAGACTGCATGTGTAACCACGCCAGCGCAGTACAGCTCAGCATGGCTTGGCTCAGCTCAGTAGTGTGGAAAAGGTGTTACTGCACACAGAGTTCAGCCAACTCGGTTTGAATTGTTGATTTTTAAAGGGCAGCAAAAGTTTCAGGAGATTTTGCAAAGAAAATAATACATTTGGAAGTAGTCCAAGAGCTAAAGACAATGCGTCAAACTAGGCATAAGGCTTGGCAGCTACAGTGTGTGCAGCATTGCCAGAGCTGGTGATTCGTGTATATTCATATTATGTAATACAGCTGGAGAAAGCCTGGTGGAAAATGGGATCTGTCTGAAATGGATCCTGTAAACTCTCTGTCCTCACAAACCACAGATCTGGTTTGTCTGTGCGAGATGTGTCTCTGTTTTGTCTGTCCCTCTCTCTTTTGTCTGTATTGCCTTCCCTATTTCTCTCGCTTTCCTCTCTCCTCTCTCCTTCTTTCCTCTCATTATATACCTTTCTCTCATCTCTCTCTTCTACGCTCCTCGCTCTCTCGTTCTCTCTCTCTCTCTCCATTTTTCACTGGAAGCTATTATATCGGTATGTATTGTATCTATGTGCAGGAAGGATGGACACATAACACTTGGCTTGTGTCTTTGTCTTGGCTCCCAGGCTGTGAATAGTGGGTGTTGGTCACGTGTGTTGTTGCCAAACAGCTCTGCATTCCCCATTTTCTCTATTCTTGTACATTAATGGTTTCACAAGTACTGTACTGAAAACTGATGAACGGTTAAAAATGGTATGTGTTGTTTTTTTTGTGGCAGAGAAGTGTCATAGTGGAGAAAAGGTGAGTCGGGGCTGAGTTTGTGTGTGTGTTTGTGTGCTGCAAACAACAGTGTACCACTGGCCCTGTCTGGGTGTTGAGTATTGGCGTCTACCCAGCTGTCAGTTGTGCTGGTCCTTTCAGTGGAGAAGTGCTGCTAGTAGCTATTAAAGCACACAGTTCACAAGGGGAGGGGGGAATACTAGTGAGTTGAAATCAGCTGTGTCTGACATGGTCCTTTAAGCAACCCCAGACACACTGGCAGATTCTGAATAAGTCACTTCACAGAATGCTTAGGAAGGAGATGATTCAGGCTGCGGGTCAGGTGAAATAGAGCCCTGGGGCTGAAGAGGCAAATCAGTCCTACTGCATCTATCATGACACTGACATTGAGTTTATGCTAGCCACAGTAGAAATATAATTATTAGAATTACATTCCCATTCAAGTCAATGTTCTGTGATAGGTGGACCGGCCGCCATATTGAGTGTACCCACGAGTGTTCCAGTCAAATTGCTGTAGTCTGAGAGGCTTGTCCCTTCTCATAATTATATTTCACAACAACCTGTATACTAGCCACTGACAAAAGCCATATATATTATAGATAGTCTCTGTGCACTTCATTTGAACCTCTTCTTAGGGGTTTGAGCTTCTAGTTGCTATTTCTGTGCAGCTTGACCACAAAATCATCCACTCACTCAGCCCAAACCTCTTACTTTTATAATAATTTAAAGACGGAGAGAGAGACACAGTGAGGGAGACACAGAGAGAGACACACACAGAGAGAGAGAAATCTTATCATTTATGGACATGGGGGACCTGAGACTATGCATATGGCCTCAGACGCACAGGTCTCTGGTCTAATCAGCCCCTTGGCTAATGTAAAGTGATTAATGACATTTAATGACATTAATGACATGGTAGCCTGTGTGTGGGCACCCACTGAGAGGGGTGGGGTTGCCCTACTAAACAGATTATCCATCCCAATGCTTTAGCGTCAGATTTGTTTGCAGTCAGCACCAATCAGCTCTCATCTCAGACATGGAGTGACACGCTGCAATCTCCAAACCTGGCAACCCGCCAGAGAACAGTAAGTGACAGTAAAATCTGACAATCTGGCAACTGGGCGGGGTAATATCAGGCGACAGGGTTGCGGTGTTGTGAGTTGGAGATCAGTAGAAAATCAGGGGCAGAACATAATGGATGTTTGACTGGCAGTGGTGTTAGGAGAGATAACGCTCACGATCGAATGTGAGAGGAAGCAGGTAGACAGACATATGGAGGGAGCGGACAAGCTTTTGCTATCTGGGCTAGGGGAGACCATTTCTCTTTCTCTTTTATCTATCGTTTCTCTATCAGACTGGGAGGACCCCACTCATGCTGCAGCTGAATTGACCTAGAGGAGGTAGGCTACTGTAGCTCACTGCAATGGAAATTGTAGCCTGGTACCAGATCAGTTTGTGCTGTCTTGCAATCTGGTGTTGGTGAGACAGGAGTTGGCAAAACAACATTACCAGATTTGCAACCAGGCTATAAAAATGGTTGTTGTGATTGTTTGCTATACTGTATGTTATATAGATGGAGTTCTAGTATTAAAGATGGCTGTGGTGGAGATTCTGTTGAGATGTAGCGTTGTGTTGTTTTGAATGATTGAACTTGGTTTACATTTTATTGATCATAGTTATTATAATAATTTACTGTAGTTCAGTTGCTACAGAGTTTGACATTGGATAATTGTGTTTGTCAGTGTTCCGGCTGGATGGTTGTTTGTCAGTGTTTTGGCTACTGTATAATCTGTCATGACAGATAAAAACATTCAAATGTTATGCCTGTTATGACATAACACCCTGGAATATGAGCAAAGATGATTCCTGTGCTCTGGTTTTGCATCACTGTTTGTTTGGATTGCAGAGAATATTGGCTTTGTAAGAATAGGATTGGCTGTGGTCTGACATGCTAACTCGGGGAGCTATGCTCTGCATGACCAAAAACTGCTCACGGTACCAATTATTTTAAATGCAGTGTAGTCACTTTGGGGAGTCACCTCTAGTTAGCTGCTTCTGCTGTCTTGACATACTGTTAAACAGCTGAGGGTAAATATTGCTGAAGAGGTGAATCTCTCACACACACACTTACACACTCACACACATACAGTTGAAGTCAGAAGTTTACATACACATTAGCCAAATACATTTAAACTCAGTTTTTCACAATTCCTGAAATTTAATCAGAGTAAAAATTCCCTGTTTTAGGTGTTAGGATCACCACTTTATTTTGGGAATGTGAAATGTCAGAATAATAGTAGAGAGAAGTATTTATTTCAGCTTGTATTTCTTTCATCACATTCCCAGTGGCTCAGTATTTGGTAGCATTGCCTTTAAAATTGTTTAACTTGGGTCAAATGTTTCAGGTAGGCTTCCACAAGCTTCCCACAATAAGTTGGGTGAATTTTGGCCCATTCCTCCTGACAGAGCTGGTTAATCAGGTTTCTAGGCCTCCTTGCTCGCACACACTTTTTCAGTTCTGCCCACAAATTTTCTATAGGATTGAGGTCTGTGAGGGCTTTGTGATGGCCACTCCAATACCTTGACTTTGTTGTCCTTAAGCCATTTTGCCACAACTTTGGAACTATGCTTGGGGTCATTGTCCATTTGGAAGACCCATTTGCGACCAAGATGTTGCTTCAATATATCCACATAATGTTCTACCTCAAGATGCCATCTATTTTTTAAAGTGCATGCTTCACAGTTGGGATGGTGTTCTTCGGCTTGCAAGCCTCCCCCTTTTTCCTCCAAACATAACGATGGTCATTATGGCCAAACAGTTCTGTTTTTGTTTAATCAGACCAGAGGACATTTCTCCAAAAGTACAATCTTTGTCCCCATGTGCAGTTGCAAACCGTAGTCTGGCTGTTTTATGGCGGTTTTGGAGCAGTGGCTTCTTCCTTGCTGAGTGGCCTTTCAGGTTATGCCAATATAGGACTTGTTTGACTGTGGATATAGATATTTTTGTACCTGTTTCCTCCAGCATCTTCACAAGGTCATTTGCTGTTGTTCTGGGATTGATTTACACTTTTCACACCGAAGTACGTTCATCTCTAGGAGACAGAATGCGTCTCTTTCCTGAGCAGTATGACGGCTATGTGATACCATGGTGTTTATACTTGCGTATTATTGTTTGTACAGATGAACGTAGTATCTTCAGGCATTTGGAAATTGTTCCTAAGGATGAACCAGACTTGTGCAGGTCTCCAATTTCTTTTCTGAGGTCTTGGCTGATTTCTTTTGATTTTCCCATGATGTCAATCAGAGGCACTGAGTTTGAAGGTAGGCCTTGAAATACATCCACAGGTACACCTTCAATTGACTCAAATTATGTCAATTAGCCTATCAGAAAGCCATGACATAATTTTCTGGAATTTTCCAAGCTGTTTAAAGGCACAGTCAACTTACTGTATGTAAACTTCTGACCCCACTGGAATTGTGATACAGTGAATTAAAAGTGAAATAATTTGTCTGTAAAAGAATTGTTGGAAAAATGACTTGTGTCAACCACAAAGTAGATGTCCTAACCGACCTGCCAAAACTATAGTTTGTTAACAAGAAATTTGTGGAGTGGTTGAAAAACAATTTTTAATGACTCCAACCTAAGTGTATGTAAACTTATGACTTCAACTGTAGATGCACACACACACTGCTTTTGCACTGAGTAAGGGAATGTTCATTTTGGTAACAATTGTGTTGTTGACCCGATGAACACTGCATATACTCAAGGTCATATCGGAACACGTGTGTGTGCCCGCCTCCTTGGGGAACCCTGGGTGATGTTCATCAGGGCAAACCGTAGCAAAACATTTTGCAACTGAAAATGGAAATAAGCATTTCTTACTGGACAAGTCAAGATAGTCACTTCCTGATGCAGTGTGTTTTCTTTGCTAATGAGTATGACTTTGGGCTAAGTGTCAGTGGATGAGGATGGTAACAAAGGAATAACAATAACACACCATGATTGGTCATGAGGACGTGGCCATGGTTCATTTTCCCATCTATCTAAATGTGTACTAGGCATTTATCACATGCCATTTCTGGGACTCGTTGATTGTGTTTTATCATAATTCGTAAGTGTCATCAATCAATATTTTTGACAGCACCTCTTTGAATATATTTTCGTTCCTGTTCTTTCTGACCTGGTTTCTGACCAGGGCATGAGTTGCAATGGTGAATCAATCCGATTATAAGGATAGCAAGGGAAAGGAAGAAAGGCTTTCCCCTCTTTGTGTACAGGCGATCTGGCCAAACAGGTCCTTGTGGGTCAACCCTATTCATTGGTTCTGTGACCATCTCGAGAGGAGCAGAAACTAGGCAAATGGTTTTATTTTCACGCACAGGCACATTCAAGTACCAACAGCACCACATACCACTATGTAAATGATATATTAACTAAAGGGATCTGGCTGTGTACTGTAAAATATTGTGACACCTTGGGAAATGTGTAACAGCTCCTCTGTTTTGAGGGTTATTAAATTGATGGGGGAAACACTGTATAAACAAGGTAAGCGAAGTGACTCAATTAACTCACTCTTTACTCTAACCAGTTGGGTTCTCTTTGGTCTATGAAGGTTTTCGTAAAGAAAATGTCAATGTATTTAATTGACTGATCTCAAGTAAGTATTTATGATGTGTATAATAGTTTGTCTTTTTGAAGTTAACAGAGACATCTTGTGGAAGCTCAGGTATACTGCATTTGACAGTTTTGAACCGTTACATTTTTCTACAAGAGTTCATGTTGCAGTGGTCTTTTGCCTGGTGTGTAATGTTTATGTTGCAGTCCTGTTTCTATTAACCTTAGCTTTACCACCACATCCTGTCTGTTTTTGTCTTTTCCAGAATAACTACCTTGTGTTTATGGCCGAGCTGTTCTGGTGGTTTGAAGTGGTTAAGCCCTCCTTTGTACAACCAAGAGTGCTGGACACTGAAGGAAAGCAGTTTTTTGTACTTCAGAACTGTTTTGTATTTTTGCAAACTTCAGACATCCAGATTAAATCATTCCTGTTCTATTTAATGGTTTTAAAAGCCCAGTACAGTCAAAATATATTGTTTCCCACTGTTTTATATCATATTCGACAACAGCTGATGAAACACTTACTGTAAAAGTGTGAAACAATTTTATCAGTGTTATTTCCTGATAGTTGCTGGTTGAAAATACAATCTACACTGGACCTTCTAATCAGCAGGTTTGCATGGGCAGGAGTTTTGGCTTTATATGGTGACATCACAGTAAATGCAGTAAATGAGTTAATAGACCAATAACAACGAGATTTCCAAACCTCTCTGCCAATAACAGCTAGTTTTCAGTTTTCCCCTCCCCACTCAGACCACTCCCAGACAGTCCTAGCAAGATATTTTTTGTTGTTGTTGCTGAAAAGCAGATTTTGCCCATTTTAATGGAAATCTACTACAGTAAGGTACTTAATTGTTACCCAGAAATGATTTGATATTGATATAAAAACAGCTCTATTGGGCTTTTAATGAAAGTAATGTGTTTGTGTTTGGTTTTTAGAGCCAGCCCTCACATCGTTGAGGAACATGCCCTCTGTTCCCATCTCCAATGTCACCAAGACGAGCTTCATGGAGAGACCGCCCAGCCCAGAACGACCCAGGTACTATTTCTTATTAATTTATGGTCCTGTTTGGCTAAGTTGGTACGTCATGTTCGATTCACACTGGGGGCACCCATTCGAAAATGTATGCACGCATATATATTTTAGGGGAGCAAAAGTATTTGGACAAATTCACTTATATGTGTATTAAGGTAGTAAAAATGTAGTATTTGGTCCAGATTCATAGCATGCAATGACTACATCAAGTTTGTGACTCTACACATTTGTTGGATGCATTTGCTGTTGGTTTTAATTGTGTTTCAGATGATTTTGTGCCCAATGGAAAATACTTTTTATTGTAAATAAGAATATCATTGTTTCTAAACACTTCTACAGGAATGTGAATGCTACCATAATTACAGGTAATCCTAAATGAATTGTGAATAATGATGAGTGAGAAAGTTACAGATGTACAAATATCATACCCCCAACAAATGCTAACCTCCCCTGTTATTGTAAAAATGGCTCTTTCTACCTCCTCCCCCTCGCACTTAATCAGCTAGCTTAAAAATGGACTTTTCTTCTTCTTCCCCCAAATCGGACCGGGTCTGGATCTGACCAGGTCTATATGGAACAAGACTCGTTGGAACTGGATCTCTATAAAAACTTTTTTTTTTATTATTATTTTTGTAAATGTAATCCATTTTCTCCCAAAATGGTAGTTATAGTCTTGTCCAATAGCTGCAACTCCCATACGGAGTCGAGAGAGGCGAAAGTCGAGAGCCATGCGTCCTCCGCACTGCTTCTTGACACACTGCTCGCTTAACGTGGAAGTCAGCCGCACCAATGTGTCGGAGGAAACACTGTACAACTGACGAACGAAGTCAGCGTGCATGCGCCCGGCCTGCCACAGGAGTCACTAGAGTGCGATGGGACAAGGACATCCCGGCCCGGCAAAACCCGCCCCTAACCCGGACGACGCTGGGCCAATTGTGCGCCGCATCATGGCTATCTGCAGGGGATACTGATCAGAGGTTAAGCAAACCCATCTGGAATGTATTAAGTAGTCTGGGGTGGGCGCATACTGTACATACAGCGCTCAAGCTATGGTGCCAAGCTTAAAAAAAGACCCCGTTCCACAATCTCTCAACAGAGGTGATAATGTCTTGGTCATCTGGAAACCTGTATGTTTTAACTTTTGTAGGTGTTCGTGATTGACAATATTATGTTTTATTTTTTTCACCCCCTCTAGCCTGCCTCTCCAACCACAACCTAGGAACTCAGGTAACTTGATCACTAGAAGTTTTGGCTTCTACCAATTGATCATTAAACAGATTAAAGTTTAATAACAATTGATGGATCTAATATGAGATGCATATTCTCATCCAGGTGAAATAAAGAGATCAACCTCAATGTCCTTTGTGGATGGCTGTGTAGGAACTTGGCCCAAGGAGAAAAGGTTAGTATCATGGAGTAAGTCAATTAATGACTTGTAGCAGACAAAATACAATTATTGTTTGGTACAACAAAAAAGTGCAATTCTAATAGCATTTGACTGATTGACTGGCTGTTTGTTTTTGCCAGGTCTGGGCCTTACGGTGTATCCTTCGACATCCCTTTTGACAAAGAGGACACCGCCCAGACATCCACTCCCCCCGGCCGTAGCATGACTCGCTCTGCCAGCACAGAGGGCTTCAAGGTTCAACAGATGCCCCGGGGCATGAAGAGGAACCTGTCCTTCCAGCCCATCAACGGGCAGGGAACGGGCATCGAGGAGGAGGGCCGCCTGGACAACCTGGCAGGGCCCGATCTGCCCAGACAGCCTGGCAGGCCTGAACCCCCTGGAGGCCCACTGAGGTTCCCCAATGGTGGCTCAAACCTGGACAGGCACGGAAATGGCATCGCCACCCCCAGCATGGAGGAAGCCCTTCAGATAATCCACAACACCGGTAGGCAGGCCCCACAGCGCCCTCTGACAGAGGGCATCAAAAATGGGTTCTTCCTGCACAGTCCAAACCAGGGCAGAGGAGGTGGTGAAGTTGGCCTGGATCCTAATGCTCGACCGGAGAAGAGGGACCTGGACTCGTTGAGCACCACAGACACTACGGAGGTGGACACGGGCATCCACGTGAGGACCGAGGACATCGCTGAGACCCTGGACGAGGACTCATCGCTGAGGGAAGCTCTGAGCATGGAGCTGGACATGGACACGCCCAGCCCCTGCCCCAGCAGCTCCGGCTACGCCAAATCTCCCTCCACCAGCTCCGGCACCAAGATGACCAGCTTTGCCGAGCAGAAGTTCCGGAAGCTCGGTGTCCCCGAATCGGGGGGAAGAAGCAGCAGCAGCGGGGGCGGCAGCTCCCTCAAGACCACCCCCGAGGGCTCAGAACTGGGCCTCCCGTTGTCCGTCTCCTGGGCACCCACTCCGGAACACAGCCCCGTGCATCAACAGATTGCGCCTCTCACCCAAGACACTCCAACTGGGCCAGCCCAGGCCCCTCTCCCTAGCGACCCGGCCCAGGCCATGGCGACAGAGATGGTGGAGCTGCGCATGCGCCTGGAGGAGAAGCGAAAAGCCATTGAGGCGCAGAAGAAGAAGGTGGAGGCCGCATTCACTCGCCACCGCCAGAGGATGGGCCGCTCCATCTTCCTGGACGTGGTCAAGAGGAAGGGTGACGGCGCCTCAGGGGTAGGAGGACAGGAGGAAGGGGGGAAGACGACAACGGAAGATGAGAGGAAAACAGGGGGGAGCAAAGCGGACACGCCCGACGGGGCTGAGCAGGGGCAGGGACTCTCTGGGGCCCGCTGGCTGAAATCCTCCTCCGGAGGAGGAGAAGAGGGAGGTCAAGGTCCCGCCGGAGGTCAAGGACCCGGTGAGGTGGATCTAGCTGAATACACACGCTCCATCGAGAAGCTGAACCACTCGTTGGGCTTCCTGCAGACAGAGATGCAGCGCCTGGCCCAACAACAGGAGGTCATCATGGCCATGAGAGAACAAAAGCAACAACAGGCCTGGGTCATCCCCCCTCCCCAGACCTCGCCACAGAAATACGCCCACGCCTCCACCCGCTCTTCTGGCTCACCCTCCCCGGCCGACTCACCCCGCTCCGCCCACCGCTCGCCCACGAGCATCAAGAGGAAGTCGGCCTCCTTTCACTCACGGAACCCCCGCACGCCGCGCCCCAGCGAGCTCAAGCTGGCCCCCTATAACCGCTGCCTGACAGCGCCCCAGTCTGTGGACAGCCTCCCCCGCCTGCGCCGGTTCTCCCCATTCCAGCCCATGGCCTTTGCCTACATGGGGGAGAAACCCGCCGGTCAAACCACAGAGACAGAGGACAAGGATAGGGACAGGGACACTGAACCGCTGCTATCCCCAGAGACAGAGGCAGGTAGTGCCTCTTCTCCCTCCTCCCCAGCCAAAGACAAGCAGAAAAGACAAGAAGGGACCCGAGAGATTGCCAAGAAGGATGAAGCAGAGGAACATGAGGAGATGGAAGTAGAGGAGAAGAAGCAGGTGAAAATGGATGAGCTCAAACCCATAATAGTGTCGACTGTATCTGAAGTGCTGGCCCAGCCAGTGAAAGAGACCTTTACGGTCACCCCCACCGAGACCCCCCTTATCTCAGACCTCTTTGGCGGGGCAAGAAGCAACCTGATTGAGGTGCCTCTGTATGTGTTCAAGCCTCTTGAGGGAGAAGGCATGGAGGAGAGTGGAGACATGGAGGGGATCTATGGCGATGACGAGAAAATGTCCTGTGGCTTTTTCTTTAAGGTAGGAAGTTAAAGATACATGATAGAAGTTGTTTTGCTAATAGTTGTGAGCTAATTTTGACACAATATTTCTGTCCATTTAGAACCCTTTTGGCTCAAGAGTATCCCCAGAGGCAAACGTTCTGTACAATTTAAAGATCCCGAACAATCATTCTGATTCCCATGTAAATAAGCATTTTGAGTGACTAAAACATCACCCATAATATTTCTTCCCGATATATAAATACTCAACATTTTAGAAAAAGTACTTTTTCTCTCATGTCAAACTACCAGGAAGTCTGAAAAGACAGTGGGCGGGGAGCTATTAGACTGAGTCAAGCTTACCTTGACTGACGGTTCTTTGAAAATACCTATACTTCCGTTCAAAAGTTTGGGGTCACTTAGAAATGTCCTTGTTTTTTAAAGAAAAGCAACATTTTTGTCCATTAAAACAACATCAAATTGATAAGAAATACAGGGTAGACATTGTTAATGTGGTAAATGACTATTGTAGCTGGAAACTGCAGATTTTCTATAGAATATCTACATAGGAGTACCGAGGCCCATTATCAGCAACCATCACTCCTGTGTTCCAATGGCACGTTGTGTTAGCTAATCCAAGTTTATAATTTACAGGCTAATTGATCATTAGAAAACCCTTTTGCAATTATGTTAGCACAGCTGAAAACTGTGGTGTTGATTAAATAAGCAATAAAACTGGCCTTCTTTAGACTAGTTGAGTATCTGGAGCATCAGCATTTGTGGGTTCGATTACAGGCTCAAAATGGCCAGAAACAAAGAACTTTCTTCTGAAAATCGTCAGTATATTCTTGTTCTGCGAAATGAAGGCTATTCCATGCGAGAAATTGCCAAGAAACTGAAGATCTCGTACAACGCTGTGTATTACTCCCTTCAAAGAACAGTGCAAACGGGCTCTAACCAGAATAGAAAGAGTGGGAGGCCCCGGTGCACAACTGAGCAAGAGGACATTAGAGTGTCTATTTTGAGAAACAGACACCTCACAAGTCATCAACTGGCAGCTTCATTAAATAGTACCAGCAAAACACCAGTCTTAACGTCAATAGTGAAGAGGCGACTCCAGGATGCTGGTCTTCTAGGCAGAGTTGCAAAGAAAAAGCCATATCTCAGACTGGCCAATAAAAAGAAAAGATTAAGATGGCCAAAAGAACACAGACACTGGACAGAGGAACTGTTGATGTTGCTGTTGATGTTGAGACTGGTGTTTTGCTGGTACTATTTAATGAAGCTGCCAGTTGAGTACATGTGAGGCGTCTGTTTCTCAAACTAGACACTGTAATGTACTTGTCCTCTTGCTCAGTTGTGCACTGGGCCTCCCACTCCTCTTTCTATTCTGGTTAGAGGCAGGGAAGGGAGTAGTACACAGCGTTGTAACGAGATCTTCAGTTTCTTGGCAATTTCTCGCATGGAGTAGCCTTCATTTCTCAGAACAATAAGTTGACAAGTTTCAGAAAAAAGGTCTTTGTTTCTAGCCATTTTGAGCCTGTAATCGGAAAAAAAAGAAGCTATTGCGATTATGTTGAATTATGTTTGGTAAATAAAAATAGACATGGTAGTGGTAATATTTCATTCAGTACAGCAATTTTAAGGCGGCTTAACCCGGTGTAAGTTGTTCCAAGAGACCACTTTTTTGACTGTTCGGGACCTTTTTATGTTTGGGAATAATCTCCAAAACAATAACTGTTACATTAGTGTGTAAATGTCAGATTCTGGATATTTGGCCGCCAAAAATGACTATTGTCTAATGTAATTGAAAAATCCTGTGCTTTGTTTATTGGAAGGAAATACTCTGTTTATAATATGAGATGAATGATTTTTTAAATAGGTCAAGCCGAGGACAACTTGGTCTTTCCTGTTCTGGGGAGGGTATCTAGCTAGCTACAGTTGTCTGTGCCTTTATCTAGGTCAGGAAACTGGAGATTGTGAATAATTCAGATGCAGCTGCTGAGAAGTGGGTTCGTAGAGATGTTGAGCTCGTTGTAGGATAGTTGTGATGAGGTTCACATGCAATTTTCAGCATTCAGATCAAATGATCAGATTTTGCACATGGTATTGGATCTTGTGTGCCATAGTAAGAAATAGTCGTCAGTAGAGGCGTATTGCTATTAAAGAGAGCATCGCTCCCTGTTTAGTTGTAATTACTTAGGAAATACACCCAGCAAGGGGCCTCTGCCTAGGGCGGCCTACTCTTAGACTAAAAAGCATGTTCAATTAATAGTCTATTGAAAGTGCTAGCATGTTCAGCGATAAGTCTCCACTAAAACTGCTTTCAAGTCCTGAGTGGTAGGTATAATCTTGGTCTGTGCAGCTGCCCCTTTAAATGTACCAGAAGAAATAACATCTCACATTAACCAGGGAAGTCCTGAGAGTTCCTGTAACTGTACACCACTGGTTATGAAAGAACACCACTACTGTGTGTACCTGTCCCCAGGATGACGGTAAGGGGGAGAGCAACATGGCTCAGAAGAGGGCTGCTCTTGTGGAGAAGAGGCTGAGGAGGGAGAAGGAGACGCAGCAGAAGAAGCTGCAGCAGGAGGCGGAGCTAGAGCAGAAGAAGGAGGAGGCACGGTCTGTATTCCCTTCCACTACAATCATGCACAAGCATGCACATACTCACACCCACATACAAAGACTCACACTTGAGCTGTTTTTAAAGCCCCTCACACATAGTATCATGTTGTTTGACGTTAGTCAATCAAATTGTATTTGTCAAAGTACATCAATCAATCAATCAAATGTATTTATAAAGCCCTTCTTACATCAGCTGATGTCACAAAGTGCTGTACAGAAACCCAGCCTAAAACCCCAAACAGCAAGCAATGCAGGTGTAGAAGCATGAATTGCTAATGCAATTGATCAAAGTACATTACTACTGATTGTCTGGTAATGTGCATCAATCAATATTCAAATACTTTGATCAATTGCATACCATTGTCTATGTATGATTGTGTCCCGGTCATAGTTTTACATGTTCTTGATTCTTGGTCATCATCTATTTCTCCTTTCAGAGTGAAAGCAGAGGAGGAGCACGTGAGGAAGGAGGAGGAGAAGGCCCGCCGGGAGTTCATCAAGCAGGAGTACATGAGGAGGAAGCAGCTCAAGCTCATGGAGGACATGGACACAGTGATGAAGCTGCGGCTGGCCGGCTCCAAACAGAGGAGAGCCCGGCCCAAGTCCATCCACCGGGACAGCATGGACTCCCCCAGAACCCCGACCAGGGTGGCAGGTAACCATGGAGACAGCCACTCTCAGGGCTCACCGTCTGTGTCGTGTTGGTGTGCCGTGTCTGCCCAAGTGCCACCCATCTGGCACCACAGCTAGCTTTGTGCCATCTGCAATAAAACACTGTTTCTCTGCAGCTCAGTGTGGCTTCTTATGGTAGACTAGAGAGTGTACTAGTTCTGGTTGAGATCTGCATGCCAACTAGTACTATTAAGAAATTGCTTCATTATGAAAGCAACTTCTTTACAATCCAGTAGCTAACCCTGCCTGATTTCTTAACCGCTTTGCCAAACCAATTCAACCAATTTGATCTTGTAATGATAATGTGAGGCTTGAATCGATCTCTGATAATCTGGCAAGGACATCTCATTATGCTATGTGGGACTCTGTATGGTTTCCATGGCATCCATCATCATTCTTTGACTAAGAAAGTGAACTCAAAATCAAAATCCTGCCAAATTTAAGGAGCCATACAGAGATATGTGTGTGTTTGTAAACATCAAATGATGCTGCAGATAGCTTTGACAAGGTGGGCACAAAATACTGTGGACGGACTGTGTTGTGATCGTGGTGTAACGGTGTTGTCCCATCTTGTGCAAAACTTGTTTCACATCCAGGTTCACGACCTCGTGTTTTTTCAGTCTCCAGCTTGTCTCTGGCCTCGCTCAACCTGGGAGACAGCGACAGTGTGCACTCTGAGAAGAGAACACCAAGGTGAGATTCCTTCATATTAACAGTATATGAAACACATTTCTGCATATTCCTAGTTGAATTTCCTCTTAGCATGTATTCTACTTTAAGGGGTGAATCCTAACTTTGACTTAAGTTTCATTTTCACTTAGTCATGCATTGATGTCAATGGGACAAGTGAAAATTCTACCTAAGTTAAAGTTTGAAAAATGTCCCAAAATGTTTATTCATACTCTGTTTCATTGAACTTGAGTATCACTTCTGACCTGCTTTTTAACCCTCTCTCTAGCCAACGGCTTTTAACCTAACATTTCTGTATTCTCTACACTCTTTTTTCCTACCTACTCTCTTTGACCACTAATGTTTTGGAACTGTCAGAAGTGCTAGCTTACATTCTGGCAGCCTGTGCTTCTTTCTGAGCTCTCCTAAACTGAGAAGGAGAAGGTTAGTTCCTGTGTAGTAGTTTAACTCTGAATCCACCTCACTGTCCCAGCTTCTGTAGCATAAGAATGAGAGTCCTTATGGGAATTCTTAAGACACTGGGCCAATACCAAGTCAAGGGTCCTGTTCATTAGGACACGCAAAGGAAAACATTTTGTAACAGAAAACTAAAATATGTGTTTCTTATTGGAAAGTCCAGGTAGTCCCTCCTGTTTTAGTCCATTTTTATCCATTTGGTGTCTAATGAACACGATCCATGTGATGCTTCATGGTCCCACCAACATCCTTCAATGTGACAGAGATCTCAGCATCAACCCCTGCGTAAATGCATTTTTCCCCAATGCATTACACAGAACAATAAACAGCATTGTTCTGTTTCCCTATGTCACATTGTCACTGCCTATATTCCTACTGCTTCTTAACCTCTTCCCTATGCTAAGTGTACCTAGATAAGATGCTTCGTGATATAGGCGCTTGTAATATCTATCCCTCAAGAACACTTGATTGCATCACATTGCTTCACTGCTGCCCATGCTTGTATGAGAGTAAAGATATACCCTTTTCACGCTATTGTTCCAACCCGAACCAAACTGTGCTGGCTCAGATATTTTGTTTACACATGGTCCTTTTCAGTATGGTTCCAGCAACTATGGTGGATGGGTAGTCAGGCCAGCTCAGTACAGCTTGGTTTGGTTCAGTTGTTTGAAAAGCCCTTTAGAGAACTTGAACTTAAGGTTTCGATAAGCAAAGGACCGCAGTAGCCAAAGCCAATCCCTGTTAGCGATGTTCAAATGACTTGGGTACACACTGTTTGTACTGTGCACACAAATAGCTTGTACAGTTTTCCCATGGCAAGCGAGAAGTTCTTACATCATTCTATATGTGGTAACAAAGCTGACCTTTGAAAAGGAAATACCTGTGGAGAGAGGTGACCTAAGTGCTTGTGTTGGTGTCTCTGTGTGTCTCTCTCTCTCTCGTGTGTGTGTGTGTGTGTGTCAGGCCTGATTCTGCAGATGGTTTTCTGTCCCCTTGTCGATCTGGGAGCCGGAATGGGGAGGACGATTGGGAGAACGGTTCCACCACCTCGTCTGTTAAATCTAACACAGAGTACACCGGTGGGTGATCAACTCATTACACACACCAGTGGCACATTATTGGATCATTTGTATTAGCTGTATTATAATTCTTCATGATTGGCTTTGCTAACTGAGTGTACTTCATGCTTTTAAGATATCTGATTTGGGTCCAGTTCATTAATCTAAACTGCTTTTATGTAGGCTAGGATATAGGATTAACTAATGTCCGTGAGGGGAAATTGTCTTAGAGACACAGTACTGCTGTATACAAAATAGACACTGTACATTCCACACTCAACAGAATACACAACAGAATACACGTTACCCAATGGGGTTTAATCAAGCCCTGCTTCGCTATAAAATTTGTCACTGACTATTACCAATGTACTATGGTGAGAATGATTGTTGAGAGATCTCCACTTAAAAACTAAATGTATTCACTGCTGCTATCGAAGTCCTTCCAAAGGGTAGGTTTTACAGAGCAAATTAAATGTGACCGTACTTTATCACTTATATATCATTAATTATACTATTTAGGCCTATATAGCAATTACAACGTCATCAACAACTATTGTTTCAATTAACCCTAGAATTAAACTAAAAATAGACAATAAATAGACCTAGGATTTCAAGCTCTGGTTGATTTCAAAGTTAAATGATATTAAGTGATATTGAAATGTGTTTTGTTGTCACCGCAACCAAATAGCAAGATTTGAAGGAGATGTATCTTCTGCTTGCATAGTTCCATCTGTGCCACAGATTTACTCTGGATTTAATTCCAGTTTGTCTATATTTAGTTATATTCTTTGTTGATATTTGGTTATGTTCAGAGGCATCATGCCCATAAGGGGGGGGGAAGGGCATGTTCCCCCTCAGATTTGTCTTTTTTTTTTAAGCATAATAATATGGCTCTAGATTGCAAGGAAAAGTTGTTTCAGGTGTTTGAAAAATTCTACATTTGCCAACATCAGCCCCCCTTCTCCAACATCAGCCCCACTCCGGATCACCCCCCATCCATCCATACGTACTTCATGTTGCCTCTTAAATAATGGGTGCATAAAACGCTCCTGGTTACATTGACAACCAAACACAATTCAATATCTCTTTTGAAAGACAATGACTGGTAAAAGGTAAGCGGCTAAATTGTGTAGTATTTTGTCAAAAGTGTAGTATTTTGTCCCATATTCCTATCACACAATGACTACACCGAGTTTTTGACTCTCCAAAGTTGTTGGATGCATTTGCAATTAGTTTTGGTTGTGTTACAGATTATCTTGTGCCCATTAATATGCTATTCAGTATGGTAAATCATGTATTGTGTCATTTTGGAGTCACCTTTATTGTAAATAAGATTAGAATATGTTTCTAAACACTTCTAAATTAATGTGGATGCTACCATGATTACGGATAATCCTGAATGAATCGTGAATACTGTGAAAGATCATACCCTTAAGATCTCCCCTGTTACAGTACTTGTAATGGTTCGCATTTCTTGGAGGTATGATCTTTGACCGTCTTTGATTTTATGAACAAGTGGTCAATCACGGCCAGCTGGTCAGGTTAGCATAGGGCTAAATGTGCCAGGTTATCTAATGGGAACAGCTAACATGTAGCGTTTTATCACACGCAAATAGGTCGACGATTTTAATCGGCTGAAGCACATTTTAAACTTAAACCTTTTCTGATGTTTGCAAGTATAGACCCCCTGCAATTGCCTTGCCAGTACCTGGTTGCTAAAATGCTATAATGTTCACCTAATTTCAGTTTATGTGAGGAAAAACAAGCAGTGTAGAGAATCATTGTACCATCTAAACCGATGTGAAATATATTTTCAATAAGCAAACATATTGTATTGTCAGCTGTTTGAAACTGGTGTGCTAAACCAAAAGTAAAATGATGCAAAGCTAAACTTAAAAATGCACTATGCAGAAATTGGTCTGCCATTTCCTGGTTGCTAAAATTCTAATAGTTCCTCTAATTTCAGTTTGTGACAAAACAAGCAAATATAGTTTGTAGACCAAACCAAAAATGTTGTATTTTCAGCTGTTTGAAGCTGGTGTACAAACTGAAAGTAAGAACAGAAATCATAGAACTGCTGCACATTGAACAGATCTACCGCTTCTTAGACTTGCTTTCAATGAGAATGGCAGATCTATAACTCACATTTCTATGTGAGTTTGGTTGGTCGCCAAAAAATGTTACATATTGCCGCTTTATGGTGGGGGAAGAGTTGTTTTAGTTCAGGCTGTTGTTGCAATTCGCCTAGTTTCCACCAGGGGGATGCATTTTACAAAGAGACCCTTTCAAAGTTGGAAGTACCACTAACAGCTTCAGTTTATGTTTTTGTCACTGCACATTGGTTGGGTAACATGTTGAATCTAATGCCATGATTGGTCAGCATTAATTATTATGTTTTTGACTTGAGACAAACAAAACAGAGGAGCGAGATGATGATAACGTAGAGGGCCCTTGGTCTTAAGATTACATGATGAGTAATGTTAAGATAATGCCTATAAATTATTTATTGACAAACTGCTGGGACAAGTCAGAGGCCCCAGATAGAATGGTTGCTATGATGACTGATAATCTTCCCCTTGTGTGCACAGGACCCAAATTGTACAAGGAGCCAAGTTCCAAATCGAATAAGCATATCATTCAGAACGCACTGGCCCACTGCTGCCTGGCAGGCAAGGTCAACGAAGGCCAGAAGAACAAGATCCTAGAGGTAATGTGTTCTCTACAATCTAGTCATTCTATTTCTACGGTGTTGGTAGCTCTTCAATACAATGTAATAACATCTCAGATGAATCATTTCTTAACATTATATTAATTTGATTATGGTGATGTTTATTAGGAATGTGTTTACATTTTATTTTTTGGGGTGTAGATAAGCTTTAATATTGCTTATAGATTGTAGCTTCCATTATTGTAATTGGCTGCATCATTTCCAATCCCCCATATATTTTTTTGTAAATATATTTGTATACAGTACCAGTAGTGGTGGAAAAAGTACCCAATTGCCATACTTGAGTAAAAGTAAAGATACCGTAATAGAAAATGACAAGTAAAAGTGAAAGTCACCCAGTAAAATACTACTTGAGTAAAAGTCTAAAAGTATTTCATTTTAAAGATACATAATATCAAAAGTAAATGTCAATTTTAAAAATATACTTAAGTATCAAAAGTAAAAGTATAAATCATTTAAAAATCCTTATATTAGACAAACCAGACGGCAACGTTTTCTTGTTTTTTTATTTTATGGATAGTCAGGGGCAGTAGGGGTGACCAGGGATGTTCTTTTGATAAGTGCATGAATTGGATCAATTTCCAGTCCTGTTAAGCATTCAAAATGTAACGAGTACTTTTGGGTGTCAGGGGAAATGTATGGAGTAAAAGTAAAAGTTGTCAAAAATATAAATAGTAAAGTAAAGTACAGATACCCCCAAAAATGACTTAACACCACTGAGTGCCAGTCAAAGGTTTGGACACCTACTCATTCAAGGGTTTTTCTTTATTTTTACTATTTTCTACATTGTAGAATAATAGTGGACATCAAAACTATCAAATAACACATATGGAATCATGTAGTAACCATAAAAGTGTTAAACAAATCAAAATATATTTCTTCAAAGTAGCCACCCCTTTCCTTGATGACAGCTAGACATGTCTGTTGTCTTCTACTATGCTGTATGAGGACAATGATAATTTCTTTGCTCCCTTTTTGCAGGAAATGGAGAAATCCGAGGCCAACAACTTTTTGGTGTTGTTCCGGGATGGTGGTTGCCAATTCCGTTCACTGTACACGTACTGCCCCGAGACGGACGAGGCCACCAAGCTTACCGGCATTGGGCCCAATCGGATCACCCGTAAGATGATTGAGGGCCTCTACAAGTACAATTCAGACAGGAAGCAGTTCAGCCAGATCCCCGCCAAGACCATGTCTGCGAGCGTGGACGCCATCACGATCCACGGCCACCTGTGGCAAACCAAGAAACCAGCCACCCCGAAGAAAGTGGTACCTGCCAAGCCCTAATGGATCTTCCTGTACACTCCCAGCCACCCCCACCATTTCCCTTCAAATGGAACAGTCCACATTCAATTTGCACTTCACTGTACATATCCATGAGGATTCAGCACCTGCAATGCCAGTTAGATGAATGCATACTTCTGTTTGTGTTGTTTTGTTATCTCTTTTCATTCCTGTTCATTTTCCTTTAAAATTTCAAACTGGACATGGGGACTCAGTTAAAGATATGCACAACTGGAATGTAAAACACTATTTAGTTAAGAGTTGTAAATGGATATCACTGATGTGTTTAGTACAAGAGATTGTCTGGTTTTAGCCATTTTATTACAGCAATGTGTATGTGGTTTTGTATATGCCAAAAGAGAGACAAAAAATAAAAGATATGAATGCCATATGTTTTATTTGGCACACTGAAGCACTGAATGTTACTCATCTGTATAGACAGAATGTTGCTTATCTGTTCAAATGTGTGGCCTTACGCTTGTTTTGTTTTTGTATGTCAGTGCAATGAGCTGATTGTAAACCTAGTGCAATCAGCTCAGAGACTTTTGTATGCTGTATTCTGAGGTGACAACGCTTTTTCCATGTTTTAGGTTCAAATGCAAGCTAATAAGTCTGCATAAGCTACACACAACATTGAGGGCCAAAAAACAAGAGCAAAAAAACCAACAAGCACACAGCTAGTGTTAGCCACCCAATACATTGCACGACTAGGCCAAGTGTTGTTGTTTTTTTCCAGCTTATCCCACCATTTGAAAAATGTGTTTTAAAGAACACATCTTAAACCACACTGTACTTTCTTAATGCTGTGTGTTCACAGCAGGTTTGTGAACTAAAAATAAACATATGTTTGTACGTTACCTCCTTTCAATTGTCACAAAATTGACCAGATTTGGTGAAATGTCTGTCTGTAAATGAAGTTTCTTAACTATGGATATAAACTTATGATATAGAACAATTTAATGTTATTAAGGATTGTGATTTATACTTTGGACTATGAAAATGGACTACAGCCCTAGTTAGGACCATTACATGAATTTTACCATAAACAGTAATTATTGTTGATTCCGTTTTAGTTCAGTCAAAAATGTTTTCAGAATTGTATCTTTTTTTAAATTCTCAATGTCAAATTCCTTGTCAAAAGTTTGTTTATAGGATACTGCTTGACAGTGAGATTAACACACAGCTTGTATTATTTTGCATACTTATCAGGTATAGAAAAATACTGATTTATTTCATTTGCATTTAAGTATTTCAAGACAATTATGTATCACATGTTGTGGTAGATGCCACACTCATTTGGTACATTTTAGAGACCCCACATCTACTGCACACATGGAGACCAGACTGATGTTCTGTAAGGCAAATATTTTTTCCCTCCTCTAATAGCTGACTGAAGGCAGAATGTGGCAAAGTTTGTCACTCCAATACGGGTAGAGGCTTCTTACTGTCTCCCACCAGCGTCAACACTTTCCTTTTGTCTATTAAAGTAGCCTCGTCGAGCAACAACTTGTGTAGGTTGGGGATTAAAGGATGAAGATATCACAAACATACAGTACTCCCCACACCCTATACGATTCAAACATTGGTGTTTGTTTTTCATTGGGGTATATTTATAGAATTACCAAAAGAGAAGTTATGTGTCTCTGGAATTTTGTAGAAAATGATATTGCTATGGGACTACTGTTACAGTTGTCTTATTAGGCCGTTTAAGGCTAAGATTAATGGCTATTTATTTATAAATGAGTGGACATTGTACAGTGTTGCCGTAAATTAGTCTGTCCATCCTCCTGATGAAGCATTGCTTCCATTTTGTTTATCAGACCGTCTGGTGTCATTCAACATATTGCTGAACATTGTAGGTTTGTTTTGTTTCTCTTTTGCATTGAATAAAATTAAGCATGGCCTCAAGTGTGTTGTGTGTCTCAATTGTCATATCAAGTTGGTTGAGAGCGGTCTTAGTGCCAGCTTCGTTCTGTGGCGGTAAATAGACGGCTACGAATAATATAGATGAGAACTCTCTAGATAGTGTGGTCTACAGCTTATCATAAGGTACTCTACCACAAGCGAGCAATACCTCGAGACTTCTTTAATGTTAGACATCACGCACCAGCTTACTGACAAATAGACACACACCCCCACCCCTCGTTTTACCAGAGGTAACGTCTCTGTTCTGCCAGTGCATGGAAAATCCCGCTAGCTCTATACTGTCCGTATTGTCGTTCAGCCGTGTCTCGGTGAAACATAAGATGTTACAGTTTTTAATGTCCCATTGGTAGGATAATCTTAATCATAGGTCATCAATTGTATTTTCCAATGATTGCACGTTAGTAAGAAGAACGGATTGCTGTGGGAGTTTACTTGCTTGCCTATGGATTCTCATAAGGCTGCCCGATCTGCGGCCCGCTTTTCCTGCGTCTTTTCACGCAAAAACCATGGATCTGGGCCAGTTCCAGTGAAAGCAGGATATCCTTCTCGTCGGATTCGTTAAAGGAAAACGTTTCTTCCAGTCCTCGGTGAGTAATCCCTCTTCTGATGTCCAAAAGTTATCATTCATGGTTTCCTCACTCGTAAAGGTGGTGGAATTACGAGGGAATTAAGTCAAGGTCAGAATACGTCTTAGAGGTGTGTCTCTGCCACACCTTCATTTTTAAGATTTCCATCCCAAACAAATAGTGGGTGAATAGCATGCTATGTTCATGCTCAAGTTCAAGATCAGAATACGCATAAGGAGAAAAGTGCATAAAAATGTAACTCTGTTCCATTTACTCGCGCTTAACTCGGGTTGGAAATAGCCTTGGCCATAGGCTATTAATTTATTATCAGAAAAGTATATATTTTTCAGGTTGAGCCTTTATGATTACGTCTTTCCTATGCAATTGGTAACTTTTGGCAATCAATGGACTTCCACAGTGGCCCGGTATTGTCTACTACTCCACTGACTCCAATGGCTGAAACATGCACAGCGCACACATAATGTCTGGGAAAGCAATGTCAGGGATGTGAACAGTTACATTATCATTGTGGTAATTGGAGGTGTCAACTCTCCTGTGATGATCTGGCCACGACTGTAGAGAATTTTAAGAATGTGAAAATTATTATTTGTTTCAAAGTCTGCTGCCTCAGTTTGTATGATGGCAATTTGCATTATACTCCAGAATGTTATGAAGAGTGATCAGATGAATTGCAAAGTCCCTCTTTGCCATGCAAATTAACTGAATCCCCCAAAACATTTCCACTGCATTTCAGCCCTGCCACAAAAGGACCAGCTGACATCATGTCAGTGATTCTCTCGTTAACACAGGTGTGAGTGTTGACGAGGACAAGGCTGGAGATCACTCTGTCATGCTGATTGAGTTTGAATAACAGACTGGAAGCTTCAAAAGGAGGGTGGTGTTTGGAATCATTGTTCTTCCTCTGTCATCCATGGTTACCTGCAAGGAAACACGTACCTGTGCCGTCATCATTGCTTTGCACAAAAAGGGCTTCACAGGCAAGGATATTGCTGCCAGAGAGACTGCACCTAAATCAACCATTTATCGGATCATCAGGAACGTCAAGGAGAGCGGTTCAATTGTTGTGACGAAGGCTTCAGGGCGCCCAAGAAAGTCCAGCAAGCGCCAGGACCGTCTCCTAAAGTTGATTCAGCTGCTGGATCGGGGCACCACCAGTACAGAGCTTGCTCAGGAATGGCAGCAGGCAGGTGTGAGTGCATCTGCGCGCACAGTGAGGCGAAGACTTTTGGAGGATGGCCTGGTGTCAAGAAGGGCAGCAAAGAAGCCACTTCTCTCCAGGAGAAACATCAGGGACAGACTGATTTTCTGCAAAAGGTACAGGGATTGGACTGCTTAGGACTGGGGTAAAGTCATTTTCTTTGATGAATCCCCTTTCCCATTGTTTGGAGCATCCGGAAAAAGCTTGTCCGGAGAAGACAAGGTGAGCGCTACCATCAGTCCTGTGTCATGCCAACAGTAAAGCATCCTGAGACCATTCATGTGTGGGGTTGCTTCTCAGCCAAGGGAGTGGGCTCACTCAAAATTTTGCCTAAGAACACCGCCATGAATAAAGAATGGTACCAACACGTCCTCCGAGAGCAACTTCTCCCAACCCTCCAGGAACAGTTTGGTGACGAATAAGGCCTTTTCCAGCATGATGGAGCACCTTGCCATAAGGCAAAAGTGATAACTAAGTGGATCGGAGAACAAAACATCGATATTTTGGGTCCATGGCCAGGAAACTCCCCAGATCTTAATCCCATTGAGAACTTGTGGTCAATCCTCAAGAGGCGGATGGACAAAGAAAACCCCACAAACTCCAAGCATTGATTATGCAAGAATGGGCTGCCATCAGTCAGGATGTGGCCCAGAAGTTAATTGACAGCATGCCAGGGCGGATTGCAGAGAGTCAACACTGCAAATATCGACTCTTTGCATCAACTTCATGTAATTGTCAATAAAAGCCTTTGACACTTATGAAATGCTTGTAATTATACTTAAGTATTTCATAGTAACATCTGACAAAAATATCTAAAGACACTGAAGTGGCAAACTTTGTGAAAATTAATATTTGTGTCATTCTCAAAACTTTTGGCAGCGACTGTACAGTGTGCTCTCTCTCATAGAGGGGGAGAGCGGGAAGTCGACTGTTTTATGCTCGGTCATAAAATATGCTGCCCTTGTGCTCTGTAGTATTTGAGATTGGAAAGTAAACTGTGGAACACAGAGAACCTTGGAAATCAAAAGTTTGAATAATTTTTATAATAAAATCTATTTTTGAGAATGTGGGAATGGTCCGTGGACACTTAAGGGACAGTCATGACGAGTGTGTTTCCTTTGGTGATCCAATGAAGGACGGGAAACACACATAACTGTTATCTCTTAAAGTGTACCCAGCTGTCAGGTTTACATCTAAATATTGTGAAACGTATGTGATTAAACATGAAACTATTTCTGAAAAGATGTAATGTGATGTTAACCTTCTAAATGAGAAAATATGGGTTTTCATATAAAGTTAACCAAATTAGTGGTCATGCCCACGTGAGCATAGACATTAAGTCGACGTCATGGAACCGCCCCTTCTTCCACAGAGTATAAAACCCACTTCCTACTAAATTTACATTAACACGGAACCCATACCGGCTGCGCGCATGTGGTGATCGTCCGCCATCGTGCAACATTTATTTTGTCCCCCCACACCAAACGTGATCACGGCACGCGGGTTTAAATATCAAAACAAACTCTGAACAAATTACATTAATTTGGGGACAGGTCGAAAAGCATTAAACATTTATGCCAATTTGGCTAGCTAGTTTGCACTTGCTAGCTAATTTGTCCCATTTAGCTAGCTTGCTGTTGTTAGCTCATTTGTCCTGGGATATAAACATTGAGTTATTTTTACTGAAATAAACAAGGTCCTCTACTCTGCCAATTAATCCACACAAACAGTCAACCGAATCGTTTCTAGTCATCTCTCCTCCTTCCAGGCTTTTTTTTCTTTGAACTTATATGGTGATTGGCATCTAAACTTTCATGGTATTACCACGATGATTGACAACACAGTTCGTCTTTCAATCTCCCACGTGGGTATAACCAATGAGGAGATGGCACGTGGGTATCTGCTTATATAAACCAATGAGGAGATGGGAGAGGCAGAACTTGCAGCATGATCTGCGTCACTTTTATTTTCGCCCTTGGCAACACAGATGCTCGTTGACGTGCACGAGCACTGTGGGTGCAATCATTTAATAATATAGATTTCTACATTTATTTTGCAACGCTCGCGCGTGTAGTCAGGGTGTAATACATTAAGTCTGAGAATGCCAGGACAGAGTCCCCACGTTGGAATGGTTACAATTCTACAGGCCACGGAGGCCATACAGCTGTAGTTTTGGCTACACGGCTGGAAATGGTTAATCTCTGAGACTATCGATCATGACAGAATAAGAGCAAATCCGAAACGTATAATTACTAGTCTGCAACTGGAAATTACGTAAGTCTAGTACGAGAATACCGACAACCGCCAAAACATCTATTCTATGCGACAACCATCCATTATGAACACAATCAGAGACTTTCTGTCGATATACTCTCCAGCAGACGGACTGGATTCCAACAGAGAAGACAGTTGGTGAGAGGAGCATTGGGGATAGTTGCATTAGAAGGGGTTGGAGATGAGTAAATGTTAGAGTCAAATAGGAATCCTGGTGATTAAAGAGCTCAGCCATGTGCTCCTTGTCAGTAACAACTACATCATCAACATTAAGGGATATGGGCAGCTGTGAGGAGGAGGTTTATTCTCCAGGTCTTTAACCGTTTTCCAGAACTTCTTGGGGTTAGACCCAAAGAGAGAGAGAACTGTTCCTTAAAGTAGCTAACTTTGGCCTTCAGGATAGCCTGAGCGCACTTATTTCTCAATGAGAGCCAGTCAGTCTGAGTATGCGTGTGCCGAGCCCTTCGCCAAATAGAATTCTTGAGGTGGAGTAACTCTGCCAGATCACAGTTGAACCAGGGTCTGAACGGGTTTTTAATTCTCATTTTATTTATGGGGGCGCATTTGTTAAAAATACCACTGAAAATATAAAAAAATAAGGTCCAAGCGTCTTCAACAGAGAGAGGTGGATCATGCTATGCTATATTCTATACCAATTTACAGAGGCCAGGTCATGAAGGATGGCTTGCTCATTAAAGTTTTGACAAATCAGGACAGGTCATTACACTGAGCAGCCACTACGAACACAGGCTGTAAAACATTTATCACTTAAATCATTACAGAAAACACATCCTGCCATTGTTGGGCTCAAGGGCTTTGACACCTCTCACTTCACACCTCAGTGCTAATTGAAGTTGCAACCGGATCTGTTCTGTCCTAGCAAGCTTGGTCGACTTAACATAGCATTCAGTCCTTATAAAGTAAAATATATAATTGTAATGTATTATTCTTCTTGGCTTTAAAAGTAGCTTCAGACTAAACATTACTCACTCAGTTCCAGGTTGGATGGTGTTTTCAGGTTTCTGTTGTGCTTCGTTTGCTAGTCGTTGGTTTGCCAGAGCATTAGCTGTAAAGTCCTTGGAAATAAGAACCTTGATAATAGGAATCCTTCCAGGTAATTTTGTCCAAAATCAGGTTGCAAGTTTGGAGTTTTTATTTGGAGTGATGGTTATGTTGTGGAGGGTAGTATCCTGTATATGACCTTGTGGAAAAATCCAAGTTAATCTATCTCTAAATCTATCTTTTTGTAAAATCATGCTGAGCAAATGCAGGAGCCCATCTGCTCATGATCTCTCCATTCATTGACTACTACTGCCTTGGAAGTGAGGGATCTAACATTAAGTAGCCCTATTTTGAGATATGGCAGGAATGGATGAGATCTTTATTCCAGTGAGATTGCTAAAGCGAACACCGCCATGTTTAGTTTTGCCCAACCTAGATCGAGGTACAGACACAATCTCAATGGGGAACGCTGAGCTGACTACACTGACTGTGCTAGTGGCAGACTCCACTGAGCTGGCAAGCTGGCTAATGTAGCCGGTGCTATACTACACCGCTGTAACTCTGCGTTGTGTGTGGTTGATAGAGACCATAAACGTGGAATTTGGAGATCAGGTAGTTTTAATCAAGCAGAACTGACTCTCTGCATCTTGCATCTGCATCCAAAAGGAAATAAAACATTTGTAGAGCACATCTGTTCTGAGAATCGTCGCCTCTTTCTCTCTCAGTGCATCAAAATGATTTGAGCACGAGCACGCCGGGCAAAACGTAAGTACACACTCCCCTTCTCCCAGGATGCAGGCATGCATAACAAATCAACACAACATATTGATATATGAACCTGGTGAAATTCACATAGTACTTTAACAACTGTTACATTCACCCCTCCTGAATTTCACCAACCTTGTAAAACAACAAAATAACCTACCAAGCTCAAGGCTTAATTCTGAATTCAGCTCAAAGCTACCCATAGGGTTCAGGGCAAGTGAAAGTTGGTCAGGCCTTCAACTGCCCCTAGATGCATAGTGCCTCTTACACTATATCTACATTCTTAGCCTTAAAAAAAAAATCCTGTACTAAATCATCTCTGTACTATGTTAAACTTACACCTTCTGGTGGGTTGACTCTATTAGTCTCTTTACTGGTTTAACTACCCTCCCCGCCCTTGTGCGACCTGCCACTGGGCTAGGGGCCATAGTAACTAACGGTGGCTCTGGCCTTAGATCATTGATCAGAGGTGAGTTTGAAGGAATCAGCTCCAGAATCTCAGAGGTGCTTCCCCGGTCATTTTCCTCAAGAAAACAAGGTTCTTCTGGCTCTGACTTTCCATCCGATGTCCAGAGTTCGGAGTAATCGCTTGAATCCTCTGCCAGCCAGGATGCACTTTCCTCCCCAGAGTCCTCCATGTCTTCCCTGTCCAGTCCATCGCCGGAGTGGGTGGCCTCTCCTCTATCTACATTGATTGAAGGCCCTGCAGCATCACTGTCATTGAAGTGTACTGAATCATCAATTTCAAATGGCAGGAAATTCACCTGCAGCAGTAGATTCCTGTGAACCACTTTCACTCTGCCATAACGATCTTGGATTATGTATGTGTGAGTTTGTGGATTGACTGAAGTCACTGTGAAAATCTCGGGGTTCCACTTGTCAGCCAACTTGCGGCGGCCCCTTTCACCCTTGTTGGCGATGAGGACACGATCCCCCATGGACAAACCGATGCCTTTAACCCGCTTGTCATACTCCCGACCTTGTCGTCTCTGTTGCTTGTCAGTGTGCCTTTGGGCAACACTCATAGCTTCCTTCAGCCCAGTGATCAGAGTCTCGACATACTTGTTGCAATCCACAACACTGGAGTCATCCAAAACATTGCGGAACATAACATCCACTGGTAGCCGAGGGACTCTACCAAACATGAGAAAGAATGGAGCATAGCCCGTAGTCTCGTGAACAGTGGCATTGTAGGCAAATGTTAATGACTGGATTTGTTCAGGCCAATGTTCTTTGGTTTTCAAGGGCAGACTCCTGAGCATGCTACCTAAAGTCCTGTTGAAGCGTTCAGTTTCTCCATTCCCCATTGGGTGATATGCTGTGGTTCTTGACTTTTGGACACCGGAGAGCTTAAGCAGTTCTGCTATTAGCTCACTCTCAAAATTTGCGCCTTGATCAGTATGGATCCTTGATGCAAAGCCGTAGACACAGAAGACATGATCCCACAGTTTACGAGCTACTTGCTTGGCTGTCTGGTTTCTGCATGGCCATGCATGGGCAAGTTTAGTGAAGTGGTCAGTCACCACCAGAACATCAACTGAGTTCTTCTTACTGTCTTCCGCTGTCCAAAAATCCAAACACACCAACTCCATGGGAGAGCAAGTTTTGATGCTCTCTAACGGGGCTCTAGCCGCTGGCTCTGGTGTCTTTGCTAGAACGCATCTCTGGCAGCAGCGCACATACTCCTTGATGTCTCTCTCCATTGCAGGCCAGAAAAATCTCTGCCTGGCCAGAGCTAGAGTTCTAGCTTGGCCTTGATGTCCTGCAAGGTCGTGAATGCCAGTCATCGCTTTGAGTCTCAACACCTCTGGCAAGACATACTGGAACCTTCTCCGGTTTGTGTGACTCTCCTTAATGACACGATACAGAACTCCCTCTCTTAGGATCAAGCGATCCCACTGTTTCATCAGCAACAACACTTTAGAAGAAACACTGTATCGATCTCGTCTGGTGGGCCGTTTCTTATTGAAGACGAAAGGGATGACCTTGGAAGTCACAGAGTCTTGCAGCTGGAGATCTCAAAGTTCCTCATGCGAGAGTTCAGGCAAAGTGTCAATACCAGGAGAAAGCAGCCGTTGGGTGTTGGAACCAAGCTGGATTGCTTGCATCTCCATTGAACATTCCCAGTCAATATGGAGCTGACATATGGCCTTCACTTCAGCAGTGGTCAAAGAGGTTATCTCCTGGGGATAAGAAGACCAATGGAAGGCATCTTGGACATCATCATTCAGTGTCCCAACAGCCTCAGACAGAAGTGCTAGGTAGGACTCCCTCATCAGTCTCTGCGCGACAGTCACTGCAAAGGGATCGCGGCTCAGTGCATCTGCTACTGTATTCTTGCTGCCTGGGATACGCTTCAAATCAAAGTTGTACGGTGCCAGCTTGGCAACCCATCTTTGCTCGCAAGCGTCCAGCTTGGGTTTTGTCATTATGTACGTTAACGGGTTACTATCTGTCCAGACAGTGAACTCGTGCCCCTTAAGCCAGTGACTGAATTTCTCACACACACTCCATTTCAGTGCTAGAAATTCAAGTCTGTGTGCCGGGTACCTTCTCTGCGACTTACTCAGTGTCTTGCTCGCAAATGCTATGGGCCTTGCCTTATCGTCACCTTCAGGTACTTGTCAAAGCACAGCCCCAAGACCATCCAAGGAAGCGTCAGTGAAGAGAATGAACGGCCTCTCGAAATCAGGGTGAGCTAGCATGACACAATTCAAAAGAGCATCCTTCAGCTTCTGGAATGCAACGACACACTCCTCAGTCCAATCCGATAGCGTCAGCTTCCGGAAAATCCCACTGTTGCCCTTCTTCCCATCTCTTCCTCTTCTCTTTTGACCCCCAGTGAGTGCAAACAAAGGTCTGGCTATAGCAGAACAGTCAGGAATGAAGTGCTGGTAATATAATACCATACTCAAGAAGGATTTCAGCCTCCGAGCAGAGGGAGTGCATCCATCTGCCTCCATCAGCTGAGCTTGGCTCATCTTGGCAATGGCCTCCACCTTCTCAGGATCCACTGACACACCGTCCTCTTTAATGATATGTCCGAGGAATTTCACTGTTCTTCGTAGAGAGTGGCATTTTTTGGGTGCTAGCTTGAGATTGTTGGCTCTTAGACGGCTAAACACAACTTCAAGTCGCTGTAGAGCCTGTTCCTCGGTGGGTGCAAAGACCAACAAGTCATCTAAGTAACAAAGGAGATTTGAGAAGTTTAGGTCCCCAAATATACTCAACATCATTCTCATGAAAGAGGCCGGGCTGTTACACAGACCTTGTGGCATGCGATTGTACTCATAAAGTCCCATCGGTGTGGTAAAGGCTGTGTACTTCTTGTCCTCTTCGTGAACTGGAATGTTATAAAATCCTGAGGTCAAGTCCATGGTGCTGAAAAATGCACTGCCACCAAGGGCTGTGAGGCAATCCGCTTGATGTGGAAGGTGATGAGCGTTCTTCACCGTTCGTGCATTCATCCACCTGAAGTCAGTGCATAACCTCAGACTCCCGTCTTTCTTCCATACCATGACTAAAGGGGAGGCATACTCACTAACTGACTTGCGTATCAGACCTACTTCTTTCATATCTGTCAATACCTTCCTCAGCTTCAGGTAATGAGCAGGCGGAACTCTTCTGTATGGTAGCCGGAAGGGTCTGTCATCAACCAGGTGGATACGGTGAACATAACCCCTGGCTTCTCCGCAGTCCAGATTATGTCTTGAGAAGATGTCTTTATATTTTGTGATGGTATTCACAAGCTTTTCCTTCCACTGGTCAGCTACCTGGCATCCATCAATGTCAATGTCTACTAATCCTAGATCAGACAGTCTTTGTTTCAGATTGTGGCAGCCATTGTCATCCTGCTTCTGTTCCATTGGGGTTTTCCTCACCTCATGAAGGCCCTGAAATATTGTTGCATCCTCAACGGCCAAGCATGTAGACACATCTGCCAACTTCATGTTACGTCTTAGGGTGAGATGTTTGTCAGAACAGTTTACTACCTTTAAAGGGACCCAGCCATCTCCCCACATGGGTGTAATAACTCTACCCACGAGTATGTTTCTGGGCATGACCTTTGACCTGGTAGGTTCGACTATTACAGTGCTGCCTGGAGACAATGCCACATTTTTAGGAAGTTTACCCCAAACTAAGTGTTCAGTCTTGGGCGAAAGAGTCACAGCTTGAGTGAGCTTCACTGTCCCAATCTTGCCATCGACTTGCTGTCCCTTCCATCTTGTGACACTTGTCATCATCTGCAGAAACTGCTCACCCTCTGGTGAGTGGGTCTGGCCATCCATGTTGTTGACGAGCTTCCAGTATTCCTCCGTGCCTTTCATCTCATGCAATAGATGCTTAATGACATTCGATCCCAGGATGAGATCATCACGCTGTCCAGGAACAACTAGAGTGGGCACTTTAACATCAATCCCATAGATTTGCATCTCCAAATCATAGAAACACTTTGTTGAGGTCTTCTTCCCCCCACACCCCACTAATACTAACTCTGTGGGAGGCTGATAATGCTGAGGAAGGGCACCTGCTTCCAAAAGTCTCTGCTCCGCATGTTCACTTAATGTACAGGCCATAGACCCAGTGTCAAGCATGCCCTTAAGCTGCACTTTCCCATGTACAGACACAGAGGTGTAAAACAAATCTGAAAAAGCCTCAACTTCTTGTGAACCTAACATAACAATTTTCTCTCCTTCTTTCGCATGAGAGCACAAAATCTCATACGTTTTCTCAAGATCATCAAATTCTTTCTTGGGGGTAGACAGTTGAACACCCACATTTCCCCCCTTCACAGTGTCAGTTTAATGGTTGCTGCTGTGGTGGTGAGTTTCTCTGCTGTTGTGGTGGGCGTCTCTCACCACCGGGATTGGCATAGCGTTCCCCCGGTTTAGGACAATTTTACTTCCAATGATCTGGGGAAAAGCACAGGAGGCACAGGTTCTCATGTCTACAGTGCATCACAGTGGAGTGATCTGTTGAGCCACAAACCCTGCATTCTCTACACCTGAAGGGCTGGGTGGGGAAAGATGGTGCCTTGGCCTGTGTCTGTGAAACCATAACGGGTGGTATGCTCTTCTCTAAGGTACGTTCAAGCAGGTGAATGAGTCTCTCGATACTTGCACTCTGCCCATCTTGTTTGGCGCTTGATGTGAGAGAAGTGTCACTGCACGTACCAGCATTGACCCCGCCTTCACATGGAGTTATCTGGGGATGTACTGTTACTTGCTTTGAGGATACAGCGGTAGATTGACACATGGTGGCCTTCCTGCGGCGTTCATGTTCATAGATTCTCTCCTGTACTTCACTCGCAGTCCATTTCTCAGCAGACTTGTATTGGAATACTGCTGCCAGTTTGGGGTCAGGGCAGTATGTTACAAACATCCTAACGACATCAGAGTTGGAGCTGTCAATCTTCTTACCTTGTCTCTTAAGGCCCTCGTCAGCGACATCTACAGCCTTGTTCAATCGAACCCAGTACTCCATAACAGCCTCTCCGGGTACAGGTTTAGTATTGTAAAAATCAGCCAAGGGCATGCACGAATAGGCCAATTCACTGAAATTCTGTTTCAGAATGTCAAATACAATCTCTGGCTTCTCTGTAGGATCAACTGTTGTCTCATTGCGTAAATTTATCTTTACCATGTCTCTTGCTTTGCCAGATAATCGACTAATCAACTCATCTGATTGTTCCCCAACAAGACATCCCTTCCTCCTCAAGTATATTCTCATCAACTCCTCCCATTCATGAATGGAGCATTTGTCTGTACCATCCCCTCTATATGTAGGAGGTTCCTTTATGTCTGATTGCATGATGAACTTAATTTGACTGAGATCTACATATCCTACTGACTCTGAATGATGATCACTTATCTTTTCTGTACTTACTGGTGGCTCATAAGTACTGGACCTGCCACTCTGTAGTTCTTCCCTAATGGAGCTCCCTATTTCCCGGGCTAGCTGAGTGACCAGCTCAGCTAGACCATCTACAGGGGCATTTGGATTAACACTAGATGAAGGGCTTTCATCCAATTTTTTTGTGGAGCAAAACATGGGGGAACCTCCTGCACCTACACACTTTACAGGGGTTTGATCAGAGTATGAGAAAAACCTCCCCCTCCCAGCAGTGAATTTGGGTTCATCACCATTATAAGATGCCATGCCACTAAAGTTACGTTAAAATGTCTGTTGATGAACACACTTCTATGTTGGTTAACGATAAACAGCGCTCTCAATACATCGTTGTCAGAAAAAAAAACTGAAAAAAAAGAATGTAGTTCCGATTTTTGCCACAAGGCGGCAAGAGTACAAATTGAACTATTTGGCCTGAATGCCAATCGTCACATCTAGAGGATACTTGTAACTTTCCCTATCCCTACTATCCCTACTGGTGGCAGCATTAGTGGTAGGGACTGGGAGACAGTCAGGATGGAGGGAAAGATGAATGAGCAAAGTACAGAGAGATCCTTAATGAAAACCTGCTCCAGAGCACTCAGGTCCTCAGACTGGGGTCGAAGGTTCACCTTCCAACGACCCTAAGCACACAGCCAAGACAACGCAGGAGTGGCTTAGGAACAAGTCTCTGAATGTCCTTGAGTGGCCCAGCCAGAGCCTGGACTTGGACCCAATCGAACATCTCTGGAGAGACCTGACAGGGCTTGAGAGGATCTGCAGAGAAGAATGGGAGAAACTCCCCAAATACAGGTGTGTCAAGCTTGTAGTGTCATACCAAAGAAGAATCGATGCTGTAATCGCTGCCAAAAGGTGCTTCAACAAAGTACTGACCTGTTCACCGGATGTGCTACCTTGTCCTGGACCTGCTTTTTTTGACTCTCTCTCTCTCTCCCTCTCTACCGCACCTGCTGTCACTAACTCTGAATGATCGGCTATGAAAAGCCAACTGACATTTACTCCTGAGGTGCTGACCTGTTGCACCCTCTACAACCACTGATTATTATTATTTAACCCTGCTGGTCATTTATGAACATTTGCACATCTTGCCATGTACTCTTATAATCGCCACCCGGCCCAGCCAGAAGAGGACCACCGTGCTTATAGCCACCGTGCTTATACATTTGCTTTGCTTGCTGTTTGGGGTTTTAGGATGGGTTTCTGTATAGCACTCTGTGACATCGACTGATATTAAAGGGCTTTATAAATAAATACATTTGATTTGAGTAAATGTAATATTTTTTTTTATAAATTAGCCAAAATATCTAAACCTGTTTTTGCTTTGTCATTATGGGGTATTGTATGTAGATTGATGAGGAAAAAAAAAAAATCAATATTTTAAAATAAGGCTGTAACGTAACAAAATTTAGAAAAAGTCAAGGGGACTGATAACTTTCTGAAGGCACTGAATATAGTCCTGTGATCTATGTGCTAGTTTCCCAGACACAGAAAGCCCGTTTAATGGAAATTCTCCATTGAAATTCTTAGTCAGAGACTAAGTTTCCTCGGTGTCTGGAAAACCAGGTCAAAATGTAGATTATTACCAATAGTCTTGTGAATGTGCATATTATGCCCCATACACACTGTCATTGTCCGACAGTCAGGGGATAGCTAACCTCGTCCTCAGGCTTGAATTGCATAGTCTGGTAACATTGTGCAACAAAGTGGGATTTGAAAGGGGTGTGGTTAAAATCAAGGCATGAGAGGGAGCAAGCCTGCTACAGCTGTATTAGATGGGACTTTCAAAATGCTGGAAAATCTATTAGTTCTGAGTTTCTTAGATGCATACTTTTCCGATTTCCCAAACTCACCTCTTTGTTTAGCGCATTACTTGCACTGCTCACCCTTTGAAATCCTCAAAGATGGGGAGGTGCTAGATGATGGATAGATCAGCCAATTAAAACCTGCGTCTGTTTGCACCACTCCTGCCATAGACTGCCATTCAAGTCCCGATCTGTACCAAACCTCTTCAATTGACACCGTTCCTTATCTCCTTTCCCTTGTCATAACCAATAAGGGTGAAAGGATGATGTGTTTTCACACTGTGGAAACTTATCATGCCCATTCAAGACAGCAATCATGACGGAAATATGAGGAAAGGATGCCATTTTGGAACATTGGACCTCAGCCCAAGAGGCCAAAGTTTAATCCATGTAGCAAAACAGAATCAGGTTGGCAATACGAGGCAAAGTAAGAAGAGCGAGAAAGGGCTTTCACATTTTAGAGGACCTATGTGCTTTGTGTGAGATGAACATCAGCAATACGCCCGAGAGTGACTTGCCACCTCCCTAACCCCAGACATACAAGTGCAATAAAAATAACAAAGACTTCATATTTTACACAAAGACAAACAATTATATATTTAATTGCCTGATCAGGCTGGTGCAAAACATTTCTGCACAGATGCAGTAGGTACAGAGACAACCTCTCTCTCTCTCACACACACACACACACACACACCTTTTTAGTAGATGCATATATCACCTTTTACACATGCACACAAAGCAGCACAAACATGCTGTCTCCACTGCATCATCTTAAAATATTCGCAACTCTGTGCAATACTGATTGAGAGACTCCCTCCAAAGACCTGTCATTCCAACTCCTCTTAAACAACCAAATGGGGCGCTATCTTTGCCAGTATAAGAACATTGGTGACAGAGGCACATAGGGTTGGCTAAAATAGCATAACATGGAGGTGGAGTAATAAGTACTTACATTTCAGTACTTCTTGAACCTTGTTCTATTTAAAATTACCACTTCTATACATACTGTACATGGCAGGACTCTATTTTATTATGATATCTGCACTTGGAATCAGAGCAGCAAACCATAAAAATCAAGCCAATATATGAATATAATATGATATTTTGAATATTGATAATGCATTCAAAAAACAAAAGCAAGAATCCTGTCACTTTGGGTGAAGGGAAAAAAATTGAATCTTTCACTAAAGCAAACGAAAAACAAAAATCAGAGCTCGTCCAGTAGCCAGAAACTGCAATTTCAAGGAAAAGAGAGGGATGGAGGGAAAAGTTAAAAGAATAAGGGTCCCTGTCAGTCAGTAAAATCATTGTTCTCTTTAAAAAAAAAAAATCTTTCTCCAGTCCAGTTCGTCATCCTAGCTCCCGCTTCCCTCGTCCTCTTCCTTATCCTCCTGCTCCTCCATGTTCTTGCGTGCCATCCTTTCCCGCCTCTCTGCCAGGCGCTGGCATCGCGGGCACTCCTTGCCTGCCCGGAAACATTTGCTGTGGAAACACGCCTTGCACTCTGAAAGACAAGACAAAACAAGAAAGATGTAATTGCAAAAGCAACCACACTGAAATGCTACATAAAAGATTGAGACAAACACACATGGGTGGAGTCCTGTTTAAAAATATTTTGTTTTGTCGATGTGTAGAAGGACGCAAGAAAATATATGGCCAACAGCCTAGTCCCTAGACTGATGTTCCACCCCATAACTCACCTGTTAACCAGCTCTAAGCAAACATGGGGGAGTGCTCCCGCAACGCTAATAACCGGTTTGACAACATTGTTCACAATGGGAATAAGACTGAGGTGCTGTGATGTCACGGCAGAATAGCCAATGACAGTCTCTGAAGCGAGGGGAAGGGGTGACATGGGACTATAAAAGAAGAGGCGTGTCAGGGTGGCAAGGCAGAAGGGAGGAGAGGAGTGGTGAAATGCAGAGAAACCTGCCAAAAGTCAGTGCACCACACAAACCAGTTCAGACACAACAACGAGAAGCCTATTCTCAAAAGAGAGACACACAGCTTCTCAAGCTATGAGACTGAACCATTTCAGGTTACACCTGTGTGGAAGCTTCAATTGTATACATTTGTTACTACATTTTCCCCTCGATAATGAAATTATAAAGCAACTGAAATTCACAAACATGTTTATTTCACATTCACACAGAGAAGTTGAGGCTTAAATAATAATGTGAACAGGTAGGCGCATATCAAAAGAAAATAAACATCTTCAATCACTCCAATTCATCCTGCCATTACGTAGACATGAAATAGACCCATATCCTTATTAGAGCCCTGCACGGGCATGAATTTTAAGCCCGAGCCATACCTGCAACGTTCAGGCCCTACCCTGCCCAGGCCCGATTGCTTCTGCCAAATTTAAGGCATGGCCTCTCCTCAAATTCTTTGTCCTCCACCTACTCAGTTTCATGCTTTCCTTCCTCATTTACTCCTATCCCCACCTTGGTTTCTCCTTCTCTTATCTCCTCATCTTCCTCTCCTTACTCCAAAATGCCTTGGCCAGACTTTCTGTTTGAGAGCTTTGAATAACATCCTCCTCTCCCCCCATCCTTAGACTCTCCTATCTCTCCCTCTCCAGTCCCTTTGCTTTGGTCATCTGTTCCCTCACTACTAGCTTCCCTTTCCGCACTCTTTTCCACTCCCCCTGCTCCCTCTCTCCTGTCTTGGGATTAGGCTTGAGCGGTATACCGGGTTATTTCGAAATAGTCATAGAATTTATCAATACCGTTGTACTTTTTTCATAAATGTTAATATTTGTAGATCCTTTTTAAGTAAATACCTGCAGCCCACTTGTGCAATATGTTAAGAGATGAAGTAGATTGTGTTCTTCATTTATTTTATTAGGCGTTCTTCATTTCACCTGTCTTACAATTTTTCAGTATGAAGCTTACAGTCAAGTCCCCAGTCACGGTGAGAGAACAGAGCCTCATGAGTCACTGACTGTTGTGCAGCACGCGCCAGGTGATCTAGTTACAGTATGGAATTTACAACTAAATGTTTGCCAGCTAAACTGAGAATCATTTTTTAGTTACTTGTATAACTGAGCTGGGATGTCATGCAAATATTTTGTCAGAGACCGTTCGTTAGCATTTAGCTAGCATGCACTATGGGATTTTACAAGTGCTTGTTAGCATTGCTAACCTTTTGGATTGAAAATTACACCCCTTGTGTTCAGTGCTGGTATTACCGAATTTCCTGGGATGGATGAATTTATGACAATCTGGATACGGGGGGAGCTCACCTTCGCAGCGTGTGCACTTGTTCAGCTCGAAAGGGAAGATGATGTCTTTGTCGTTGCTGCAGAACTCGCACACAAAACCCTTGGCCTGACAGAGCTGTGAGAGGGGAAATTGAGACATTGACATTAAGGGGACGCACTGAGAATGGAAATGTCACTATGACACCCTCAAGTCCACTGTCACACATGGTGCAAATAGTAATTTCACTCATATTTTCTATTATAGAATGACAATTCAAAATGTACATTACAGTATAACAATGAATGTCTCTATTACAGGAAAATCTATAGTTAGCAAGCCGTTAATATAATTAATTGAGAGTGAACTAGAGACAACAGGAAGAGTATGTAGTTCCGGATAATTCAACAGATTCTAACCACACAGCCAGCCACGTGCGCGGAACCCAATTTCAGTAGCTCTCGAAGCCGGGTGGGCAGCACTCCGTTGCGCACAGCACTGAGGTCGTTGAGGGAGAACAGGTGCAGGTCCTCAGTCAGGTGACCTGGGAGGCTGTCAAACTGGTCCAGCACGCTATGGGTCAAACGCAAAGACACACAATGAGGGGAATTCCTACCAGCAATACTTTACCTGACAGTGCAGACAGTGTCATCTCATAGCAATAACATAGTTAATTACGGGAAGAACACTTTAGGAGGAATGTAACACATGTAAAAGAAAGGGAATCTCATACCGACAATACAATTCATTGCAGGAGGCGGCACACGCATGCATGCACACAACTTACTCTTTAGCTAGGCGGCATGTCTTGAATAGGTTTTTCATGTGGAATAGTTGGACCCTCAAAACCTGAAGAATAGTACAAATGCACTTTGTTTATAGGACACATTTCAAACCACAACCAATAACCGGAACAAATTGTATTTATTGTATGAGTAGGCTAAACTAAAGAAAAATAAAATACTGCCAAAGATAAGCATAAACTAAGCATCAAACTAGACTAAACTAAACCAGGCTAAAGTCCAGTCCTCTCACCCGGACAGTCTCCAGGGCTTTGTTCTTCTTGTAGAGGCCACTGTTGATGTCGTTGGGGTTGAACAGGGGGTCTCCGGCGATCTTGCCCAGCAGGTCCCGGGCGAAGTTGCTGATGTAGTACTTGCTGAAGTCCCACTTCCTCAACACGTGGCCCGGCACCACCGCCTGGGCGTTCTCGTGGCAACACTGGCAGAAGTAGCGGCCCAGGTACTCGCAGTAGCGCATTCGCTTAATGTAGTCTGTCCGGTGAAGGGGAGTAGTGGTAACAGAGTGAGGCAGGGGGGTGAGGCTTGACACAAAATGACCACCGTGGGATGAGGATAACAGGGGGGGGGGGGGGGGGGGTCCTTCAATGTGGTTTGTACCTGGGTCTATGCGAGTCCCGCAGCCTGCACAGCGGTAGTTCTGCTTCGCCACAACTATTTTCCTCCTAATAGAGTGAAAAGGGGGGAGAGAGGATGGTTAGAGACAGACAGACATAGGAGGGTTAGAGTGACAAACAAGCAAATAAAAAGGGGGAGAGGCAAACAAGAAGGGGGAGAGAAGTCCGTGTGTGTGTGTTAAGGACTCACTTGGGCGTGGGGTGGATGTTGAAGATTATCTGGGGGCGGGGCGGGGCCCACTCTAGGTTCCCTCGCACCCGGATCCTCAGCTTGTAGATGTCAGCATGCTCCCCGTCATCAGGAGAGATGGGCAGGGAGTCAGGGATGGGCAGGAGCTGAAGGGTAGAGGGAGAATACAGGTCAGTTTGTGTGAGTGTAGGTGTATGTGTGGGGGATATTGTATGTATGTGTTTATACATGCATGTATGTGTCTGCATGCTTGTGTGTCTGTGTGAGAGTACCTTCTGCGGTGCGTCTTGCTCTGGGACCAGCCAGTCGAGCTCCGAAGCTGCGGGGAGCTGCATGCCCTCAAACTGCCTGAGCAGCCCCATGGCCACCGACTCAGCCGAGTTAGACTGGAGGAACGACGGAGAGCTGAGAGAGGGAGTAGGAAGTGTGAAGAAGCATATACCAAACACATTTCTGTGAACAACAGATAATTTCCAATTGTGCAAATTATAGCCACACTATCAAACAATTGTCTAATTTCAACTACCACAAAAAATAGCCTTTTATTTTCAACTACCGCGAATGACAGCATAATTTCCAAGTAGCCTACCGTGAACAATAGCTTCATTTCAACTACTGCAATCAATAGCCTAATTTTAACTACCGCTATCTAACTACCATGCCTTTTCTTTTTCTACAGTTACCTCTGTGCTTGATATGGGCTTGATCGAAACCTAAACATTCTGTCTATCGTCCGGCCCACTCCACGGACTACCATTCTTCATTGGGCCAATAGGAGAAAGGGTGTGGCCAAGGTGAGATGCAGGAGATTCACACATGCAATCAATGTCAAAATATTCAATATTGGCGATAGATTTCAGGTGGAAAAATATGGGATGTTGGAGTCAGCAAACCTTGGCTAGTTGAAAACATGAGGTTTCGAGGATCATAAATCTGGTAAAGAGCTATAAGGTCTTTGGAAAATTTGTGGAAACTAGGCTATTATGGATCACTTGGCTCGGGGGATGAAAGAACTAGCATATGACCTATGTCATTGACATGGACAGGCAGGTCAGCAGACAATGGCCAAATCCATCTCTAGACACTATGCCCTATACACTTGTGGAGATGTTATCCTCAGAGGGCAAGTTGGTGCTGTTACAAAATTGCCTAAACCTATCAAATCTCAAGTGCCTAGGACAAAGGGTCTAGGGCATAGGGTCAAGTTGGGATTGGGCCTACATCTACAAGGCTAGAGTGTGAGTGTGTGGGGGGGAGCAGTTGTTACATAGACTCTGAGGTGAGGAACGAGCGGCCACTGGACGTCACACTGCGCTTTATGTCTGCATCTGTATATATGAGAGAGAGAGCGAGAGATTAGGCTCAGTTCCTTTAAAGCACATCAATCACACTACCGAGCAAAATTTGGTTCTAAAGGAAGGCATCAAATTCAGACAATCACAAATAAAAACATTTACAGCTAAAATTTGAGGGTGGTGTTTCAGGAGAAAACTAATTTGTCCTAGATATGACACGTCCTATAGAAGGCACAAAAGCATCAGACATTAAATGTGTGGCAGAGAGTTCACATAGGGACTTTTAAAAGGAGTCATATTAGTGTGCTGCTGGTGAGAGATTTTGGGCAGAATATTTTGGGACATTGGAGTCAGAAAGCCTTGGATAGTTGAAAACACGAGGGATTTCAAAGAACATTAATCTGATAAAGAGCTATAAGCCTCTGGAAAATCTCATGGAAACTAGGGTATTATGGATCACTAGGCTAGGGGATGAAAGAACTAGCATATTCAATATATGTCATTGACAGGCAGGCCAGCAGACAATGACCCAATCCCAAATCCACAACCCAGTTTCTGACAAATATAGTCCAGGGGTTCAGTCTAAAACATTTTTTTTGTCCATTTCAGAATATGTTCATATGTGGATTTGTGCAGTCGATGCAAATCCAAAGCAATTTTGGCAAGATTCAAAACAACGATATGCCAAAGGGATGCTAGATTAGAATGTTAGGCTGCAACAAATGACATAATCAGCAAGTATGCTTTTTCTTATGAAAGCATACTACGCAGCAGCATCACACACACAAATGAATTATCATCTTATTAACTGCTATACTTATATATAATAAGACTGTGGGAGTCATTTTGTTCACAGTCCATTAAGCCGTTAAGTCTAGTCTCACACGTGTAATATCTGATGTTTCTTTTAATGCAAGCCAGACTATTTCTTTGCTACCACTGCAGCATGCTAGAAATAGGCAAATTGGCAAGGTGGAATTAATATTAAGTAGTTCCTGTTTTTAGGGGGAACTCAAAAGCAGTGAGATCATATTGAGTACGAACACATCAGTGATGCCATCTCATGCACACATAAAGCCTAAATTAATTGTCAAGTGAATCAATGGATGGATGGATGAATTAATGCCCAATAGCAGCAGTAGCTATACACTGCTGACCGCAAATGTACTAGTCTACTAAAGACCCTAACCCCCATCAAACCATAGATGTATATACACTCACACTCATCGTCGGTCTCCCTAACTCTGGAGCAGCAAAAGCACCATAAAGCACAAGCCAGGCCAGCAACTAGCTGGATTCCAAACTGAAAACATTTTCCCTCTTGTACAATGGGCACCAATCTGGTAGAAATGATACCAAATTAAACTGAAAGCTCAAGAGTCCATATGATGCTAACAGTGAACATCAAATCACTCAAAGGCAGAGAATAAGGGGAAATAATTGTTTAGGTAAGAGTTCTTCCTCGATTCATCTTCACACAATTCCTCGCTTCCTCTCTCCACGCCACCTCCTCCTCAAAACACATTGGAGAAGGTCAGAGGGGAGGGACCTTGAACCTCCTCCTTCAATACAGTTGAGAATAGGACGGGAGGAATCGAAGAAAGATTCATTGAGAAAGAGCCATGGAATCCAGCTACATTTGTCCAGCCTTCCACATCCGTAGTTCTCGTGCCCCGCTAGCCCTGTCCCTTGTCCCCCACACTAGATCAGATACCTGAGAAGAGGGAGGCGAGCGACAGGGAAAGGCCGCTTCTTGACACCGCCATCAGGGACTGGCCCTCACAGCCATCTGAGAGACAGAGACTACACTCAGCACTGGCCCCACACAACCACATATACAGTGCATTTGGAAAGTATTCACAACCCTGGACTTTTTCTACATTTTGTTACAGCCTCTAAAATTGATTATTGTTTTTGTTCCTCATCAACCTACACACAATACCCCATAATGACTTAGCAAAAACAGGTTTTTAGAAATGTTTGCAAATGTCACATTTACATAAGTATTCAGACCCTTTACCAGTATTTTGTTGAATCAAATCAAACTTGCGCCAAATACAACATGTGCCAAATACAACAAGCGTAGACTTTACTGTGAAATGCTTACTTACAAGTCCTTAACCAACAGCGCAGTTCAAGAAGAAAATATTTACCAAATATGCTCAAATAAAAAGTAATAATAAAAAGTAACACAATAAGAATAACGAGGATATATACAGGGGGCACCGAGTCAGTGTGGAGGGGTACAGGCTAGTTGAGTGACTATGCATAGGTAACAAACAGCGAGTAGCAGCAGTGTACAAGGGGGGGGGGGGTTATGAATTGTTCAGGAGTCTAATGGCTTGGGGGTAGAAGCTGTTGAGGAGCCTTTTGGTCCTAGACTTGGCGCTCTGGCACCACTTGCCGTGCGGTAGCAGAGAAAATAGTCTATGACTTTGTTGACTGGAGTGTCTGACAATTTTATGGCCTTTCCTCTGACACCGCCTATTAAATAGGTCCTGGATGGCAGGAAGCTTGGCCCCAGTGATGTACTGGGCCGTTCGCACTACCCTCTGTAGCGCCTTACGGTCAGATGCCGAGCAGTTGCCATACCAGCCAGTGATGCAACCGGTCAGGATGCACTCAATGGTGCAGCTGTAGAACCTTTTGAGGATCTGGGGGCCCATGCCAAATCTTTTCAGTCTCCTGAGGGGGAAAAGGTTTTGTCGTGCCCTCTTCATAACTGTCTTGGTATGTTTAGACCATGATAGTTTGTAGGCGATGTGGACTCCAAGGAACTTGAAACTCTCGACCCGCTCCACAACAGCCCAGTCAATGTTAATGGGGGCCTGAAGCACCTTTGGCAGCGATTCCAGCCTCAAGTCTTGAGTCGCTACAAGCTTTGGCGTCGCTGCACAGCTATTTTCAGGTCTCACCAGAGATGTTCGATCGGGTTCAAGTCCAGGCTCTAGCTGGGGTACTCGAGGACATTCAGAGACTTGTGCTGAAGTCACTCCTGCACTGTCTTTGCTATGTGCTTCGGGTCATTGTCCTGTTGGAAGGTGAACCTTTGCCCTGGTCTGAGGTCCTGAGCGCTCTGGAGCAGGTTTCATCAAAGATCTCTCTGTACTTTGCTCCGTTCAGCTTTCGCTCGATCCTGACTAGCCTTCCAGTCCCTGCCTCTGATAAACAGCATGATGCCACCACCACCATGCTTCAACGTAGAGACGGTGCCAAGTCTCCTCCAGATGTGACGCTTGGCATTCAGGCCAAAGAGTTCAATCTTGGTTTCATCAGACCAGAGAATCTACCCCGATTGCTCAGTTTGGCCGGGCGGCCAGCTCTAGGAAGTCTTGGTGGTTCCAAACTTCTTCCATTTAAGAATGATGGAGGCCACTGTGTTCTTGCGGTTCTTCAATGCTGCAGACATTTTTTGGTACCCTTCCCCAGATCTGTGCCTCGACACAATCCTGTCTCGGAGCTCTACAATTCCTTCGACCTCATGGCTTGGTTTTTGCTCTGACATGCACTGTCAACTGTGAGACCTTATCATGTCTAATCAATTGAATTTACCACAAATGGACTCCAATCAAGTTGTGGAAACATCTCAAGGATGATCAATGGAAACAGGATGCAACAGAGCTCAATTTCGAGACTCATAGCAAAGAGTATGAATACTTAAGTAAAAAAAGTATAGTAAAAAGTAAAAAATATATTTTAATACATTTGCAAAAATTTATAGAAACCTGTATTTGCTTTGTCTCTATGGGGTATTGTGTGTAGATGGATATTTTTTTTTTTTAAATGTCACCAATTTCAGAATAAGGCTGTAACATAACAAAATGTAGAAAAAGTCAAGGGGTCCAAATGCACTATGACTACACACAGTAGTACTGTGTATACCCACACATAAACAGGAGGAAGTAGTCACACACATACACACGCATGAAGGCTACTTTTAGAACACACAGGCAAACAAACAAACAAACACACACACACACACCAAAGACCTAGCTACCTTGCCTCAACAGTCCAGAGAGCAATGTTAATGAATACCATTAAAAATGGGAGCTGTTTCCAGCCATGGTGGGTGGATGAATGATATGTGGGATATGACAATGAGGTTGTGAACTTATGGCACACAAAGCTTGCATGATGTGTATATAATATAAACCCTTCCATCCAAGTCCACAATCCTTCCTAAGGTGCCCTCGTTCCCTCTCTCTACCTCTCAGCTCACACTCCTCCACCTCCTCGGCAGAGCCTGAGTCGGACATGTGAAAGGAATCCTGGGAGCTTCTGCAGGAGCCTCCGCTGTCTGTGGAGTGGAACACTGGAGGAAGGGAGACTCAATAATCAATAGCAGCAAAATTACGACATGGGGACTAAGTTGGGAGTTGTTGTTTGTTTGTGCATGCATCCGTGCATGTGTATGTCCGGCCATGCGTAAGCTCTTACAGTGCTGTGAGGGCAGCAGGCAGGTGCGTCGGATCTGCAGCCTGCGCAGGCGGATCTTCTGTTTTAACTGCTGGATCTCTGAGTCGCTGTCGTCGCCATCCTCCTCCTCCTCCCGCCGCCGCAGGTTGCACTTCATCAGCTCAATGGCGGCAATCAGAGACTCAGAGATGCTGAAGTGGGCATTCTCCTGGAATGAGACACGCAGATGGGCGGGGGGAGAGTGAGGCCTTGCTGTAACACTTTCAAAATGAGGTAATGATTGATTTAACACAGTTGGAGAGGTGAGTGTAAGGGTCTCCTAAATGATACCCATCCAATTAGGTCATAACTCTCCCTATTCTCTAACTTTCTGTCCTTAGTGTGCACTCATACATTTCCTTTAAAAGGCAAGTTCTGGGGTAAGAAATTATGGTACACAAATCCAATGCTTTAAAATGTGTGGGGAAAGTGCACGAGTGCAGACTTCGGGAGAATTGGAACGTTTAGACGTTCCAATTCTAATCTCTCAAAGGTCAGGGGTCAGATGATGTGGGATTATGAACCCTCCCCCAGGCTCACCTTCTCCAGGTCAGCACAGCTGCCAAAGTCCTGCTCCGATAGGTAGCTGATGAGGCTCTGGCCCTCTGACGGCTTCCGGAACATGCCGTCTGGAACACTGCTGTACTGGGAGCCATCTGCAGAGAGACAATACACACATGCAGAGACACACACACCCACACATTTTCAGCAAAGACAAGCCTCAAACACTGTATGTTGATTAGTATTGGTGTCACAGGAATATATACCTCAGGTAAGGTGATGGACATTGACAATTACATGTATTTTTCCAGCTAGGTAGTCATGTTTGAACCAGTGTACTCACTTGACTCCATATAGAGGGAGCTGGGTGTGCTGACATCACTGATGACAGGGGAGAAGGGGCTGTAGGCCTTGACACAGCAGTCCACTCCAACCAACGATTCTGACAAACAGAACACACAGCTGATGTTAGATTGACCACAAAAATGAAGGAAGACCAGTGTCAGATCAGGGCCAACTAGCCTGGTTACCAGATGTTTTCTGTATTCAACATTTGTGCTAAAGTTGGTGAAAGCAGAAACAGACTGAAATGAACAGTGTCGTAGTAGCTTGAAATTTCAACTTTAAATATCCATTTTGAGATATGCTCAGTCAGACGCCCACAAAGGATCTATCGAAAGTAAATGTATCAATGAACACATCAATGTTTTGTTATCAGCTAGGTAAATGACATCAGGGTAAAAAATAAATAAAAAAATAGATCAAATATGAAGTACTAAACAGTCTCCTTTCCAACTGCAAATTCAAGGCGAATATTGTGATAATACACTTACGACTGCTGACAGTGATTCTCACCACATAAGCAACTAATACATTTAAGTTATATACTGACCTTAGAAAAAAAACAGATAAAAGGTAACATTTGTAAAAATGTTAAAAAGAATAGTAAAATCAATGAAAGACCAAAAAAAACAACATTAAAACATCACAATGTAATGAAAGTAGCGTGTATTCAAACCTTATCCAACACAATGAATGAACATGGCAAGCTGTTTTGGCCTACAGTCTTGATTTTGGTTTCACCTAAAACCAGCCAAACATTAATCAAAGACCTAGGGTCTTGAGTGACCTTGGTTCGACCTAAAATCAACCAAACAACCAAAAACAGAACAGCACAAATGAGGAACCAAAAGCAAGGCCAGAGATAAGAGAAGGGGAAGTAGGGAATTATCATGCAGGGAAAGGGGGATGAGAGAGGAAGAGACGGAGCACAGAAGAACTGCACTGCCAACCTGCTACAGGGTCCTCTATTATAATGGTGATTTTCCTGTGGCCCCCTCCTTCACGCAGACAGAGACAGAGAGAGGAGGTTAGCAGTGAGAAAATAGAGGAAAAGGAAAAATCACTGTGGTAAATGGCAACCGAGAAAGACAAATGTGCTGGATGTGGTCCACGCCACATAGAACTGCACCTACACACTCTCTCTCTCCCAGGCGCTAACCTGCTGCATACACACACTCTTATACAAACACTAGTCTTGCAGCCATTAACCTTCAATTACTTATTTGAAATAAAAATTCAAAGAAACATACACGTATTGGTTTGCACTCACGCTCAGCAAACAGCCTCTCACCTGCTACACACACACGCAAACAAACACACACACCCACCATGTCTATGTTTGTGGTTGATCCCCATGTCAGACATCGAGCGGATATGCCCCCTGCTGCCCCCGCGACCCTGCCCCCTCTGTCCCTCCGAGAAGGATGACCTTCGCGGCGCGGGAGGCGGGACCACAGTCAGGGAGCTCCGCCTAGGGGGCTGGACCTGAACCTCGCCACCTGATGCGCCACCCCCGCCGGGATTCCTGCTGGGCTCGCTGATGGGGGTGGAGCTCTCGGAGTCACGGCGATTGCAGCGTTGCACCAGGTTACCGATGGCCAGGTATTCTGGGCCGTCGTCGCCCTCGCCAGAGTCTAGGGTGTCTGAGTGGGCAGGGCCTGGGGAGGCGGGCTCGGTCAGGGCGATGTGGGGGACAGCTGCCGAGGGGCGGGGAGGAGTCACACCCCTCTCGCCCTCCCCCCCGGACCCTGACACGCACCCCCAAGGGGCCCCCGGGGCACTGGCTGACGGAATGGAGTCTGTAGAGGGGGAACAAGAAGAGAGTTTCAGTCAGTGCTTTTTTGAAGAAACTTCATCAATGTTTTATTCAAATCGCATCTCCTTACACAATCAAGTCGGTGTAGACTCAGTGACCTCAAAAGCAAATACTAGGGAATTTAGGCATCAAGGGAAGCAGCTTATAGAAGGTCGCTGACATTTTCTGAGACTTTCAACTAGAACTGTAAAATAACAGAGCAGAAATAATACTTAGTGTCACTTCTATACTTCCCATATCCATCTTCAACCTTTTGAATGTTTCTATCAGACACACCAAATGAGAGATGAGGCAGATAGAGGAGTTTTAGTGAATCCTTCTCCTTACAATCGCCAATAAACCATATCTCCATTTACAAATCAGGCCCGTGTAGGCTCACGGCGGTCACAAGCACTGTAGTGAATTCAGCTATTGTGACTTATTGTGGACCTTGACCTTCTGAAATGATAATGCGATAACAGGAGGCACATGTCCTGCCTAACCTCCATTCACAATGCTGTTCCTCTCCATCCCTATATCCTCCCTCTGAAATTCTACCCTACAGGTCATCCACCTCTACTTTAATCTGTGTTTAATTTATTACTCCTCTCCTTTCTTTCCCGTCTACCTTCCTTACACTCAATCCCTCTGCTTTCCTCCATATCTCCTGATCTGTGTTGGTGTTGCTCTTCGTCCCATGTTCCCTCTATCCTCACCTGTGTTGCTCTCTAATGTGGCCGACCGTCTCTCTCTCTCTCTCTCTCTCTCTCTCTCCTCACCCGAGTTCCTCTCTGAGATGACCCCTGTGTTTATGCTGTTTAGTGTGTGTCCACTGTCTCGGTGGGAGAGGGAGCACTGGGAGGTGGTGAGCCTGCAGTTGAGCTCTTCCCTGGGGGGCCCCTGGCTCTTGCCCAGCCCGGCCCTCCAGCCTCCCCCGGCCCCAGGCAGCTCACACAGACTCTGGCTCTTCAACCGGCCTCCCACACACGGAGGGCCCTTCAGAGTGGACAGCTGAGAAAGAAGGAGAAAAACAGAGGGGGAGGATTAGAGACAAATTCGAGTGTGAAAGAGAGGTACAGTAAGATAAATGGTAAGAGATCAATACAGGCACAGGCAATTAGGTATAGTAAAAACAAGGGGAAAGAAGAAAAAAAACATCGCAAGAGAATTTATGTGTAAGGCATGGTTGAGCTGTATCAGAAAAGAGAAGACAAATAGAGAGATGGAGGGAGAGAGGTCCTCCACTAATGCGTAAGTGGATATCAGGGACAGGAACTTAAGGCACCAAGATGTACAGACAGAGAGAGAGTATGATTGGTGTGTGTGTGTGTGTGTGTGCGCGCGCACTTGCGTATGAGAGGTGCCCACCTTGACAGTGTCAACGAGTGCAAGCAAACGGGGGTTGTTCTGCTCCACGGCCTCCAGATACTGAAACATGGCCGTCACATGGGGCTCTTTTAGGAGAAAAGCATCCTCTGAGAGACAGAGAAAAAGAGAGAAGGGGGAGAGGCGTGAGACAGAGAGAGCAACTGACCGAGAAAGGGAGAAAGTCAAGATAAGGTCAATAGGACAAAGCAATACCACAGACACAGTCCAATCGATATCACAGGCCCAAAACATTGATTCATTCTAGGGCTATCTATGATGGTCATGGAATTTTGGATGACGTTTTGTTTTCGTTTGAATAGCAACAACAAAAAAAATGAAACGGTTATGAATTTTTGAATGATTTTATTTTCATCCAGAATCGACAGTTACATGATCCTACAATTACCGTGCCAGCCCTAATTCCTTCATCAATTCCACAAACTTAACTACAGTTGTCTTGTTTTGGCCGGGGCACACACACTCACACGCAGCCTTACCGTTGTAGTACTTGCGGGTGTGTTCCTGGTGTTTGAGCAGGGGTCTGAGCTGGGCGGAGAGCAGATGGACCTGAAGGCTGTGCAATAGCCAGCGCTCGGCCTTGTAGCCTTCCCCAACACTCTGTACACCCCTGTTTAGCACGGGCTCCAGCTTACTGAACTACAGGGCCCAGAAAGGGGAGGGAGTGAGGAGGGAGAGAAGTGAGGGTAGAGGGAGAGAAAGAGAGAGCGGAGGGGGGAGGGATAGGGGAGATTGAAGGAGGAGTGTATGGGAGAGAGAGTCAGGGGGAGAGGGCAAGGGATGGGAGGGGAAGGGTGAGGAAAAATACAGAAAGAGAAAAGAGATGGTGAGAGAGATGACCACTACATAAACAGGTGAACCTGTGGCTGGCTAGCTGGACCCACCCAGATCTGTTTGTACATTCTGTGATAATATAACAGGGGGTAGCTGAGATCATCAAGAGAGTTTTCTGAAGATACAGCAGAATGCACAAAAAACATTAGCACATCAACAAGACGGGAAAGAGGTCAGCGGCTAAAAGGTTAAAGGACATTTGGGTTTCACCACCGTAGCATGTGAGAAGGGTGTTGATGAGGCATTACCCTGGTAAGAGTGCAAAAGTTGTGCTTATTCATTCACTAAAACGTATCCTTGCCTCTTTTCAACTCATTGTCAACTGTGGGCCAGCCTACCATTAAGATCAGGTTTAGCATCAACTTAGAACCACTACTTATCATTAGGTTACACAATGGCTAATCATTGTATTGTTGTCACAACTATATAGATACAACAATGTCTGTGTCCCAAATGGCACCCTATTCTCTATATAGTAAGGGGTCGAGTTAGTGTTCATAAATCTGCATTTTCATAACACAGACCTTCCAAAATCTGCATTTAAATAATTTCACCTGTGTTTTTATATTGAAAGTCAATAATTTTTCAATAGTGATCAGGGGCGTGCAACTAGTTTCCTTTCACAGAAAATACATTAGGCATAAATACCCATTCGGCAAAAAATAGCTTTATTTTCAACGCTATTTAGTCTATGTGCCGGGGGGCTAGATTTGTTATAGCTGGTGTCCTGTGTGACTTTAAGTATGCACCCATCCGGAGGACCGGAGGACCGGAGCCCTAGGACCATGCCTCAGGACTACCTGGCCTGATGACTCCTGGCTGTCCCCAGTCCACCTGGTCGTGCTGCTGCTCTGCACCTGCTGTCTCGACCTCTGAATGCTCGGCTATGAAAAGCCAACTAACATTTACTCCTGAGGTGCTGACCTGTTGTGCCCTCTACAACCACTGATTATTATTTGACCCTGCTGGTCATCTATGAATTTTTGAACATCTTGAAGAACAATCTAGCCATATACTCTTATAATCTCCACCCGGCACAGCCAAAAGAGGACTGGCCACCCCTCAGAGCCTGGTTCCTCTTTAGGTTTCTTCCTAGTTTCCTGCCTTTCTAGGGAGTTTTTCCTAGCCACCGTGCTTCTACATTTGCATTGCTTGCCGTTTGGGGTTTTAGGCTGGGTTTCTGTATAAGCACTTTGTGATAACTGCAAACGTAAAAGGGGCTTCATAAAATATAAAAAACATCAGTTCAATTGCTTTAATTCCATTAGCTCATTTTTTGTGAGTTCAACGCGCTGTTTATCTAGAAAGAAATGAAATAATTCACGAGAGAAATTAAGTCAAGAACTTTCTTTGTGGGATGCTGGGCTGAAGGGAGTTGTAGTTTTCATTAGGCAAATATTCACCCTAGTTCAGCAAAGAAACGTGGTAATCGACTATAATGACCATAATTCATTGCGCCTGTTCTTCCCGGCTCGATAGAGACTGATAGCCTTAACACAGACCGCATGAGAGAGGAATTGTAAACAACACAAAGATGAGAGGGATAGAGACAGTTCTTGAGGTAGCTCTGATTGATAGTTGTAGTTGGTAATAAGCAGTCTTGAATGTATGCCTTATTTACTTTGAAGAACTAGTCAAACGATTTTGTCAGACAGCTCTGCAGAATACTTATGCAGCTACTATGTAGCCAGCAGCATACCACCCTGCATACCACTGCTGGTTTGCTTCTGAAGCTAAGCAGGGTTGGTCCTGGTCAGTCCCTGGATGGGAGACCAGATGCTGCTGGAAATGGTGTTGGAGGGCCAGTAGGAGGCACTCTTTCCTCTGGTCTAAAAAAATATCCCAATGCCCTGTGTAGGGTGCTATCTTTCGGATGGAACGTTAAACTAGTGTCCTGACTCTCTGAGGTCATTAAAAGATCCCATGGCACTTATCGTAGGGGTGTTAACCCCGGTGTCCTGGCTAAATTCCCAATCTGGCCCTCAAACCATCACGGTTATTTTTTAATAACCGAGACAAACCGACTTTAAAAAGCACTAATTGCTCAGCACTAGGCTCTGGTCAACAGTAGTCCACTATGTAGGAAATAGGGTGCCGTTTGGGATTCAACCAATGTCTGTGGTCACAACAAACTGTACTGGCTCCACCATCATATACACGGGATGATGAATCATTGTAAAGAGATAGCTAGAGTACAATACCTGTTCTACATGTGAGGCCAGGTGAGGGCTGATGTAGCGGACACAACACACAAAGGGCCAGTAGTCTTTCTGCTTGTAGTACACCTGCAACACAAAACCGGCGTTTACTACAGTACAATGGCATTGCCCTACTTATGGCCAATGAAAGGCCACAATGTGCTGTTATGACCACATTTCCACCAGTTTTTCCCTATCCATCATACATTTGGGTTACCAGGACAGGATAAAAACAGAACATCAGAAAACCGATTCAGAGATAAAGCAGTATAATTATGAAATGTTAATTCTCAGCAGGGAACAAACGCTGAACTCCCACTTAGCAGAGGCCAAGGTCAATAATATAAGTGCATTTAAATAAAGAGGCTGAAAAACAGCCAAATAATAAGGCCTTATTATTTCCTTTTTCGAAAGCACAAATGATAGTGTAAAAGAGTTAAGAGTAAGTAAAGGAGTAGTTGTTCATGAGGCCTGACCTGCTCGTGCTTGAGGCCATGGCTGAGGATGTGGTTCATGTCCTTGTGCAGCCGCTGTAGACCCCCATAGCGAGACCACACATTAGGGTTGTTGGTGGACACCAGGCCCTCCACCGTGGTCTTTAGACTGGAGAGCAGCTTCCAGTGTTCCCTCCTGGAAAGAAGGGAGGGAGAGAATGGAGGAAGAGTGTGAAGAGGTAGGTATATAGGCTTGACTGAACTTGTGCCTCACCCAAACATTGTAGACAGTTGAGAAGAAAAACCAGCATTGACTGACTGAGAAGAAATCACACAGTAAGAATCTGCCATAACAAACAAACTACTGCGCAATGACCCCGAATGAACCATTGTGACTAAAAACGACTGGCTGTGCACTGCATATACAGCACCCAATGAAATGGAAATCTACACACAACACCCCATAATGACAAAGGGAAAACAGGTTTTTAGAAATGTTAGCACATTTATTAAATATAACAAAATATACCTTATTTAGATAAGTATTCAGACCCGTCGCTATGAGACTAGAAATTGAGATCAGGTGAATCCTGTTTCCATTGATCATCCTTGAGATGTTTCTACAACTTTATTGGAGTCCACCTGCGGTAAATTCATTTGATTGGACGTGATTTGGAAAGGGACACACCTGTCTATATAAGGTCCCATAGTAGACAGTGCATGTCAGAGCAAAAACCAAGCCATGAGGTCGAAGGAACTGTCCGTAGAGCGCCGAGACAGGATTGTGTCAAGGCACAGATCTGGGGAAGGGTACCAAAACATTTCTGCAGAATTGAAGATCCCCAAGAACACAGTGGCATCCATCATTCTTAAATGGAAGAGGTTTGGAACCACCAAGATTCTTCCTAGAGCTGGCCGACCCAGGCAAAATTGAGCGATCATTGTAGAAGGGTCTTGGTCAATGAGGTGACTAAGAATCTGATGGTCACTCTGACAGAGCTCTAGAGTTCCTCTGTGGAGATGGGAGAACCTTCCAGAAAGACAACCATCTCTGCAGCGCTCCACCAATCAGGCCTTTGTGGTAGACTGGCCAGACTGAAGCCACTCCTCAGTAAAAGGCACATGACAGGCCGCTTGGAGTTTGCCAAAAGGCACCTAAAGAGTCTCAGACCATGAGAAACAAGACGCTCTGGCCTAATGAAACCAAGATTTTACTCTTTGGCCTGAATGCCAAGTGTCACATCGGGAGGAAACCTGGCACCATCGCTACAGTGAAGCACGGTGGTGGCAGCATCATGCTGTGGGTGATGTTTTACAGTGGCGGGGACTGATGATCGAGGCAAAGATGAACGGAGAAAAGTACAGAGTTCCTTGATGATAACCTGCTCAGGACCTCAGACCGGGGCGAAGGTTCACCTTCCAACAGGACAACGCAGGAGTGTCTCGGAATGGCCCAGCCAGAGTCCGGACTTCAACCCGCCGATCGAACATCTCTGGAGAGACCTGAAAATAGCTGTGCAGTGACGCTCCACATCCAACCTGACAGAGCTTGAGAGGATCTGCAGAGACTAATGGGAGAAACTCCCCAAATACAGGTGTGCCAAGCTTGTAGCGTCATACCCAAGAGAACTCGAGGCTGTAATCACTGCCAAAGGTGCTTCAACAAAGTACTGAGTAAAGGATCTGAATACCTATTTCAGAAAAAACTGCTTTTGCTTTGTCACTTTGGGGTATTGTGTGTAGATTAATGAACAAAAACAATGTAATACATTTTAGAAATGGGCTGTAACGTAACAAAATATGATAATTCAAGGGGTCTGAATACTTTCCGAATGCACCGTAGGTAAGACACTAGGCCTAGCCAATATAGCCTTGGCAAAGGTGATGTGGGCTACAACCTCCAATAGACATAATGGCAAACTCTTTAAAACAACAGTATTGAGTACAAATAATTAACATATTGTGGTTCTGGGTAAGTGAATAGAAGTGTGTTTCACTTTCTGCTTGCATTGAGATAGCAGCAAAATTAAAAGTGAATCTATGCCTTAAAGTAGCCTATTTGATGTTGAGGGGGAAAAAAAATGTCTGAGCACGAAATCCCTTTGACCAACAGAGCTCATACCTAGGACTTACTCATTTTTCCTTAAAATCAGCAGCTAGCTGGAACTCAATGCTGACACACTCTCTCCCCCACACACTTGGGAAAATAGTCTTGAGAAATGAGGAACAATGAAGAACAATACCAGAAGGGATATTTTAGGAAGATCTAGTTTTCTAGTAAGAAGTATCTTATTAAAAACGTCACATTACTCATCTGCAGCAAAGTATGACAGAAATTAGGTTTAAAACATCCAGGGCTCATTCATGTTACAGGGTTGGAGGAGAAGGGGTCAAGGATGAACCTACTGAAGTGTGTGCCACTGTTTCATGACTACTGAAGGGGTCTGTCAGTGATTATAGATTGGTTAAATCACATTATCTGGTATAAATGTTTTTTGATATCCATTCATGAGTTACAGGTTAGGTACTGTTTGGTGTAGCACAGATTAAGATCCTGTTCTACCAACCTTAAACTTGTCCATAATATATTAGTTCTTGATTCGGCCAATCTTCTTCCAAAATGTCTGCGTCCAGTTGCAGGTGGTACGTTTGAATTTAGAAGATGCTCCGTTATTAAAATGAATCAATTTTTACTCCATGGAGTAATCCAACATTGTGTACAGCGCCAATTTATCTATTTGAAATATTCTTTCATTGATTGAAATCGGTGGGTCCACCCCAAAGTGCCCATCATCCAGGTCATGTCGACACTCACCTACAGTACTGTATCTCGATCACTGAGGGGGTTAGATGAATCTAGCCCGGGCTACACCGTACTATGTATGGGCCGTCACGTCATCAGGCCTAAACAGGAAAGGAGGAGCGCCCTTCTTAAATCGAACAGCAATCTGCACCTCACGGTCATGGTGTCAACAAGACAGCATAGTGCATCATCCAGAAACGCACTAGATATTCTATAAATGTTTGCATTTTCAAACTAGTTTTCATTGGGAAGGAGAGATTTTTTTTAAATCAAAAGCAATCGCTTTTGTATGGGAAATCCGCAGAATCCTACTGATTACTATAATTGTTTAATTACACTTTTGTTTTGAGCCGCTTTCACGTCGGACAGAGCGGGGCACCTGGCTCACTCCCAGTGAATTCTATAAATACCCCTCTTGTACAGCACCTGTAATAGGGAATTAGCCACAAAAACATTTCACTTCCTTCCAGTTTGCAAGATAACTTGATATGTAGTTAACGTTAGTTTAGCGTCAACTAGCTAATAATGCTAACTCACGTTAGCTAGCTAACGTTAGCTAATTTAGTCAACACACTAGTTAATGTTACTAGTTAGCAAATACATATTGCCATGGACAGTATTATATATGGCATGTAACTGAGGACAACATTTGAAGTTCATTGGCCAATTTCAGACTTGTTTTCATTCGTGAACAACCTTAATGTAGCTAGTTAGTTACCCAACGAGCTAGCCTGCTAAGCTAGCTAGCAAACAACAGCTAGCTTGGTTAGCCGATTCCCCACCTAGTCCCTCACCTGCGTTCCTCGGCTTCAGCCTCCGCCGTAATCTCCATTTCCTCGAACCGGGGGGAAACCGAATACGGTATCAGCTTCCCCCAAGTCCACTTCCAGTACACACAAGTCACCGGCCGCTTACAGCCAGTGGCTCAACATTATCTCGTCGCATTCACTTTGGCTAGTAGGAGTGGTGACTGGTGTGGTCCAATACGAGCGCTGTCAGTGTCAAAAATGTAATGAGGCCTAAACAGAAACACAAAACCGCATGACCTGGCCATCATCCGTAGTGGACGGGGTTGATGTTTCAAAGACTCCTACTCCTTGACACGGGTTGTTTTTGAAGTGATAGATTGAGATTTTATTTATTGTAAAATAGCCTTATGCTGAATTTGTAACTGAGAGTTATTCAACTGAAGATGCCTGCACATTTGCTACCTTATTCAATTATCCTCCATTTCTCTGTTAAATAAAGTCAGTGACATTCAATATAAAGTTTATATTTGTAACTGGTGGGTAATGCATTAATTACTTTTCTAGAAAATTCCAGTAGAACCCCACTTTTTATGCCAAACCTGCTAATAGCTTTACAATGATGCCACCTGCTGTTGGTGAGGGGATCTCTCTCTCACACACACACACACACACACACACACACACACACACACACACACACACACACACAAAAGATGTCCAGGAGCCACATGCATAAGGAGAGGATTTGACAGCCTTACCTACATGCATCTCTCGTCGCTGGTCATGTTGGCAAACAGAAGACAGAGAGTAAAAACAGAATGTAGTATTTTCAATTGCTGACATGTCCTACTTTGGTGAAAAGAAGAAGAAAGGGCTATTAGTCCTATGTACCATATTCCTCCAAGTAAATCAAATACATTTTTATATTAACTGCACCTGTTTGAACTCGTTACCTGTATAAAAGACACCTGTCCATACACTCAATCAAACAGACTACAACCTCTCCACAATGGCCAAGACCAGAGAGCTGTGTAAGGACATGTAAGGGATAAAATTGTAGACCTGCACAAGGCTGGGATGGGCTACAGGACAATAGGCAAGCAGCTTGGTGAGAAGGCAACAACTGTTGGCGCAATTATTAGAAAATGGAAGAAGTTCAAGATGACGGTCAATCACCCTCGGTCTGGGGCTCCATGCAAGATCTCACCTCGTGGGGCATCAATGATCACGAGGAAGGTGAGGGATCAGCCCAGAACTACACGACAGGACCTGGTCAATGACCTGAAGAGAGCTGGGACCACAGTCTCAAAGAAAACCATTAGTAACACACTACGCCGTCATGGATTAAAATCCTGCAGCACACGCAAGGTCCCCCTGCTCAAGCCAGCGCATGTCCAGGCCCGTCTGAAGTTAGCCAATGACCATCTGGGTGATCCAGAGGAGAAATGGGAGAAGGTCATGTGGTCTGATGAGACAAAAATAGAGCATTTTGGTCTAAACTCCACTCGCCGAGTTTGGAGGAAGAAGAAGGATGAGTACAACCCCAAGAATACCATCCCAACCGTGAAGCATGGAGGTGGAAACATCATTCTCTGGGGATGCTTTTCTGCAAAGGGGACAGGACGACTGCACCGTATTGAGGGGAGGATGGATGGGGCCATGTATCGCGAGATCTTGGCCAACAACCTCCTTCCCTCAGTAAGAGCATTGAAGATGGGTCGTGAAACACACAGCCAGGGCAACTAAGCAGTGGCTCCATAAGAAGCATCTCAAGGTCCTGGAGTGGCCTAGCCAGTCTCCAGACCTGAACCCAATAGAAAATCTTTGGAGGGAGCTGAGAGTCCGTATTGCCCAGCGACAGCCCCGAAACCTGAAGGATCTGGAGAAGGAGGAGTATGGAAGAGTGGGCCAAAATCCCTGCTGCAGTGTGTGCAAACCTGGTCATGTGATTTTCTGGATTTTCACAGTTGAAGTGTACCTATGATAACAATTACAGACCTCTACATGCTTTGTAAGTAGAAAAACCTGCTAAATCGGCAGTGTATCAAATACTTGTTCTCCCCACTGTATATACAGGGAGTTCCAGTACTAGATCATGGTGCAGGAATATGAGGTATTTGAAGTATCTACAGTATGTACGTGAAGGCAAGGTAAAGTGACTAAGCATCAGGATAGATAATAATAATAATAAGAGTAAAATAAAGAACAGAGGTACAGCAGCAGCGTATGATGTGTAAAAGTGTGTTGTCGGTATGCGCGTATGTGTATGTGAATCTGTGTAGTGTGTGATTGTGTATACAGGGCCTTCAGAAAGTATTCATATCCCTTGACTTTTTACACATTTTGTTATGTTACAAAGTGGGAATAAAATTGATTTAATTGTCCTTTTTTGCAAACGATCCACACACAATACTCTGTAATGTCAAAGTGGAAGAAAAATTCGACAATTAAAATGTTTTATGAAAAATTAAACACTAATATATCTTGATTAGACAAGTGTTCAACCCCCTGAGTCAATACATGTTAGAATCACCTTTGGCAATGATTACAGCTGTAAGTGTTTTTGGGTAAGTCTCTGAGAGCTTTGCATACCTGGATTGTACAATATTTGCCCATTATTCTTTTTAAAATTGTTCAAGCTCTGTCAAGTTGGTTGTTGATTTTCAAGCCAATTTAAGGCTAAACTGTAACTTGGCCACTCAGGAACATTCAATGTTTTCTTGGTAATTAACTCCTTGTGTTTCGGGTTATTGTCCTGCTGAAGGTGAAAGTGTCTGTTGGAAAGTAGACTCAACCAGTTTTTCTTCTAGAATTTTGCCTGTGCTTAACTGTATTATGTTTATTTTTATCCTAAAAAACTCCATAGACTCCATAGACCTTGCCGTAGACTCCATAGACCTTGCCGATGACAAGCAAACATATGATGCAGTCACCACCATGCTTGAAAATATGAAGAGTGGTACTCAGTGTTATGTTTGATTTGTCCCAAACATAACACTTTGTATTCAGGACAAAAAGTTATTTTCTTTGCAAAATATTTAGCAGTATCACTTTTTGTGCCTTACTGGAAACAGGATGCATGTTTTGGAATATTTTTTATTCTGTACAAGGCTTCCTTCTTTTCACTCTGTTATTTATGTTAATATTGTGGAGTAACTACAATGTTGTTGATCGATCCTCAGTTTTCTCCTATCACTGCTATTGAACTGTTTTAGGAAGTGAATTAAGAAGGATGTTATTTATAACTGTTGCGTAAATTTCAGCCAAAATGTCTGTGTGCGCCATTTCTGAAAACGTCTGTGCACATACACAAATATTGAGATGTATTATTGTGGGGGCGTAGATCAGAAAACCAGTCAATATCTGGTGTAACCACCATTTGCTTCCATTTCCTTCGCAGAGTTGATCAGGCTGTTGATTGTGGCCTGTGTAATGTTGTTCCACTCCTCTTTAATGATTGTGCGAAGTTGCTGGATATTGGCAGGAACTGGAACACACTGTCGTACACGTCAATCCAGAGCATGCCAAACATGCTCAATGGGTCAATGTCTGGTGAGTATGCAGGCCATGGAAGAAGTGGGACATTTTCAGCTTCCAGGATTTGTGCACAGATCCTTGCGACATGGGACTGTGCATTATCATGCTGAAACATGAGGTGATGGTGGCGGAGGAATAGCACGACAATGGGTCTCAGGATCTCATCACGGTATCTCTTTTCAATCAAATTGCCATCGATAAAATGTAATGGTGTTGGTAGTCCATAGCTTATGCCTGCCCATACCACAACTTCACTGCCACCATGGGGCACACTGTTCACAACGTTGACATTAGCAAACCACCTGCCCACACGACTCCATACACATGGTCTGCGGTTGTGAGGCCAGTTGGATATACTGGAAAATTCTCTAAAACGATGTTGGAGGCAGCTTATGGTAAAGAAATGAAAATTCAATTATTTGGCAACAGCTCTGGCGGCCTTTTATTGTCCACAGCACAAGGTTCACAGTGTAATGATCATGCTGTTTAATCAGCTTCTTGATATGCCACACCTGTCAGGTAGATGGACTATCTTGACAAAGGAGAAATGCTCACTAACAGGGATGTAAACAAATTTGTGCACAACATTTTAGAGAAATCATATTTTTGTGCGTATGGATCATTTCTGGGATCTTTTATTTCAGCTCATGAAACAAGGGACCAACACTTTACAAGTTGTGTTTATATTTTTGTTCACTTACAAACTCATAGTTTATAAATTATGCCCCAGGTATTTAAACGTCTTCCACAGGCTAGTAAAGTAGTAGAAGGTTATTACTACCTATATTTTGGATTTTTGTGTCTTACGGATTCATGGAAACAAGCAACATGCTGTACTATTCAGTACCAGATAGTTAGTGCCAATTTATGAAGTATCAGAAAGTACAGATCGATCAAACTCAGATCGATTAGCACATCATTTCTAGGGATATACCAGCTAAATAATAATAAAACACTACCTAATTCACTTCCAAATGTAAAACTTATATGCTCCATTTAGATAAATTGGAAACAGGTATTAGCCCCCTAGGCACTTTCCTATTCAGCTCTTGGCTCTAACTTAACCATCTTGATGGAGTGCAAACTAGGTTATTGGTCCGATTTCATAAAGATCAGAGGAATTCTGCTCTTGGGAAAGAGTGGTGTCATTTACACCATTTTTTATTTACAGACGTTGAAAAATGACAGTGTCCTCAGACGGCTGCAGCCATGTTGGGTCCATTTCTCCTGAGCAGGTGAATCAGAGATCGAATGACTGATGCCAGTGGGCGAGTCACATTTTGTTGGGCCATTTCCTGTATTCTTTAAATAACTGTGTAGGCTCCACTCATGCACATACCTGAATAAGCTTCCTCAACCTCCCCAGTCAGTAACAAGTCTCTGCATAGACCAGTTTATTAAATGACTGTATAATAAAGCTATTCAGTTGAGGTAAATGGGAGCCGTGGCCTGTGACATCTCAGGTGTCATTGACTGAGCAGGGTAGTGAGTGCTCATAATCGGTCTTCATACCAACATGCATTATATTGTACTTTTCACTAGGTTTCAAAGCACCTACATTGTGGAGAGGTAACTTATGTTCAATCTAATTTATGTTGCTCTATCAGGATCCTGGTTCAGAATATTTATAGTGAGGCTCAACACTATTGGGACAGTGACACATTTTTTTGTTTTGTTTTGGCTCTGAAATAATATAAGGACTATGAGGTTAAAGTTCAGACTGTCAGCTTTAATTTTAGGGTATTTTCATCTGTATCGGGTGAACCATTTAGAAATTACCACACTTTTTTGTACATTATCCCCCCATTTTAGGGGACCAAAAGTATTGGGACAAATGCACTTATGTGCATTAAAGTAGCCAAAGGTTTAGTATTTGGTCCCATATTCCAAGCAAACAATGATTACATCAAGCTTGTGACTCTACAAACTTGTTGGATGCATTTGCTGTTTGATTTGGTTGTTTAATAGATTATTTTGTGCCGAATAGAAACTAATCGTAAATAATGTGTCATTTAGGAGTCACTTTTGTTGTTAATAAGAATATGTTTCTAAACACTTCTACATGAATGTGGATGCTACCATGATTACAGATAGTCCTGAATTAAATTGTGAATAATGATGAGATGCACCAATATCATACCCGCAAGACATGCTAACCTCTCACCATTACAATAACAGGGAAGGTTAGCATTTGCAGGGGTATGATATTTGTCTAACTTTCTTACACAAGTGAATTCATCCCAATACCTTTGGTACTCTAAAATGGTACTCACCTATGTATAACAGGTGCTGTAATTTCTAAACGGTTCACCCAATATGGCTGAAAATACCTTCAAATTAAAGCCTGAACCTCAGTCATTGTATCATTTCAAATCATAAGTGCTGGAGTACAGAGCCAAAACATGTGTCACTGCCCCAATACGTTTGGAGCACAAAACCGTACCTATGAGTAAATAAAATAGCCTAGTGTACGTCAATTCAGTTCTTGTTGATCCTAGAGCAAAATACAGCAAGCAGAGATTGAGGTGAGAGATACATGTTTTGGCATCTCTATAACCTGGATACAACATGTTTCATACTTGTACAACAAGTCATCAGTAACCATAAGGTTGATTATTAGTCATTCATTGTAAGATGACACACAAACAAGACACAATTTGCACTGGGCAAGACATTGACATTCTTAATAAAACAGTAATTTATTTTTTTTACACTTTTTTTGTTTGTTGCCACAACAGCACATTACAAGGGCATCGTTAAGATATTTTCTCCAAGGCTCAGTGATCATCACGTTCACACAGTACACACCTGGAATGTACATGGCATCTCCTTCAAAATAAAAAAATAATACCCAGTTGCAAAGGTGAAATCTAAGTTCATCCTGCTAAAGATGATAATTTTGGTTTGGTTCTAAGCCACAAAGAATGGTACAGGAAGCACAAAAGACATGTAACGCATGTTGAATATGCTCATTCAATAGTTTACCAGATTCAAGCTGGAGTTGTGAAATGTGTACAATAGTTTCCGTTAAGTTGGTAAGTTATAGTCTAGCAGTTTTTTTTAAATTTAAGTATGTGTTGGTACGCTACAATCAGAATCTAAATGTTTGCATTACTTAAAGGTCCAATGCAGCCATTTTTTTAAATCTCAAAATCAAACCTTTCTGGGTAACAATTCAGTACCTTCCTGTGATTATTTATTTTTGACCATTTTAATTGAAAACAAAAAGAGCTACTTAAGCAATGAGCAATTTCTCAAGCAAGAATTTTGCTAGGACTGCCTGGGAGTGGTTTGAGTGGGGAGGGGAAAACTGAAAATTAGCTGTTATTGGCAGAGAGGTTTGGAACTCCTTATTGGTCTATTAACCAATTTACTGCATGGTGACGTCACCATGGAAAACCAAAGCTCCCTCCCAACAAAACAGGCTGACATTTCAGGTGGTCTTTTCAAACAGCTCTTACACTAAAAGGGGATTATAATTTTCACAGTATTATTCTAACCTTATAGTGTGGAAATATAAAGTCACGTTTTTCACTGCACTGGGCCTTTAAATACAGTAACATTTGCAATTTAAAACTTTTTTGGTCTGCATATGAAATTCAGAACACTTTGCATAAGCAAAAAGATGGCTCAAACTTCATTTTCTGCTAGTGTGTGCTTCTGACTCTCCCTTCCTCTTAATCCCTCATTCTCTCCGCCTCTCTTTCCATTCCGTTCTCCTTCCTCTCGTTCTAACTGGCAGCTCTTTGTAAACGATGGGTAAAGGACAGAGCAGACTAACTTTACGTTACAATAAGAGTGCTAAATAAAAAGATGAGGTAAGAAAGTGGTTTAATTATAGATCATGCAGAACATGCTAAACAGAAACAAAAAAAACAAGGAAGTAAAAAAAAAAGTTTAAAAAAGAAACGTGTGCATTAAAAATTAAATTACACAGCTTTGAGTCTTTGGTTACAAAGTAGGTTGAACAATTTCACAGCTTTTTTTACCCCCAGCCCAGAAAGTAAATATGTGCAATAGAATTTTTAAAACGTTGGGAAAGTATGGCAACTGTCTTCCAATTTTGGCAACAAAGAAACTACAGCAAAGGTTTATCAAAATATAACTACCAACGATTCATATCTCAAAAACTGTCGTTCACCTGTACAATCCCTCTATGCTTTTAATAGTTTACTCTTCACAAAATGTACATTCATCCTGGATTAATTTAATTAAGTTAACTGCCTTTTAGTGTTAGCGGTGATATGCCATGGGAATTGCCTTTTTAAAAGAACCTATTGCATTTACGGAACTACTTTTTGCATTAGACTACCAATTGACTGCCTGACAGATAATCTAACATACAAGAAACAAAAAGAGAAACTGGTTTATTTTTTATAACATGTATTTCTGTGACATTGCTCATTTACATTATGAAAATAGTATCCCTGAAATAAATAACTGCAAACATTAAAACTGAACTAATGAAGGTATTTTTTGATTTGTGTCAAAGTGTGGTGGCTCTGGGAAAACTAGTTTTGGTCTTCTCACGGCGTGAGACACATTTTTCCTATGGTGGGGGGAATCCTTTCCTCCACCTCAGTCTCTGTTGTTCTCATTCCCCCGTTCTTTTCCACTTGCTACCAACAACCCGGTGTGGAGTGGGGGATAGAACAGTCAAGGGCCTCCCAGGAAGTAGAACCCCCCACGTTTTTCGGCCTCTGACCACCTCCACTACCGCCACCATGCCCCGGATTGCCTCTTACCGCCCGTGGCCCTGCACCGCACTCCTCCCTTGGCCAGTTCCCCATAGACTTAACGCAAGACACCCAGCCAAAAGAATGCTATCACATGATGATGATGATGATTGTCTAATACTGGGAAGGCCCGACGACAACAGCAGCACGCAAAATGAAGCATGGCTCTTCACAGGAGTCGAAGACAAGGGTGGCAAACAAAAGCTGATTTTGCTTGTTTTTTTTTGGCTTCTAAAAAAACCAATCAAATGCAGTTCTGAGCTCTTTTTTTATGTTGCAAGGCGGCGGGAGAGGCAGGGGTTGGTTGATTGTTGGGGTCTCCTCCTCCCGTATGTCAGGGAGGTGTATTACGGGAGCATGGGATCACACGGAGGTGACGTCGGGCTGCTGTGGCAGGCTGAAAGCCTGGGTTTCACCCTCCAGGGGGGTGTTGGTATTGGCGTTATTGGTGGAGGGTAGCTGCTGAGACGGAGAGGTGCTGCCGGCGGGGCTGATTTGGGTGGACGACAGCTGGGTGAGCTGGTCCATGTTGGCCAGGGACTTGAGCACGGCGTTCTCCTGCTCAAGCTGAGAGTTCCTCTCGTACAGTTCCTTGATCTGCTCCTTCAGCACCTCCACCTCCTCCCGCACTGCGTACATCAGGTGGCTCTTCACTAGATCCTGAGGAAAGAGAGGCCTGCCATTAGCAAAACAATTTAGGACCATACAACAATGCACACACACTACAGCGTCACCACCCAAGCTTCACCACTGACTTCAGGTCAAATCATGTACTTCATGTAGTGCCTAGTTAGAAGGTAAAACGAGAGACGCACTCACCATTGCTTGCTCTATCTTGTTATCGATGGCAACAACACTGGCTCCGGAAGCACTGTGGAGATAAGAGAAAAATAATGTTAATACCGAAGGAATGAGGAAAAGAGGGGCCACCCTATTCCTTTGAAGATAATCATCAAATCATATTAAACACATTCAAATGTATGTTGCTCTTCCAAGGTATACTACTTGACCAAAAATATGTGGACACCTGCTTGTTGAACATCTCATTCCAAAATCATGGGCATTAATATGGAGTTGGTCCCCCCTTAGCTGCTATAACAGCCTCCACTCTTCTGGGAAGGCTTTCCACTATATGTTGTAACATTTGCTGCGGGGACAGCATATATATAAAAAAAATAAAAAAATAAAATCCATTGCAAATGAGGCAAATAGTTCCCTCTTGATAATCACCAAGTCTCGGTGTGAAAGTGCAAAATGTCATGCTTAGATGATCCCATATATCCAGTGGAAACGTCATAAAATGCCAAACACTTTTCCCTTGCCAGAATAGGCAAGTTGATACAATGTTAAAAGTTTGCTGGCAACATACCTAGTTGATTGTATCAAATCAATGTTGCACTTCACTAGCTGAAGTCAAATATTGTACTGCCCATATGTAGCATGTTTTTGGTCACAGGTTCAAGAATTGCTGAAGAAATGCAACTTTTACCTGGAGCTAACTCTGCAAATAGCACGGCTGGGTGATTTAAAAAGTCAGTCAATCAATAATATAATAATACTCTTAGCAAAAATGCTTATCTTTAATTTACAATATGTAGAATCTGAGAATAGAAAGGCTCAAATTTTTTGAAAAATCACAGCACAGTTGAAAAATATATGGCAAATAGAAATCTAAACAGGATAGTGTTTAGAGATAGACAGGAGGGATTGAGTGGAGCTGAAGGATGGGTTCAATAACATTGATGGAAGCCAAAAGCTGATCTACCCCCTACATTTTTACAATTTATTTTTTTATTGTAAAAACAATTCTCAAGACAGATAGAAAGGGATTCATACAGGCGGAGTAGATTAATGTGATTTAAAGAACCAGAATTTTAATGGGAGGATGGGGGGGAATAAGCATGGGAGGATAACTTTATTTTCTATTTGACAAGTCTTTTAAGACTAGTTTGTTTTTTCACCTTTATTTAACCAGGTAGGCTAGTTGAGAACAAGTTCTCATTTGCAACTGTGACATGGCCATGATAAAGCAAAGCAGTTTGACACATACAACAGAGTTACACATGGAATAAACAAACATACAATCAAGAATACCGTAGGAAAATCTATATACAGCATGTGCAAATGAGGTAGGATAAGCGAGGTAAGGCAATAAATAGGCCATGGTGGCAAAGTAATTACAATATAGCAAATAAACACTGGAATGGTAGGATGTGCAAAGGATGAATGTGCAAGTTGAGATACTGGGGTGCAAAGGCAAGCCTCGTCGGCGCACCCTTTGCAAATAGTCAAGTATGATATCTAATACAATGCATACAAAACCCAAGGTTTAGGGAATAAGCGAATTCCAATAAAATTGTTGTAGCGAACAATTTGTGGGCAACTGGTGGTCACTGCATTCTTGAGGCAGAATAATAACATGCCACGCAAAACAGAACGGACCAAAAACTGATTGTTATTGGAAGTGAAACTTTGTATTATTTGCGCTTCTAATGCAAATCAAATCATACGTTAATGCATAAGAGGCGTGAAGTGCTCTCAACCACCATGTGCAGTGAAAACCGTTCGGGAATTTTTTTTCAAACACCATCCTCTGAATAAATAGGTCTCCTTTCAGATGTAATACAATATAAAACTATACTTTGTCACGTTCTCTCTCGACAGGTTTGAGGATATTATTTGTAACAATCTTTTGTTGTCTAATCGACAACACAGTCGAATACACCGCGTTTATTGTACCATTTGTATGATGGTTCCCGATACCTCTCGTTTGTCACTCCGTTAATCGCCTTATCCTTATAGAAAATGCACAATTACTCACCTCGTTCAGGGCCCACCGTCTTGTTGACACATTAAATAATCAAACATGTCGCTATTTAATCCCCAAAGGTTGTCATTTTTTATCCTTTACAAAGACCAATGCGCAGTCGCTGCCTTTCCTGTACGACACCGCCCTGCAAAGGAACGACTGAACAAAGGAGCGCAACACGCCACTAGAAGGTGCTCTGGCAAGATAACATTTTGTGCAGGTCTGTAGAAGTTTGCTATTAATGTGATTTCAAATTTTACTGAACCAGCTGAAAACATGAAATGTTATTCTTCATCCATATTCACGGGTGAGGTAAAACTATACGGCCCATGCTGTTCTACTCCAATGACTGCGGAATTCCTCAGCACAAATCAAACATGAACAGCATACAGAATATGAATTTGCTGTAAATATGTATCAACTGCCCCTTTACAATCAGTACTTGGAGCACATCAGCATGGGTTAAAGTCTTGAGGGGACACGCTTGTGTGTGTGTCAGGGTATCTCAACTGTTGCAGAAAACTATGCAATCCTTTTCAAATCAGGTCCCAATTATTCCATAAATGCCATAGACTCCTCCATGCAATATAAACAAGGCACCTGTCAATCATCAATGCTATGGTACTGCCTAGGCCCTGTATGTGACTGGCAGCAGCACAGCAAGGCTATGATTGGACTTGCAGAGAGACCGTCACAACCGCCCATCAAATGTCACACCACATTAAAGTTACTGATGCTACAAGACAGAAGGCAAAGCCCTTGTAATCACTGCAAAGTCGATACAAATTGTATTACAGTGGCACAACACCACCAATGACAAAATACAGTAACAACTCTAAATGGGACACTTTGTTCTTCTAGTAATTGATCATGGATATAAAACTAGAGCATGAGCACAAGCAAGTTGATAAAATCCCACTAAAAAACATTGATAAAATCAAGCATTATTGACTAGTCTTTTTCATACCATAGCAAAGACAGCTACACAATGATGAGGAATACAAATGTTTCCAAAATCCTCAAAAGCTATTACCTGCATCGTGCTCTGTAAGAAACAAAACGCCCTGAATATGCGGGTGAGGTTCCTGGCGTGCAAGGAAGACTGTAGCTCATTTTGCAACGCATGATGCCCAAAAGTTCCCCAAACACAACTCTCAGTCATAGGTATCAGTGTTTTGATGGTTGTGTGTGTCTCCAGTCTTTAAAAGCCTTTTTACATGTCACATTGACTTGCTTGGGAGAATTTTAGGGGAGGGGTTTGGTGCACTTGACATTCTCATTTGCCTTCTCGTGCGACAGGCTATATGATCACATTTATTGACATTCACTGACAAATTTAATTTATCACACCGCATGTGTCAACCCACCCCTTTATTATATCCATATAGACTGTTACTAAAGGAGTCTTAAAAAGAAGTTAACTCATAAATCTCTTAAAATCTGTACAAGGTTTCTTTGGTCTCTCTCAAAACCAAATTATGGCACTCACGTTTAAATAACTACATTATTGAATATGGATATTCAGGGTGCTAGTTAATATTTTCAGGTTGTGTGTGCCTTCTAATTTACTTTGCCTCAACTTTATTTAAAAGCTCCAATGCGCAAAACCCTTAATGATTTAGAGCTCAGCATTTATTCTTTAAGTTCTACTATTCTACTATTTACAGTGATTTAAATGTTTTTACTATTAGCCTAATCCCATGATAAAAACTTGTTCTGTTAGTGAATTTACTCAAATAATTAAACTAATCAAATTTCCAACTCAACTTTCCTCATGTCAACAATGTCCTCTCTGTCCAGACTGAAGAAGAGTTTCAAAATGCAAACGTCCAACTATCAAAAGCAGGTATCAAAAGATAGAAAAATAAAACTGGATCGTTATACAATGACCTTTTCCGGTCTCTCTACTCAAAAGTGGACCATTGAGGAGCTATTGTTCTTGCTGTGATGACTTACTTTCGACATACGGGTAAGAGGGGAATGTTATACTATGCTGACAGGTCCACAATAACATGCGAAACTGCAAAATGAACTGCCCGCATTCCACATCTTTGCCCCGAGTTGATTGCAATCTGAGTGGATGATAAACAAGGAGAGAATAATACATTCTTCCTCCTCTGAAACAACCATAACAAAACACAGTGACAGCAGTCGGCAATATTCTGCTGTGTCTCTGCCTAATGAGAGATGGGAAAGGATGATGGGCGGGGAGGGGTTAAAAGGAAGTGGAGGGCAGGCACTGGCAGCCAAATCTAATTTGTTGGCAATCAGCATCCAAGGAAAACAAGGCAGCCTGTACATTTTATTCCGGGAGGGGACATTATGGGCTGTTTATATAAGAGATGGCTTGCTGTGTGTGTCACCCATAACAAGGACCTGTGCTGACCACAACAGTGCACACGTGTGTGTGTGTCAAGACAACAAACAACTCTAGGAACACAACACCCCACATTCCAGTCGCCCCCAGAGCCTCAACACATTCCAGTCACCCAGGCAGCATAAACCCCAACACCACACATCGAAGTCACCTCACCCCCAACGGGGCACCGGCAGAACCAAAACACCCCACATTCGGGGTTGGGGGTGCCGACCGGATAAAGGGGAGACGAAAACACAGAGAACACGTGCGAGGGCAGAGAGTACGGTCTCCCCTTTTCTCTCGTCTGATCACATGCTTTCGGAGACCAAAAATCCAATGTGTTCTTCATTAAGGGACAGACGCACAGGCACACTTCACCCTGCAAACCCATACGAACACCACACTAGGTGAAGGCAGCTGTACAAATCATACTTCAATGGCCGCTCCCCTCGGCCAATGGATCTCAAACTATGGAGAGGGGGGTGCTAAGAGAAGATCTTATTGACTGACGACAAGCTGCTAGGCTCTTTCATATGTGGAGACCTTATTTATCCCCAGAGTTAACAGCATATGGGCCTCTCTAATCTTCTCAAAAGCTGCACTACAGTCGCTAGACCAGTTGATGTCAGCAGAGTCTGAGTTATTAGCTATTATCCTCACCTAAATCAAAAGAGGAACGACTCCAGCTGATTATGAACTATGTCAAACAGAAAAAAATAAGCTTAGTTATAAAAGTAGCTTAATAAACACTTAAAAAAAAAACGCTTTGTCCATGTTCACCCAAGTCAAGAAGACTTAAGGGACAATGGTCCTGAAAGACAAATAACATTGTTATAAACCAGCTTTGCTCCCCCATTGCCTTAATTGATGGTACCAATTATTTAAGAAATGAGCCCAGTATAAACTTTCCCGGATATTGGGTCTCTAGGGTCCTAAGGGGACTCAGAATGCTATTGGGCTAATAAAGACCTTTTCAATCAAATAGGGAGCCAGGAGGAACATTTACATACAGGATTCAAATTACTTATATGCAGACACTCTGGGGCGTGCCCTAAAACAGTGAGTCTAAACCAATGTTGTTCTTACTCCTGTTATATTTTGACTGCCCTGATTCACACTGGTGTGCCACAAAACCGTTCTGAATCGTGATAATTTTTTGATATGCTCACCTTAGATGTATGTCGTGCCGCTCAGATAATATTTGAATGGTACATGATTACATCTCTATCATTGTTTTAAGTCCAGTGCATTCAGGCTGTTACATTTATCATTTGAGAAGTGCACATTAGGAGCAATGTCAGTCGTCTCATTTCACGTCGCCTGTGACAACAGAGGCAAGTCTGATTAGGCTTAGCTGTACCAAAGCCTCTGCCATAGAAACTTACGGAGCATGGCTTTGTGTCCGTTGTTGCACCGCTCGACTCTAACACAAACCGCTCAAAACTAAAGACTTATTTTAACGGGGCCATACAATTTTTTTTTTTAGCACAGATTCTCAAAAAGCACTTGAAAAGGGGTACAGAATTATGAAAATAGTTCAAATAATAAAACCTATAAAATAACGTTTTTCACACAAAAAAAGAAAGAAGATTTGCAGTATGGAGCAGATGAGGTCTATATACTAAATAAATTAGTAAGGACATTTTAGGGATGCCCAACATTTTTTTTTTACCATCAAGCTGTGCCCAGGTTAAAAAAAAGGTTGGAAATCACTGCTGTAGACTATGTTATACATGCGATTTGCTGTAAACTATCAAAATAAAGTCACACACTCCATATATATCCCAGCAATTTAATGGGTATTTACCAACGTTTCGGCATCACTGTGCCTTCCTCAGGGTAATGTCATGAATACTTGAACCAGGTTATGTAGACAGTGCAATTAGTGCAATAGTGAGGGGTGTGTCATAATGATTAAGTTAATTAAAATTAGTGAAACTTAAAACAATTAAATAAAAAATATTACGCTATTGTTATCATATAGAAACATAATTGAATATTGTACATCATATTAGCGTCAACATACATTATTGATTAATTCAATTTCGTATTTAATTTCATATTTGTTACATGTAATCTTTTGGTTCAACGTTATAATGAGCATCATCAACAGGGGGAACATATTAGGTGTACGCTAATAAGCTGTAGAAAGAATATATACATTTATTAGACTTGTTCATAAGAAGGGCCTGAGATCAAAGTCAATATTCAGACCACTAGGGATCAATGTTTTTAGATCAGGGGTTCTTAAACTTTTTTAGCCTGGGACCCAAATGAGAAATTGTGTTTTCCTTGGAACAAGTTTAGGAAAATATGCAACTATACGTGAATATCGATACATTTCATTGCCCTTATGCCTAAAAAAATGCAATATAGACAAAAACAAATAATTAAATAACCATAAATATATTTATGTTTATTTTTCCCCATTAAAAACTCTGTCTAGGTTGGAACTGTTGCTGTTAAAATACAATAAATAATTTCATTCTGAACTGGAATAAATGGATTGATCACATCACACAGATGTATAACAGAACACATACACACAGGGCTTTTTGATCGTGCAACCTTAATACAGATACAAAATTCAGGCCTACTGTACATCTTACTGTATACATTTTTGTTGATAGAAAGTCTAGGTTGGAACTGTTGAATATTTTTTTATTATTCTGAATTGGAATAAACTGATTAATCACATCACACAGATGTAGTCAAGAAAACACACATACACAGTCCTAATGAGGAGGTGTGTGGCTGGTTGAAGTTTTCAACAATCATGTCTATTCTGGGCTCAGTTTTTGAAAGTGCAACATTGAGGTCATGCTCAGCATTGAGACCGTTTCTGTACTTCAGAACCCTGACTTGCATAGGTATGTGGTGCCAAACTGGATCAGAACATCTACTGCTTTCTCAGTCAGGCAGGAGACCGCTTCCTGATGCAGATGAGCAACCCAGAACTGTGTGAGTGTTTGCCTCAAAAAGGATCTTGCTTCAATCAGTTTATTCCAGTTCAGAATAAAAAGTATCAGAATAAACAGCAACAGTTGTGCCTTGCTAGTTGACTTACTTTTCCACTTTCGAAGCACTGTTTCCTGAAGCATTCTGCCCTGTTCTGAAAGAACTCCCTGGGTTTACCGTCATGTTGTGCCTGGATGTTTGATCAGGACGTGTCGTTTTATTAATTTGTTAGTTCTGAGAGACTCATTACTAAGCACTTCCCCTACACATTGTGGGCGCTCCTCATAATTTCTCAAAGTTTGTAAGAAAGAGACAAAAAGTCACTGCATTTGCGTTTCATGATGATTGAGCTCAGTCAGAACTTGTGGCTAGCATGAGTCCATTTCAGCGGTGAGTGATGGCGAGTGGGAATAACAAGTCAGTGGCTTGAACGACATTGCTGCAGTGTGTGGGTCGAGGAGTGATCTTCAAGAAAACTGCAGAAAAAAAGATCAGATAAACCGGCAAGCACACGGGCATCTCCCTCTTCCACTCGCGTTGCACTTGGCCAAATCAATTTCAGTTATTTAACAGGTCCGCGACACACTTTGGGTCGCGACCCATACTTTAAGAAACGCAGTTTTAGATCGATGTGTTTTGCAACAACGGACACCAGTGCAATTCAAACTAGGTACAAGCTTGTTTTTGAGTCTCTTGAATTGGTATGGGTCAGATACCAACAAAATCGAATCAAATTGTATGTCACATGTGCCGAAAACAACATGGGTAGACTTTACCGTGAAATGCTTAGTTAAGAGCCATTTCTCAACGATGCATAGTAAAAAAAAATATATATATATAGTAAAAGGAAGAACACACACAAGAGGAATAAAAATATAGAAGAAATAAGCTATATATAGGGAGTACCAGTACCATATCAATGTACAGTGGTGTCAGTGTAGTGTGTGTGGGTAGAGTCTTGTGAATGTGAATAAGGTCAGTGCAAAATAGGGTCATTGCAGATAGTCCGGGTAACCACTTGGTTAACTATTTAGCAGTCTCATGGCTTGGGGATAGATGCTGTCTTGGAGCCAGTTGGTCCGAGACCCAAAACTATGGTACCGCTTGCCAGATGGTAGCAGGCAGAACAGTCTATGGCTTGGGTGGCTGAAGTCTTTGGCAATTTTTCACGCCTTCCTCAGACACTGCCTGATATAGAGGTGTTGGATGGCAGGAAGCTCGGCCCCAGTGATGTACTAGGACGCCCGCACCATCCTCTGTAGCGCATTGCTGTCGACGGCGGTGCAGTTGCCATACCAATGCTCTCAATGGTGCAGCTGTAGAACTTTAAGGATCTGAGGACCCATGCCAAATCTTTTCAGCCTCCTGAGGGGGAAGAGGCAATGTCGTGCCCCATTGACAACTATGCAGGTGTGTGTGGACCATGTTAAGTCAGGGGTCTTCAACCTTATCTTGCCCTGGGACCCCCTCCCAGGCAAACCGATCATATGGTAGCAAAAACATTGTCTTATTATCAGGTGAATGGCAAGGAGAAGTAAAGAATGAATAGATTTGGTAGATACTGTAGTTTTTCATTATTTTTGACCTCCCCACATTATAATCGGAAGAGGAAGTGTGAACTCCATCATAGCCTATTAACTAGAAAGGTCACTCCTAACACATTTTCACTAAGAGCAGCTGGATAAATATTATGAGTGCATAAAATAAAAAATATAACAGAAATAGTTTAATATATGGTTTATATAAAAAACAGCACGAAAGCAACAATCAAAGTCTAGGAGGAAGGCCATAACAGTAGCCCAGCCAATAGAGGTGAGACAAAGCCTGAAGAGTGAACATTTACAGTGCATTCGGAAATTATTCAGACCCCATTTTTAACAGGAAGAAGTTTGGAACCATCCATACTCTTCCTAGAGCCCGCCCTCCGGCCAAACTGAGCAATTGGGGGAGAAAGGCCTTGGTCAGGGAGGTGGCCAAGAACCTGATGGTCACTCTGACAAAGCTCCAGAGATCCTCTATGGAGATGGGGAAAAACTTCCAGAAGGACAACCATCTCTGCAGCATTCCACCAATCACGCATTTATAGTACAGTGGCCATACAGAAGCCACTCATCAGTAAAAGGCAAATGACAGCCCACTTGGAGTTTGCCAAAATGCATCGAAAGGGCTCTCATACCATGAGGAACAAGATTCTCTGGTCTGATGAAACCAAGATTGAACTCTTTGGCCTGAATGCCAAGTGTCACGACTGGAGGAAACCTGGCACCATACCTACAGTGAAGCATGGTGGTAGTAGCATCATGGTGTGGGGACTAGTCAGGATGGAGGGAAAGATTAACAGAACAAAGTACAGAGAGATCCTTGATGAAACCATGCTCCAGAGCTCTCAGGACCTCAGACTGGGGCAAAGGTTCACATCCAAACAGGACAATGACCCTAAGCACACAGACAAGACAATGCAGGAGTGGCTTCCGGGCAAGTCTCTGAATGTCCTTAAGTGGCCCAGCAAGGGCCCGGACTTGAACCCGATCGAACATCTCCGGAGAGCCCTGAAAATAGCTGTGCAGCGAAGCTCCCCATTCAACTTGATAGAGCTTGAGAGGATCTGCAAAGAACAATGGGAGAAACTCCCCAAATACAGGTGTGCCAATCTTGTAGCGTCACACCCAAAGACTCAAGGCTGTAATTGCTGCCAAAAGGTACTTTCACAAAGTACTAATTAAAGGGTCTTAATAGGGTCTTACTTAAGTAGGATGTGATATTTCAGTTTTGTATTTTTTATACAGTTGCACAAATAAAATGACCCCATTGTGGGTACCCCATTGTGCGGAGCCTGGTCCTGGGGGCATGGAGCAGTTTGGTGTGGCTTGAACGTATGGTGGGTGGAGGTTCATAGGGGGAAAGTAGGTTTGACAGGTAGGCAGGTCCATTTAGGGCTTTGTAGACAAGGAGGAACATTTTATAGTAAAATCTTTGAGGAACAAGTAGCCAGTGGAGATCAGCAAGGTAAATGCTACAGGACGAAGCATGCATAGTTAAAATCTAGTTAATCTGTCGTTACAAACATGTGCCACAAAAACCACATACATTTATAGGCCTACACATTGAAAACACAAACGAAGCAGCACACACAAACACGAAGCAGCACACACAATGCCGAAGACTATCTGCCGGTCTTAATTCCTTTGAAAGGAATAATGCCATCTTTCCATGAAAGACAACAATTGAAGGATGTGGGAAATGGATAAACAGGTTAATCTGAACAAGGGTTTTTCTGAGGCTGCATTGTTAGGATATGTCGTCTACTATACATGGGGATTGGTTGACACAATAGAAACGATACAGAGAACGAAAAAGTGGACCGCGTCAACCGCCCCTGGCCTGCACACCATCAGACAACTGATGGTATTTTTCCAGTGTGAAAGAGTCACGAGCAGTGCTCCTCCCATGCCTATCCTGTAAACAGGCCTTAATAAAAAAACTGAAAAGCTTGTTCACTGTCCTGTTGCATAATCCTTGGGCGGGTGCATGTACGCACGCACACACACACACACATGCCCGCAAACACACACAATCAGCTGCTCTGTCTGCAGATGTCCCTTGCATGCTGCACTGTGAGCTAATAGGTGGCAGTGTTTCCCCTATGATTTTTCCGCCACAGCGGTGGCAAAGTTAGTGTAATTCTACAGATTTTGCCATTGGGGCAGATTATTATTTATTTTTTTAGTTTTAAGGCAAGTTTCTAGTAAGCTTTGCACACCTGTCTTTGGGGACTTTCTCCCATTCTTCTCTGCGGATCCTCTCAAGCTCTGTCAGGGTGGATGGGGAGAAATTCTGCACGGCTATTATCAGGTCTCTCCAGAGATGTTTGGGTTTAAGTCCGGGCTCCGGCAGGGCCACTCACTCCTGCGTTGTGTTGGCTGTGCGCTTAGGGTCGTTGTCCTGTTGGAAACGCGTTCTACCGAGTGATGAATCACACTTCACCATCTGGCAGTCCAATGGACAAATTTGGGTTTGGCAGATGCCAGGAGAACGCTACCTTGACCTCAACCCCATCAAACACCTTTGGGATGAATTGGAACGCAGACTGCGAACCAAGCCTATTCACCCAACCTCACTAATGCTCTTGTGGCCGAATGAAAGAAAGTCCCTTCAGCAATGTTCCAACGTCTAGTGGAAAACTTTCCCAGAAGAGTGGAGGCTGTTATAGCAGCAAAGGGGGAACCAACTCCATATTAATGCCCATGATTTGGAATGAGAATTTCAACAAGCAGTTGTCCACATACTATTGGTCATGTATTGTAATTTGCCATGGCTTATATTGTGTGCTTATGAGTTCTGAGTGACAAAAACATCAAATCTAATGAGGGCCCCATGCCATGACATTTTTGGAATTTTAGATTTTCCTTGACTGACAAGTTTTTATTTTGGTGATTGTTAGTTAAATCTTACTTAAATTATATAGCTCAATCATATTTCCTACATGCGGGAGAGGTACAGTAAGTAGAATTATAGATGCTTTGGATCAGAGTGGCAAAAGTTTGCTCCACACACACACACACAAGTTAAACTTCTGAAGTCTGCTGTAGCTATGTTGAGCTTTTATGTTGTGTTAAAATAACTTCCAGCTGGGAAGGTTGTTAAATTGCTTAGAATCCTGGCTTACCAGGGAGTGGGCATGAACCCCTTGGGCACGTGAGGACATGAGACTGTAAAGAGGCAGGGTATAATGTAACCATCAAACTCCATATGTGAACTCAGTGGGGAACTAGCAGATTTGGAGGCCAGCCCATTCTACTACACTCCAATAACCACCTTGTCAAGGGTTTCACAGCTGACAAACGGCCCAGGTCAGTGCTTTGGCACAACCGCACTCTCTTTAGTTGCAAAATCTCAGCTTTTCCTTTGACTTCTGTTTTACCCACTGGGTCAAAGAGGGAGTAAATCTCCATTGAATGTGTAAAAAGTAAGGCGTAAGTAGTGGTGGAGTAGTGTTACCTCCACAGTCCCCCCTCCTGGTGCGAGGGCAGTAGTTAAGAGGACAAATAGTGGCTGGCCGCTAATGAGCCTCTGTATTCATCAGATCAAAGTCACAGGATCAGGTACAGAGACTCAATTAGGGCTTCACCTCTGATGTGGAGCAGCTGAGGCTCCCCTTTCAACGTCAAGATGCACTATGGGGCTACTCCCATTGATTCAAGGAGAGACACCGCAACGAGATCTCAATTTAAGTAATATGTACATAAACATTTCAATTTACATTACATCATAGCCTTACCTTTCGTTGTGGCTGGCAATGTGACATTTGTTTGCTCTGCAGCTCCAAATTTACCATAAATATCAATATTACAGTAGACACAAGCCAGTAAGCATAATTCAACAATGCAAGCAGAGAATTAAATGGTTTATGTTCTCGTTCATACACACATTAAATGGAGCTTGCAAGACGATACAGCACAGCTAGCTACTGCTAGCTAGTAACGTTAGCATATCAAACATGAATGTTTACCCCTCTCATACGAATAGGTCATTATCAATAAAACGTCACAATAAGGTGCAGTGCTTGATTTACCTGCTGGGGGGCAAGGAGATCCGCAGCCCCGCTAAAACCAGTAAGAACTGTGCGCCATTTTCAAGGGATTGTTAAATAAATGTTAACTTTTGGTTGTAATATCACCTCTAGAAGAGCATAGTCAGAAATATAAATGTTTGATAATTCCACGCAAAACAATTGCACAAATTGAGCTCTAACAGAGTTATAGGGCTACAGCAAGTAACTGCACGCTTTTCATATTTAGTAAACAAACATGAATTGAACATGTAACTTCAGATAGGCTACATGAGGGTAGCCTTAATACATCTCAATAAATGGCCACCATTAATTGGATAATTGAGTAATAAAATAAAAATGAACTATACCTGACAAGTATGAGTGGTTTCGGTTCATTTCCCCATCCTTTCCCATCCGATGTAACATTACTGTTAGCTGATAATGTTTACTTTGTAAGCTACAGGTAGAAACGTTGTACAGTTGGCTAAACATAGTGGTAAGTAGACCTAATGTACTTTTTCCTCTAACCAACTTAGGCCTACCTAGAAAAGTTAGGTAACATTATCCCCCTTTCAACATTATTTTAAAAACAGTGTTCACAATCACGATTGCGTTCACAGACATGATAGGTTACATTGATTGATTGATGGACCACGTCAAATTGGCTAACCAATCACGTCAATAAGGCTAGTTAACAAGCTAACTTTAAGGGGATAAACTAGATGGCTATATCCAAATATTGTTTGATTTGCTTGCAATCTATAGTGATGACAATAGTCCGACTGACAACTTTACCAGGATGAGGACTTGCCAATGTCAAGCTCTTTACAAAATCCTAATCTAAGCAAGCTAAATGACAGTTTGCTTAACTTGCCATCTATGCTAAATGGATCTGGCTACCCTCACATATCTGAAAATACATGATCAATTGATGTTTACTGATAATGAAAAACATTCAGTACTTGCTTTATAACTCTGATAGAACTAAATGTGGAATAATCGGAAATGTGTAGTTCTGACTATGCTCTTCAAGAGGTGATGATATTTAAACCAAACAGTTAACATATTTAACAATCCCTTGAAAACGGCACATAGTTGTCAATGGTTTTAAAGGAGCAGACGTTAGCTTAACCATAGCTAGCTCTTAGGCCTAGCTAAATTACACTTGTAGCGTATTAAAGTTACCTTAGAAAAAAAACAGGCCTCATTTTTATTAATATCATGGAAGTCATTATATGAGGTAAAGGCAAATTGTGACTGAAAACAATTATAATTTCCTGGGGAGTTGATCAGCTTCTTGTTACATAGCTAGATCGTATGGCTTTTTGCCTGTAAGGGAATACCCCCCTGAAATGGACAAAAATGAATGGCAACATATTGGCATAGGACAAACCATATACACGATGTCCCATACCACCCAATGTGGCGTTGATTCGTGCAAAGTTGATGGCAAATGCCATATGGCAATTGCCAGTTGTAACACTTCAAAAATCCAACAGGGGGCGAGTGCGCTCCACCGGGGTTTTTCATATTGGAAATGCAACCCAAGTCAACATCCAAAAGCAAAAATTTGAAAAAATGAATTTTTTTTGTCTAACTTATCACCCCTTAAAAAAGTGCTTTCTGGACCGTTTTTCGAAATTCTTTAGATTTTTTTTGTCAATTACACATGTGTAAGAACTGTATCAACATACTTTATTCGTATTTTATTATCATATATATATATTTTTTTATTTTTATTTTTTTTACTTGTGCATAAGGCATATGTTTTGATAGGAAGTCAAACATGTCAAAAATGTGAACTTTAAAAAAAAAACGTATCACCCTCGTAAAAAAAGTGCTTTCTGGACCGTTTTTCGAAATTGTTTTGATTTTAAGTCAATTAATCATGTGTAAGAACTGTATGAATATACTTTTGTAAAATGTTATTATCATAATTTTTTTTTTTTACTTGTGCATAAGGAATATGATTTGTCCATTTGCAATATGATTTCATAGGAAGTCAAAAGTCAAAGTCAAAAGTACATTTTTTGGGGGCCAAAATTGACTGAACTGATGAACTCGGGATGGCCGGGCAGTGATAGTTGTTCATTTCCATCACTCATTGTGTTGATTTCATCATGTCCATTTGGTGATGTTTTTTTCACCATTGAATCATATTTCAAATGCACGTGCATTGTTGTGCAACTGGTAACCCAAAAATAAAAATATGGTGATTTCATTATGTCCATTTGTTTATGTTTTCTTACTTTTGCAAAGTCACTGTGCATTTGCAATATGATTCAATGGGCATGTACCATCACGAATTTGGCATGCTCAAAATTCAAACTATACTTTGCTCAAACTATACTTTTGTCAACATGTATTATCATAATTTTTTTGTTTGTTTTACTTGTGCATAAGGCATATGTTTTGTCCATTTGCAATATGATTTCATAGGAAGTCAAAAGTCAAAAGTAAATTTTTTGGGGGCCAAAATTGACTGAACTGATGAACTCGGGATGGCCGGGCAGTGATAGTTGTTAATTTCCATCACTCGTTGTGTTGATTTCATCATGTCCATTTGGTGATGTTTTTTCACTATAGAATCATATTGCAAATGCACGTGCATTGTTGTGCAACTGGTAACCCAAAAATAAAAATATGGTTGTAAATGCATTTACCGGGACTCCTATTGTCCATGCCCGCTATGGGAGTACCCTACTACGGCACTCTATCCATGGGGGCCGTCCTGAGTGCTTTATGGACAGTTTAAAATATGACGATGGATGCAGATTGTGATTTTCCTCCGTGCAACTAGTGATCTGAAATGTGCATCTGGTAACCCAAATATTAAAATACTGTTTTAAATACATTTACCGGTACTCCTGTCATCCATGCCCGCTATGGGAGTACCCTACTACGGCCCTCTATCAGTGGGGGCCGTCCTGAGTGCTTTATGGACTGTTTCAAATATTCTGATGGATACGCATTGTTTTCATGATTTCATTATGTCCATTTGTTTGTTTTCTTACTTTTTCAAAGTCACTTGCATTTGCAATATGTTTTAATGGGCAGGTACCATCACGAATTTGTCATGCTATAAAAATCCTGCAGGAATGTGAAATTGACTGGCCCGATGAACTCGGGATGGCTGGGCAGTGATTCTGGTTCATCTCAATTGCTTGTTAGGGTTGATTTCAGAATGTCCATTTGGTGATGTTTTTTCTCTATAGAATCATATTGCAAATGCACGTGCATTGTTGTGCAACTGGTAACCCAAAAATAAAAAATATTGTGATTTCATTATGTCCATTTGTTTATGTTTCCTTACTTTTGCAAAGTCACTGTGCATTTGCAATATGGTTCAATGGGCAGGTACCATCACGAATTTGTCATGCTATAAAAATCCTGCAGGAATGTGAAATTGACTGGCCCGATGAACTCGGGATGGCTTTGCAGTGATTCTGGTTCATCTCAATCGCTCGTTAGGGTAGATTTCAGAATGTCACTTTGGTGATGGTACCTCACTGTTTAAACATATTGCAAATGGACAAGAGTCAAGTGGACAAGACTCAAGTGGACAAGAGTCCATCAGTCAATTAGATATCATTCTGACACCAAACTGATACAAACTGACACCAAACCCACTTTTTCCAACTCGTTTAGTAGCCAACTATTACATACTTCAGAGCTGGCCCAAAATTCACAACGCCTTCGGTTCAAACCATAAAAAAACCCATAAAACACGTAGTTACGTTCTAGCTGCGGGTCAATTTCTTATGTTATGTGTTGGCCTAGCTGAGGCGACTCCGAATCCCAAGTTTCGGCTCGATAGGTCATTTGATGCAAAACCCTAATTGGTGCTGAAAATCCACTTTTTTCCATGACTTGCTACGGGGTCCTTGAATGAGCTATCGGACAGAAACGTTGGGGTCTGTCTATATGGGCCGAGACGTTCGCAATGCACCTAGTCTTGCGCCTCTGGGACATTTCTAAATGTCCTCATTTTCGTGGTGCAAAAATGATTTGAAGGTATTGCAAATGTACGAGGCTGTTTCTCGGTCTGAGAAACTCCTAAAGCCACCTAACTCACCACGCACTATCGACATGAGGTCTAGAACAGGATTCTAAAGTTTGGGAACTCTAGGTCTGACGGTTCTTTAAAAGTTCCAACAAGGTTAACTAATGCAGGCAGTGTATGTCTCTACGCACCCCAATGGGTCCCTCCTTCCAAGCTGTGTGTGTGAGTGATTTAGTTTTCCTTTGAAATTTTATGGGAAAAATGACTGATTTACAGTTCATGGGTGTTGCCTAATCACACATATGAAGTTTTGGAAAGATCAGACTTTTTTAACCCCTCGAAACAGCCCGAGACACCAATTATGGCACTTCCGGTTGGCACAGGAAGCTATAAATCAACACATATTCTCATTGGGGTATGCTTTTACAGAATCCTGAGTTTTAAGTCTTTACGTTAAGAACTGACTGATTTACACAGGGTTGAATGCACTGTGTCTATCAAACTGCAGGCAGGGTATGGATATACACTTTTAGGGTGATTTTAACCACTTCCGGTTGGTCCAGGAAGCTTAGAATCAACACAGGTATACCTCATAGTGGCCTGATGGACTGGTACCAAAGACAGGTTCATAAGGCATTCATAACCCACATAGGCCTGAGGTTGAAATTAGGGGTGCAGGCAATGTATTCCTATGGGGAGAGAAGTCATTGTAATCTGTGAGATCAAAAAACCCTGTTTTACTTTTAAGGGTTAATGCCACACGGTCAAGGTTGGGCTTGCACAGATCGGGAGGACCTTAGGAACATTCCTGTGGTGGAATTTTTCTTCTCACCCTAACGGTTCACTCACTGTCACCCAAAATCAAATGACGTTGTGGGGCAGGCTTCATTTTGGGCCTACTTTTCTAATGGTCGCTGCGCTTAGACCGAGCGAGCTACGGTCAAGCGGGATATCTCGTTGAACTCGGCACAGTCTGGAGACTCGGCACAGTCTGGTGATGCCATTTTTTGTGTTGATTTCAGAATGCCATTTTGGTGATGGTCCCTCTCCGTTTAAACATATTGCAAATGTACAAAAGTCAACTAGCAAGTCAGTGTCCATCAGTAAATTAGATGTCATTATGATACCAAACTGATATCAATTGACACCAAACCCACTTTTTCCTACTCATTTAGAAGCCAACTATCACATATGTCAGAGCAGGCCCATAATTCACAGCGCCTTCAGTTTAAAACATAATAAAAAGGTAAAACATATAGTTACGTTCTAGCTGCGGGTCCAGTTCGGACATTATGTGAAGGCCTATGTGAGGCAACCCCGAATCCCAAGTTTCGGCTCGATAGGTCCTTCGGTGCCCGAGTAAAACCCTAATTGGTGCTGAAAATCCACTTTTTTCCATGCCTTGCTACGGGGTCCTTGAATGAGCTATCGGACAGAAACGTTGGGGTCCGTCTCTATGGCCCGAGCCGGTTTCAATGCACCTAGCCTTGCGTCTCAGACTTTTCTAAACGTCGTCATTTTCGTAATGGTCAAAATGAATTGAAGTCATTGCAAATGTACGAGGCTGTTTCTCGGTCCGAGAACCTTCTAGAGCCACCTAACTCACCACACGCACTATCGACCGGAGGTCTAGAACAGGTTTCTAAAGTTTCGGAACTCTAGGTCTGACGGTTCTTTTTTAGCTCGAACAAAGCTAACTATTGCAGCCACTGTCTGTCTCTACGCACCCCAATACGTCCCTCCTTCCAAGTTGTGTTTTAGTGTGATTTATTTTTCCTTTGAAATTTTATGGGAAAAATGACTGATTTACAGTTCATGGGGGTTGACTAATCACATATAAAGTTTTGGACAGATCTGACTTTTTAACCCTTCGAAACCAATTATGGCACTTCCGGTTGGCACAGGAAGCTATAAGTCAACACATATCCTCATTGGGGTATGCTTTTACAGAATCCTGAGTTTTAAGTCTTTACGTTAAGAATTTACTGATTTACACAGGGTTGAATGCACTATGTCTATCAAACTGCAGGCAGGGTATGGATATACACTTTTAGGGGGATTTTAATCACTTCCGGTTGGTCCTGGAAGCTTAGAATCAACACAGGTAGACCTCATAGTGGCCTGATGGACTGGTACCGAAGACAGGTTCATACGGCATTCATAACCCATATAGGCTTCAGGTTGAATTTAGGGGTGCAGGCAATGTAGTCCTATGGGGAGTGATGTCACTGTAATCTATGAGATCAAAAAACACTTACTGTTAAGGGTTAATGCCACACGGTCAAGGTTAGGCTTGCACAGATCGGGAGGACCTTAGGAACATTCCTGTGGTGGAATTTTTCTTCTCACCCTAACGGTTCTCTCACTGTCACCCAAAAGCAAATGACATTGTGGGGCAGGCTTCATTTTGGCCCTACTTTTCTAATGGTCGTTGCGCCTAGACCGAGCGAGCTATGGTCAAGCGGGATATCTCGTTGAACTCGGCACGGCCTAGGGATTATGGTAATGCCATTGCCTGCTCTCTGTGTCTTTAAGCAGCGCACTTTGTCACTCCATCCTTGCTGTGTGTGTGAGAGCTTTTCTTTGACATCTGTTGGGAGAAATGACTGACTTACAGTTTATGGGGGTTGCCTAATCACACATATGAAGTTTTGAAAAGATCTGACCTTTTTAACCCTTGGGAACTGCCACTATGACACCATTTAAGGCACTTCCGGTTGGCACAGGAAGCTATATCCTGATTGGGGTATGCCTTTACAGAATCCTGAGTTATAAGTCTTTACGTTAAGAACTGAGTTATTTACGGAGGGTTTAGTGAGTGTGTGTTATTTCAGAAAATCTGAGAAAATCACAGAAATCACCAATTTGTCATTGTACCATTTCTCTTAAATGACGATAGATAAATGGCTGGCTCTTTTTTTATTGACACCGGAGGCTCCTTGACTTTAACGTGAAGTGGAAAAATAATTTCTCTAGTTCCATTTTGGACCTTTAATCCCAGAAAAATGGCCATAACTCAAAAACCGTTGAGGCCTAGACGCCATCTTGTTCGGGGCCAACTGCCCATTATGCCAAACCTACGCTCACCAAGTTTCGGCTTTGAAATATTTTCCGTTTTCGAGATAAGGCCCCGTCGTGATTTGTGATGTTTAGTACAATTGCCATTTCATTCCTTATGGAAAATGGACCAAAACTTGTTTCTTTTATAAAACGGAAACCGAATGTCCGACAAAGTTCATTTGATGACTTCCTACCGCACGGCCTGACGCCAACCGCAAATTTTACAAACCGCAAATTTTACAAACGTTTTCGGACGTCTAGTAAGGGACCGTAGATTTGCAATATGGACTTTCTCACTCATACACGAAATGTCAAAATGTTCCCTTAAGGTATGGAAGGTGGCTCAGAGCACTGCAGCCAAGGGGGAAGAAAAAAAAAAAAACTTTTGAAATTCCTTTACTTAAAGCCACAGTGACAATTTCAGAACTTAACAGGCTGTTACTGCAATTTCAGGTAAAAATTGTTTAACACGTCTCAAATATAATGAAAATGTCTAAACATTCTAGCGGTTTCAAAAACATAGCTCTGCTATTACAATTTAATGTAGAAATATTGGGCTCAATGAGACAATTCTGTTTACACTGCCCTGCTTATAGGGGGGCAACTGTCCAAGATAGCGTTCGAGACGTGAGAAATTCAGAAGTTTACATTACAACAGTGTCTCTCGAGAATCTATACATTTCGAGAAGCTCCTTAATCCTTTTCAATGTGAAAAAAGCCTACAGCATGTAGTGTAACACCAGGGGTTAGGCCCTCATCCACATCTCATCTGCTTGTAGCTACTTCTTGCCCTGATGTGAATGCTGACAAGTGGGAGCTTCTCCATGTATGCTCAGAGCCAACTGGATTGGACCCAGTAGGTGGCATGAAAAGGGCAGCAGTCACGATGTGGAGAGGTTTGCCAAAATTAAAATGTTGACTCTAAACGCCTGGCAAGGTGGCGGCCAGGCGTTCCTCTTCTAGGAATGGAAGTTCTTCTTGCATAAGTTGTTTATATCACCCTTTGCCATGATGACCAGCCCCCCAAGTCGTAAAGCAAAAGATTAGTGCGATTGGCTTGTGTAACGTCCATCAGGCCCCGTAGATAGAGATGAGATTTTGCCTGCTGTGGAGGCACCCTTAAAATGATGTACTTATTGGTATGTGTGCTCCTTAAGACGCTTAGAAAGGGAACTATCAAATTGAATTGAGCTTTGGAGGCCCCTGTATAAGAAATACACTATGGTCTGTTAGCAATTATACTCTGGAGGATTAGGCCCATCTTCAAATTGAGGCTACTTCAGGAGTAGTAAGGGGGTATTGGTTGAAACAAAAACCTTATATCATTGTCGTTGTTGTGACCGAAAAAGCACCATAATTGAATGAGCAAAACCTTTAAAGTTGGTCTACCTGGATAGTGTCCTACTAAATGTGTTGACGGACTCCATTATCACATATGGCACTAACGAAGTGCATCAATAACAATAAAGTCCCCTGCGTTCTCACGATTGAGTTTACCCCTCTCTCGAAACAATAAAATGCTATTTTATACCTGATCTGGATCAAATCACCCTCTATACCAGACTGACAGGGGACTAGTGAGATGCAATCACAATGAATATGAATCTGTCTACTTTTATGGCCTATAAATCCTAAAGTATTTTATTCAGGGATATGGGTAGTAAAAAAGTCCTGTTACTTTAGGGACAAGTACATTTTGGTGCTGCCACCTTTGAAAACGATCCCATCTAGCATGCCAACAAGTAGCTTTCCTGTAATGTATACAAACAGAGTGTGATTGCTAATTCCGTTATGGCGACCAAATATTTTGTCATCGCTCTGCTTTTTGCTGTTTAAAAGGTATCCCATAACAGGTCTAGAGATGTGAGCAGAGTCACTTAAGTTTACACAACACCCGTTTTAAAATAGCCAAAGGAAACACGAGACCAACGCAATTTCTATGTTGGCTTACACCAGTGGGTGCACTATAAAGTTCGAATGGCAATTCTAAAATAATTTAGGGATAAGCCAACGTCATCGATGGAGAGGTAAAACAGTGACTCATCTGACCCACCCATCTCGTGATGGGGGAAAACAAATGGATACAGTTACATATAGGGATATCATTTTTGACGATATATCGTATTGTATCGTTTTGACAATATACATTTTGCGCTAGTTGGCTGTACCTGCACAAAAACTTTTCCTTCATAGCTTCTTCTCCATCTTTTTTAAATAGGGGGCCAATTTGTTTTCAGCACTTTTATTTCCATGACTGATCAAAACAGTCATTCTCATGGCTCTCTCTTGTCCCTTTGCAGCAGACATATGGTGAACAATATGTTTTGAACATCAAATCGCAATACATATAGAATCATGACAATTGTAATACATATATCTTATTGGCACCCAAGTATCGTGATAATATCGTATTGTGAGGTCACTGACAATTCCCAGCCCTGCACCTACCACAAGGTTTGACATTGGTCAAAAAGTCAGTGCTTATGCCCTCAAATTGCTTTTGAGCATGTTTTCCCCTTTCCAACAAGTCAGACTTTGCAGAGGAGCAGAGTGAGCTGACTCCATTCAAAGGGAGGGTGGATGGGAGGAAGCTCTCAGGTTTACCTGTGGTTTGTTGAAAGAGTTGGGAATTCATCACAGTAGCCCAAAGGCACTTCAGCTGGATGGGGATCAAACACATAACCGGTGTACCCACGGCACACAGCCACGGCTCTTACACAACCCGGCTACTGTCGTTTACCCCAACACAACCCGTTTCAACAGCAGGTTCCTTGCTTCCCCTTTCGAAGAACAACGTGGCCATAAGGATCCCGCCATTCATGCTCAGCGTGGCAATCACACAAATACCTATTGTTTATACATGACGTACAGGGCTATTGCACTAAACTCTATTGGTAAAGGTTACGAGGCCTGCGCTTTGTGACGGCTGACTTGAGTTATATAGAGTTACATATCGCAATATTATATAGATATTTGACTCCCCTCCCCCCAAAAAATATTGGTTACTGAAGGTTGTGTCAACTAGCGCTAGTCGGATGTACCTGCGCCAAAAACCTGGATGTGTTTCATACGATAGCTTGTTCTCCATTATATTAACCAACATGTTTTCAGCGCTTTTATTTCCCCGACTGATCAAAACTTTTCTTCTCATGCCCTCTAGTCTCTCTGCAGCAGACATATAGCGAGCAATATTGATTCACAATACATATCGTATCAGCACCTAAGTATTGTGATATCGTGAGGTTCATTGCAATTCCCAGCCCTAGCTGACTTGTGTGTAAATAAACAGAGAGGTGGAAAAATCTAATCTCTTGCCAAATGTGACAAAACAGCAATAGAAAACGTACCCCACCCTGCATGCAAACTTCTATGGCAATGACCATGCATGAAATTGAATAAGGCAATTGAGAAACTATTCAGAAACAGCTTCAGCATAGGCTACCCACTGGTGCACTTTGTATACCTACCACAGACCCTGTACCACAAAAGCACATTCTTCATGGGTGACCGCTCATTACATCAACCATGAGTTCAGAGTGTATGTATATGGGCCCTAGCTACGAGGTCTCAACAAACAGACATGAATGAGATGTGTACTGCCAGCTAACCCATAAAACAGCCAATAACGTCCATGGCAGAGATTCAAGGCACTGCAGAGGCATGAGACAGCACATGGGAAAGTCTTCCATCTTCGAAACAGGGACATAAGTAATGCATGCTCCTCTCCCACCACATCAAAACACCTGGATTCCTCTTCAACTCAATATTATCCAACATCGTCACTTGTATTACCAATAGCACATTTCATTACAAAAGGAGATTAAATTATTGATTTACAATACACATATACAGTTGAAGTTCGACGTTTACATTCACTTAGGTTGGAGTCATTAAAACTTGTTTTTCAAACACTTCACAAATTTCTTGTATGTGGATATATTGAAGCAACATCTCAAGACATCAGTCAGGAAGTTAACGCTTGGTCGAAAATGGATCTTCCAAATGCATACTTCCAAAGTTGTGGCAAAATGGCTTAAGGACAACAAAGTCAAGGTATTGGAGTGGCCATCACAAAGCCCTGACCTCAATCCTATAGAAAATTTGTGGCAGAACTGAAAAAGCTTGAGCGAGCAAGGAGGCCTACAAACCAAACTCAGTTACACCAGCTCTGTCAGGAGGAATGGGCCAAAATTCACCCAACTTATTGTGGAAAACTTGTGGAAGGCTACCCGAAACATTTGAATCTACCAAATACTAATTCAGTGTATGTAAACTTCTGACCACGGAGAATGTGATGAAAGAAATAAAAGCTGAAAGAAATAATTCTCTACTATTATTCTGACATTTCACATTCTTAAATAAAGTGGTGATCCTAACTGACTTAAGACAGGGAATCTTTACTAGGATTAAATGTCAGAAATAGTTAAAAACTGAGTTTAAATGTATGTAAACTTCCGACTTCAACTGTATTCATTTTCAGGTGGGTAGAAAGGAAGATCGACACTTATGGTTTTGTTACTAAGGCAATACAACACACACACGATTCAAGTTCTCCAAGTGTTTCAATAATTTCAATAGTTTACTCTTCACCTTCTCAACTTTGATACATACAGTTAAGAGTGTGAAAGTTATTTTGTCAATTTAATGCAAGTGAATGATTTATGCTCCATATGAGTTAGGTGTGGTCAAACAAGCCAAAACCATGTTACTGGGTCACTTCACAGTTGGTTATCAATTAATCATTAGCTGACGCAAGTAACTCCAAACAAGACTGAACTGATTCTTCACTAAGGGAGTTCCATCAATGACGTCAACATAGAGAATATATGTCCTCTTAAACTGCCTGGTTTATCTTCTAATTCAATATTGAACTTTTTGGGGGTGTTCAGTGATATTTTAGATAATCATCAAATCACTAAGGCTAATGGACGAGCGAAAAATACCTTGCCTGGGTTAAACGAGGTGAAGGTATTCACCAATCATCTGCTCTTCAGCTCTCCCAAACATTCCAATACAGAGCTTACAAAATAATACGTAAAATGCATCGTAATAGGGGATAATATACAAAGCAATATCTTGATGTGATTTTCTATTTGCAGTGCTAAATCCATGGAGTTACTCTGTACACATACGGGGAAAAAGACACTTGAATGCTGGGTCCTTGTGACTGGTATATTGCCACACTAAAAATGTCTACAGGTCCTGAAGTGTTGCCTGAATTGTGTGTGAACTGCACTGTTGGTTAAGGGCTTCTAAGTAAGCATTTCACGGTAAAGTCTACACTTGTTGTATTCGGCGCATGTTGCAAATTAAGTTTGACTTGAGAAACTCCAACCAACCCAACTCTTCCCACAATGCCATGCTTTCAACCATGCAAACTTGGGGATTGTCAGCCCCTTGGGTGCACGTTTTGGTTTTTGCCATAGCACTTCACAGCCGATTCAAAGCTTTGATAATTTGAATCAGCTGTAGAATAGAATTCGATTCACTCTGTTGCAGAGAGATTTCTTATGTGAAAACATGCAATAAAATAAATGAAGCAAAAACCATTCAAAACAAATCTACCTGAATGGCTCCCTCTTGTTTACTACTTCAGATGTTACAATGAATACTAGGCGTGTCGCTGTGGCCTCACCCTGCCTTTCTGTCCATTCCCATCGACTGACATAAAAAGCTAGCCGATCTAGCCCCTTCAGAAACTATAGGGCTGTGTGTTGCAGCCAGTCGACTCACAGGGGGAGTGAGGCTTAACAAGGAGGTTTCTGTGCAAAATGGTCTCCTCAGAGCTGAAATGACGACTGAATAGTGAGTAATGAGGATGTGTGGAAAGCATGGCAGACAGCTGGGTCTGAGTCATCAATCCCCTCTGTACTCTTTCTGGGTGTTGGTAAGGGATAAGGCTTTACTCTCTGTGTTAGGCTGTCTCTCTGAGAGTGTGTTTGTGTGAGAAAGTTGGAGAGAGAATGATCAGTTTGTTAATTTCCCTTACTGTGAGTGTTGGGCTGTTTAGGCTATGATATCAGTCCTACTCTGAACTGCTCTGGCTGTCTTTCCCTCACTGTGTGAGTGATATGGGCTGGGGGACTTACAGAACTCGGGAAGCCAGAAAAATATACAGTGTGAGTGAAACGTATAGAGGTCATCTGATGTCTTTTCTCTGCAATTGAAATCTGACAACGCAAATTCTTCTGGGTGCTTTTCTCCCCTCATCTCAGATCTGGCTTAAAAGATCCAATGCAGACATTTTTTTTCTAAATATCAAATAATTTCTGGGTAACATTTGAGTTCCTTACTGTGATTGTTTTCAATTCAAATGGTAAAAATAGTTTCTTAGCAAAGAGCAATTTCTCAAGTAAGACTTTTACTAGGACTGTCTGGGAGTGGTCTATGGGAAGGGGAAAACTGAAAAATAGCTGTTATTGGCAGAGGATTGGAACTATTTTATTATTGGTCGATTAATGAATTTACTGCCTGATGATGTCACCAAAAGCAGGCCAAAACTCTATACCATCAGGCAGTTTTTTCAAACAGTTCTTACACTAAAAGGGCATAGTCACTTTAACTCTACCTATATGAACATATTACCTAAATTACCTCGACTAACCTGTGCCCCCGCACATTGACTCTGTACCGGTAGCCCCTGTATATAGCCTCGCTACTGTTATTTTACTTTTTTTTTTTTTTTACTTAACACACATTTTTCTTAAAACTGCGTTGTGGTTTAAGGGCTTGAAAGTAAGCATTTCACTGTAAAGTCTACTACACCTGTTGTATTTGGCACGTGGAAAATACAATTTGATTATCTTTTTCATAATTTCAGTGTTATTCCAACCTCGTAGTGTGGAAATATACAGTGCATTCGGAATGTATTCAGAAACCCATGACTTTTTCCACATTTTGTTATGTTACAGCCTTATTCTAAAATTGATTACACACTAACTCATAATGACAAAGTGAAAAGTTTTTTTTTTTTTTTTTTTACAAATCTATAAAAAATAAAATCCATAAATATCTTAGTATTCCATTGATCACCCTTGAGATGTTTCTACAACTTCATTGGAGTCCACCTGTGGTAAATTCAATTGATTGGACTTGATTTGGAAAGGAACACACCGGTCTATATTAGAGGTCGACCGAATATGATTTTTCAACGCCGATACCGATTATTGGAGGACCAAAAAGGCCGATACTGATTAATCGGGCATTTGTTTTTGTACTAATGACAATTACAACAATACTGAATGAACACTTATTTTAACTTAATATAATACATCAATTTAGCCTCAAATTAATAATTAAACATGTTCAATTTGGTTTAAATAATGCAAAAACAAAGTGTTGGAGAAGGAAGTAAAAGTGCAATATGTGCCATGTAAAAAAGCTAACGTTTAAGTTCCTTGCTCAGAACATGAGAACATATGAAAGCTGGTGGTTCCTTTTAAAACGAGTCTTCAATATTCCCAGGTAAGAAGTTTTAGGTTGTAGTTATTATTGGAATTATAGGACTATTTCCCTCTATACCATTTGTATTTCATTAACCTTTGACTATTGGATGTTCTTATAGGCACTTTAGTATTGCCAGTGAAACAGTATAGCTTCCTTACCTCTCCTCGCTCCTACCTGGGCTCGAACCAGGAACACATCGACAACACCCACCCTCGAAGCAGCGTTACCCATGCAGAGCAAGGAGAACAACTACTCCAAGTCTCAGAGTGAGTGACGTTTGGAACGCTATTAGCGCGCACATCGCTAACTAGCTAGCCATTTCACATCGGTTACACCAACACACCACACACTATAGTATTGCCAGCCTAATCTCGGGAGTTGATAGGCTTGAAGTCATAAACAGCGCAATGCTTGACGCACAACGAAGAGCTGCTGGCAAAATGCACGAAAGTGCTGTTTGAATGAATGCTTATGAGCCTGCTGCTGCCTACCACCGCTCAGTCAGACTGCTCTATCAATTTACACACAGAAATACGAGCCTTAGGTCATTAATATGGTAGAATCCGGGAAACTATCATCTCGAAAACAAGACGTTTATTCTTTCAATGAAATACGGAACCGTTCCGTATTTTATCTAAGGGGAGGCACAATTGCACAACCCTCAACGTTATGTCATAATTACATAAAATTCTGGCAAATTAGGCGGCCCAAACTGTTGCATATACACTGACTCTGCTTCCAATGAACGCAAGAGAAGTGACACAATTTCACCTGGTTAATATTACCTGCTAACCTGGATTTATTTTAGCTAAATATGCAGGTTTAAAAATATATACTTCTGTGAATTGATTTTAAGAAAGGCATTGATGTTCATGGTTAGGTTCACATTGGAGCAACGATACGCACCGCATCGATTATATGCAACGTAGGACACGCTAGATAAACTAGTAAGATCATCAACCATGTGTAGTTAACTAGTGATTATGATTGTTTTTTTATAAGATAAGTTTAATGCTAGCTAGCAACTTACCTTGGCTTACTGCATTCGCGTCCTTGTGGAGTGCAATGAGAGGCAGGTGGTTAGAGCGTTGGACTAGTGAACTGTAAGGTTGCAAGATTGAATCTCCCGAGCTGACAAGGTGAAAATCTGTCGTTCTGCCCCTGAACGAGGCAGTTAACCCACCGTTCCTAGGCCATAATTGAAAATAAGAATGTGTTCTTAACTGACTTGCCTAGTTAAATAAAGATGAAAAAAGGTGTTAATAACCTCTTGCTCCCACCTGAGACGCAGACGTCTCATCTAGACACCTGGAAATGCAAATGCTAAATGTACTCGTTAAAACTCAAACGTTCATTAAAACACACATGCAGGGTATTGAATTAAAGCTACACTCGTTGTGAATCTAGCCAACAAGTCAGATTTTTAAAATGCTTTTCGGCGAAAGCATGAGAAGCTATTATCTGATAGCATGCAACACCCCAATATACCTGAAGGGGACGTAAACAAAATAATTAGCGTAGCCGGCGCTACACAAAACGCAGAAATTAAATATAAAACATTCATTACCTTTGATGATATTCTTTGTTGGCATATGTTCCATAAACATCACAATTGGGTCTTTTTCCCGATTAAATCCGTCCATGTATGCCCAAAATATCCATTTGTATAGCCTGTCTGGTTCAGGAAAAAAGCTCCCTTCCAAAACGCAACGTCATTTTTAAAAATTATATAAGTTGCCTATATTCTTTGACAAAACACTTCAACCTACTTTTGTAACCCAACTTTAGGTATTTGTAAACGTTAATAATCGATCAAATTGATCACTGGGCGATCTGTATTCAATAGCAGCTACTCAAGAAAACGTTGTCCTTTGTCTCTTTCCAAAAATCGATTCCTGTATGCTGGACGAAATGAAGGATCTATTTGTCATTACGCAAAGGATATTTGTCAATGAAAATGACGTTTTTGGCGACATCTTGTGGAAGTTGTAGGAACTGCAAGCTCCCGGCTATATATTTTTGCTTGCAATAAACAATTCAGAGACTGGCGGATTAATACTTTTCTGTGGTTTTTGTGACCAGGTTTTTCTTGGGATTTCGCTTGCTGTTCACGTTCTGTTATAGTCACAGAGTGTTTTCTATCCACACATACTAATCATATGCATATACTATATTCCTGGCATGAGTAGCAGGACGTTGAAATGTTGAGCGATTTTTAACAGAATGTTCGAAAAAGTAGGGGGTACGAAAGAGGTTAAAAAATTTTACTTTAAAAATGTGCCAAATCGGTGTCCAAAAATACCGATTTCCGATTGTTATGAAAACTTGAAATAAGCCCTAATTAAATCGGCCATTCCGATTAAATCGGGCGACCTCTAGTACATACCCCAACCAGAAGCCATGGATTTACAGGTAACATTCGCACTGAGCTAAAGGGTCAAGCTGCCGCTTTCAAGGTGTGGGAATCTAACACGGAAGCTTGCAAGAAATCCTGCTATGCACTACGCCGAACCATCACAGGCCAAGCGTCAATACAGGGCTAAGATTGAATCATACTACACCAGCTCCGACGCTCGTCTTATGTGGCAGGGCTTGCAAACTATTACAGACTACAAAAGGGAAGCACAGCCACGAGCTGCCCAGTGAAACGAGCCTACCAGACGAGCTAAATCACTTCTATGCTATCTTGAAGGCAAGCAACACTGAGGCATGCATGAGAGCATCAGCTGTTCCAGACGACTGTATTCACGCTCTCCATAGCCGACGTGAGTAAGACATTTAAACAGGTCAACATGCACAAGGCTGCGGGGCCAGACGGATTACCAGGACATGTGATCCGGGCATGTGCTGACCAACTGGCAGGTGTCTTCACTGACATTTTCAACATGTCCCTGATTGAGTCTGTAATATCAACATGTTTCAAGCAGACCACCATAGTCCCTGTGCCCAAGAACACAAAGGCAAACTGCCTAAATTACTACAGACCAGTAAGACTCACATCTGTAGCCATGAAGTGCTTTGAAAGGTTGGTAATGGCTCACATCAACACCATTATCCCAGAAACCCTAGACACACTCCAATTTGCATTCCGCCCAAACAGATCCACATATGGTGCAATCTCTATTGCACTCCACACTGCCCTTTCCCACCTGGACAAAATAAACACTTATGTGAGAATGTTATTGACTACAGCTCAGCGTTCAACACCATAGTTCCCTCAAAAGCTCATCACTAAGCTAAGGATCCTGGGACTAAACACCACTCTCTGCAACTGGATCCTGGACTTCCTGACAGGCTGCCCCCTGGTGGTGAGGGTAGGTAGCAACACATCTGCCACGTTGATCCTCAACACTGGAGCTCCCCAGGGGTGCGTGCTCAGTCCCCTCCTGTACTCCCTGTTCACCCACAACTGCATGGCCAGGCAAGACTCCAACACCATCATTAAGTTTGCAGATGACACAACAGTGGTAGGCCTGATCACCAACAACAACGAGACAGCATATAGGGAGGTGGTCAGAGAGCTGGCCGGGTGGCGCCAGAATAACAACCTATCCCTCAATGTATCCAAGACTAAGGAGATGATTGTGGACTACAGGAAAAGGAGGACCGAGCACACCCCCATTCTCATCGACGGGGCTGTAGTGGAGCAGGTTGAGAGCTTCAAGTTCCTTGGTGTCCACAACAACAACAAACTAGAATGGTCCAAACACACCAAGACAGTCGTGAAGATGGCACAACAAAGTCGATTCCCCCTCAGGAAACTAAAAAGATTTGGCATGGGTCCTGAGATCCTCAAAAGGTTCTACAGCTGCAACATCGAGAGCATCACTGGTTCACTGGTTGCATCACTGCCTGGTACGGCAGTCGCTCGACCTCTGACCTCAAGACACTACAGAGGGTAGTGCGTACGGCCCAGTACATCACTGGGGCTAAGCTGCCTGCCATCCAGGACCTCTACACCAGGCGGTGTCAGAGGAAGGCCCTAAAAATTGTCAAAGACCCCAGCCACCCCAGTCATAGACTGTTCTCTCTACTATTACATGGCAAGCAGTACCGGAGTGCCAAGTCTAGGACAAAAAGACTTCAACACTTTTTACCCCCAAGCCATAAGACTCCTGAAACAGGTAATCAAATGGCTACCCAGACTATTTGCATTGTGTGCCCCCCCAACCCCTCTTTTCACGCTGCTGCTACACACTGCTAATCATATATGCATAGTCACTTTAACTATACATTAATGTACATACTACCTCAATTGGGCGGACCAACCATTGCTCCCGCACATTGGCTGACAGGGCTATCTGTATTGTGTCCCGCCACCCACCAACCCCTCTATTACGCTTCTGCTACTCTGTTCATCATATATGCATAGTCACTTTAACCATATCTACATACTACCTCAAATCAGCCTGACTAACTGGTGTCTGTATGTAGTCTCGCTACTGTATATAGCCTGTCTTTTTACTGTTGTTTTATTTCTTTACTTACCCATTGTTCACCTAATACCTTTTTTTGCACTATTGGTTAGAGCCTGTAAGTAAGCATTTCACTGTAAGGTCTACACTTGTTGTATTCGGTGCACGTGACAAATAAACTTTGATTTGCGATGATCCAGGTGAAAAGGTTCAGAGCTTGCGGTAGGAATCCGGGGATATGGAGAGAAAATAGGTCCGGTATGGTCTGGTTTGCAAACTGGCGAGAGTTTTCTGAGCTAAAGGTTAGCTGCTGACCGCTAGCAGTGGTTAGCTGACTACAAGCTAGTTAACTGGCTAGCTTCTGTTGGGGGATTCCGGTTCCGAAGTAAAGAAAGATACTTTAGAAAGAAAGCAGATCCACACCACATTGGGTGAGGCGGGTTGCAAGAGAGTATTTTGAAGCAGAGGTTTAGAAAAAAAATATGGTTCATGTCTGGTTCATCCTTGGGAGAAATTTCCAAAAGCCTGAAGGTACCACGTTCATCTGTACAAACAATAGTACGCAAATATAAACACCGTGGGACCACGCAGCCGTCATACCGCTCAGGAAGGAGAAGCGTTCTGTCTCCTAGAGATAAACGTACTTTGGGGAGAAAAGTGCAAATCAATCCCAAAACAACAGCAAAGGACCTTGTGAAGATGCTGGAGGAAACAGGTACAAAAGTATCTATATCCACAGTAAAACGAGTCCTATATCAACATAACCTGAAAGGCCGCTCTGCAAGATAGAAGCCACTGCTCCAAAACCGCCATAAAAAGCCAGATTACGGGTTGCAACTGCACATGGGGACAAAGATCGTACTTTTTGGAGAAATGGACTCTGGTCTGATGAAACAAAAATAGAACTGTTTGGCCATAATGACCATCGTTATGTTTGGAGGAAAAAGGTGAGGCTTGCAAGCCGAAGAACCACATCCCAACCGTGAAGCACGGGGGTGGCAGCATCATGTTGTGGGGGGTGCTTTGCTGCAGGAGAGACTGGTGCACTTCACGAAATAGATGGCATCATTTTTTCTCTCTTTGAAAAGTTTCCTACGGCTATGGTCTTGGGAGAGTGGTTAGTGGAATTTAGGTGGTTTTATCGGTATAGAAATATCCGGAGATAAAGAGGAGCTACCAAATTAAATAAGGCCTGGCAATTTTTGTTTGTTTTTGCCATATGGTTTACCACACACACAAACTTACTGGTTATGAATTTGGGTTAGTGCCGAGGTATCTTAAAAAGGCACACACACACAGAATTTTCAGAAGTTTTTATTTTCTGAGTTTTAATTGAACATGCAAATTATTCTGATAAAAAAAAAATGTATTGGAGAAATTTACTGTGAACCTGGAAATTGAAATGTATGAAATGTTTTGAATGTTTTTACATCTAATATAGAAAGTAACACTTCTTTCAATGGTTTGAATGACCTCTGTCTTGACTTTCTAGTGTGGTTTAAATCGCCCTCACTGGAAAGCCAGGAGACATTGGATGAGGATTTTGAGGTCATGTTTAATGTGTGGATGTCGATTAAGGCAGCCCTCCTCACCTCTCTGATTTAGAGGGGTTGGGTTAAATGCAGAAGACATTTCAGTTGTACAACCCTTTCCCCACTGAAAGTTGACTAGTAACAACAACTGTAGCCTAAAAGACCCCACCATGAGCACCCACTACATTTGCCCAAGAACAGGCAAACTAGGAGGCCGATATTCAATATTAAAATAGAAAAACCAGTTACACAATAATGCATCAATTTTTTTACCAATCGAACTACATAACCATGAAAATAATTGTATTTGAAATGGTAAATCTCTTGACAAACTGGGTAAATTAAGATGGCATAGGCCTACTCACAATATAGGTAAATATATATATTAAAATAGGGATTGTGTTGCATGCATTGAGATATTGAGCTTGTTTTGGCTGATCAGTGGAGTCTACGGTGCTATAGGTGACAAAATTTGTTTCCCTTCCATTTGGGACTTACAGTGCAATCGGAAAGCATTCAGACCTTTTGACTACTTTACACATTAAGTTACAGCCTTATTCTAAAATGTATTAAATTATTTTTTTCCTTAATCAATATACACACAATACCTCAAAAACAAAGCGATTTAAAAAACATTTTTATACATTTAGTAAAAATTAAACAGAAATACCTTGACAAATATTCAGACCCTTTGTTATGAGACTCGAAATTGAGCTCAGGTGCATCCGGTTTCCATTGATCATCCTTGAGATGTTTCTACAACTTGACTGGAGTCCACCTGTGGTAAATTCAATTGATTGGACATGATTTGGAGAGCACACACCAGTCTATATAGAAAGGTCCCACAGTCAACAGTGCATGTGAGAGCAAAAACCAAACCATGAGGTCAAAGGAATTGCCCATAGAGCGCCAAGACAGGATTGTGTCGAGACACAGATCTGCAACATTGAAGGTCTGCAGCATTGAAGATACCCAAGAAAACAGTAGCCTCCATCATTCTTAAATGGAAAAAGTATGGAACAACTAAAGACTCTTCATAGAGCTGGTCGCCCGGCCAAACTGAGCAATCGGGGGAGAAGGATGAAGAGGCGACTCCGGGATGCTGGCCTTCAAGGCAAAGTTGCAAAGGAAAATACATATCTTAAACTGGCCAATAAAAAGAAAAGATTAAGATGGGCAAAAGAACAGACACTGGACAGAGGAACTTGGCCAGTATCCCGGAGTTGCCTCTTCACTGTTGACGTTGAGACTGGTGTTTTGCAGGTACTATTTAAAGCTGCCAGTTGAGGACTTGTGAGGCGTCTCTTTCTCAAACTAGACACTAATGTACTTGTCCTCATGCTTAGTTGTGCACCGGGGCCTCCCACGTTCTATTCTGGTTAGTGCCAGTTTGTGCTGTTCTGTGAAGGGAGTAGTACACAGCCCTTGTAGTACACAGTACGACATCTTCAGTTTCTTGGCAATTTCTCGCATGGTATAGCCTTCATGTCTCAGAACAAGATTAGACTGACAAGGTTTAGAAGAAAGTTCTTTGTTTCTGACCATTTTGAGCCTGTAATCAAATCCACAAATGCTGATGCTCCAGATACTCAACTAGTCTAAAGGCGGCCAGTTTTATTGCTTCTTTAATCAGCACAACAGTTTTCAGCTGTGCTAACAATTGCAAAATGGTTTTCTAATGATCAATTAGCCTTTAAAATTATACACTTGGATTAGCTAACAACGTGCCATTGGAACACAGAGTGATGGTTGCTGATAATGGGTCTCTGTACAGCTATGTAGATATTCCACACCAAAAAAAATCTGCAGTTTACAGCTACAATAGTCATTTACAACATAAACAATGCTTCTGATCAATTTGATGTTATTTAAATAATGGACAAAAAAAATAAATGTTTTTCTTCCAAAAACAATGACATTTGTAAGTGACCCTAAACTTTTGAACAGTTGTGTGTGTGTGTGTGTGTGTGTATATATATATTTATTTATTTTTAATTTGGGACAGTTCATGTTCAGTTTGGGACGGTTTAAATTGCATTTTGGGAAAATTCTGGGACTGTGATGGAAAAAGTTTAGTCTCGAGACATGATCGTAACCAATGTAATGAAATACAAATTACATTTCTGAAATATGTAGGTGAACTTATGAGACTCGGTCAAGTCATCTGAACAAGCAGCCCTGGACATAGGCTAGTACAGGTCAGAGAGCCCACCCAAACGACTGAACATTTCTAAGAATCTGAAGGGGTCCATTAGTCATTGTCATCACCAGGAGAACAGTCATCCACTTGGGTAGTGGGTCGAGAACGATAAAAAGGTCTTGACAATTTCTCTTTGGTCTTGATACTTCCCTTTGAAATAAAGCACAGAGATACTTCACATACTGTAAACACTATGAAAAGAAGGTGTGTAAGGAAGAGTGAGAGAAAGCAAGAGAGCGATAGAATGCAAGAGGGAGACAGCAAGAGAGAGATGCCTGGCCAACATGCACAGTTGTTTGTACATGGTCAACATTCTGGGAACCGCCTGTGACACACTATGGGGCTGATTCAATTCCAAATGTAAACTGGGTTAGTATGGACTCTGAAACAAGAACATTGTTGTTTTGCCTTGAGTTGTTTTTCTTAAGAGGAGGGACCCCTGTCCGTGGAAGCTGAAATACACACTTGTAAGTGTGTAAGTGTGTAAATACACACTTGTATAACTTAACAGTGTCACACGTTTTTACTGTGGAATTTTAAGGTTATTAATATGGCGAATGGCCATTCAAAATTAACATTTTGAACTTGGAAAGGGATACAGTTAAGCTACCGTAAACACAATTTTAGGACTAGTTCCCAGATCCAAAGCACGTCTCTACTATTAGGTCTTTATATTTTACACAGAGGTCAGGGTTCGTTCCATGAGGATTTTGAAGGGGCCATTTGCTGTATCAATAACCTTAAAATTCCACAGTAAAAATGTCTGATGCCATTATAATAAGTTAGATACAAGTGTGTAGTTGCTAAGTGAAAAGGTTACCTTGTCTGCTTAGTGCAGTCACAGTATCCACACTATTTAAAAAGCACATTCTAAAATAGTCATCAACATTATTCTTAGGAAACACACCGTTTGAGGTCATTGTTTTTTTTATAACATATCTACAGTTGTTTGTCATGAACATGGACTGTCAAGTTATTTCCTACAAAGTTGATCAGATAAAGCATGAAAATTAAATTAAATGTATTTTTGTTATATTTTAATATTAAAATAGGGCTACAGAATGTTTAGAATTTATTTTGATTTTTTTTCCAATTTGGCTGCATCTTTAAGTGCACTAATATCATTGGCTAATTTATTTGGGGCTAATTCACCACCTACGTAAGTGGAAACGAAAAAACATAATAGCTAGACCAAACTCTAAATATAATACCCACTGCTAGTAGCCTCGTATTAATCTAAGATATGTTTAATGTCCCAAAAAATGGTGCAGTTGTAGCCTAGCGCCCAACGCAATGGCCAATGAGTATTTAGCACGCACTGCATATCAAAGCCGTATCAAATATCTTAGTTGTAAAAGTTGCTATTGAGCTCAAAATTGAGATTTGAGAAATAACAAATACAGTGCATTTGGAAAGTATTCAGACCCCTTGACTTTTTCCAGATTTTGTTACATTACAGACTTATTCTGAAATGGATTAAATAGTGTGTCCCCCCCATCAATCTACACACAATACTCCATAAGGACAAAGCAACAACAGGTGGAGCTCAGGTGCATCCTAGTTCCATTAACCATCCTTGAGATGTTTCTATAACTTGTCCACCTGTGGTAAATTCAATTAATTGGACAGGATTTGGAAAGGCACACACCGCTATGTAAGGTCCCACAGTTGACAGTGCATGTCAGTGCAAAAACCAAGCAATGAGATCGAAAGAAATTGCATGTAGAGCTCCGAGACAGGATTGTGTCGAGGCACAGATCGGGGGAAGGGTACCCCAAAAAATTCTGCAGCATTGAAGGTCCCAAAGAACACAGTTGTCGCCATCATTCTTAAATGGAAGAAGTTTGTAACCACCAAGACCCTTCCTAGAGCTGGCTACCCGGCCAAACTGAGAAATCGGGGGAGAAGGGCCTTGGTCAGAGAGGTGACCTAGAACGTGATGGTCACTCTGACAGAGCTCCAGTGTTCATCTGTGGAGATGGGAGAACCTTCCAGAAGGACAGCCATCTCTGCAGCACTCAACCAATCAGGCCTTTATGGTAGAGTGACCAGACGGAAGCCAGTCCTCAGTAAAAAGGCACATGACAGCCCGCTTGGAGCTTGCCAAAAGGCACCTAAAGGACCCTGACCACAAGAAACAAGATTCTCTGCTCTGATGAAAGCAAGATTTAACTCTTTGGCCTGAATGAATAAGAGCAAAGTACAGAGAGATCCTTGATGATAACCTACTCCAGAGCGCTCAGGACCTCAGACGAAGGTTCACCTTCGAACAGGACAACGACCGTAAGTACACATCCAAGACAACACAGGAGTGGCTTAGGGACATGTCTCTGAATGTCCTTGAGTGGCCCAGCCAGAGCCCGGACTTGAACCCGATCGAACATCTCTGGAGAGACTTGAAAATAGCTGTGCAGCGACGCTCCCCATCCAACCAGACCGAGCTTGAGAGGATCTGCTGAGAAGAATGAGAGAAACTCCCCAAATAAATGTGTCAAGCTTGTGGCGTCATACCGAAGACTCAAGACTAATCCCTGTCAACAGTACTTAGTAAAGAGTCTTAATATCTGTAAATGTAATGTCTGTTTTAAAAAAAAATTGCAAAAATGTTTAAAAACCTGTTTTAACTTTGTCATTATGGAGTATTGTGTGTAGATTGAGAGAAAAAAAAACATTTAATTCAATTTTAGAATAAGGCTGTAACATAACATGTGGAAAAAGGGAAGGGCTCGGAATACTTTCCGAATGCAACGTATATACAGTACCACAATAGATTATTTTTACTATTTTCTACATTGTAGAATAATAGTGAAAACATCGAAACGATAAAACAACACATGGAATCATGTAGTAACCAAAAAAACACAAAAAAACAAAAAAAAAGAGTAAATCTAAATATATTTTAGATTCGTCAAAATAGCCACCCTTTGCCTTGATAACAGCTTTGCACACTCTTGGCATCAGTGTATTAGTGTTTTTTACTTTTTTGTTGCCCCCAGGAAGAGTAGCTGCTGCTTCTGCAAAAGTTCATGGGGATCCAAATAAACAAATATAGGTTAGCCTACCAGCATACACACTCCAAGGTTAACCAAATTTCCACACAGGAACATTCTACACACGTGTTTTGGTGTGCATCTATAGGAACCCTCTGGAGATCCCCCCCAAGAGTCTATAAGCAGTGAGAGTAAAAGCCAGCAAGAGTCAGCCTGAACAATGAGAGATTAAGGACAGAAAAAAGCTCAACATCAACCACCTTAGGTCAGGACCGATCGAGGCAGTTGACAGAGGCGAGGCATGGTGACTCAATCGAGCCATGTTATCTCATAGCTAACTGGGCCCCAGATCCATTGGCTATCATTGCCACCTGTCCCCTCTGTCTGTTGTTTCTCTGTATACTACTAGCAACTTTATCAAGTTGGCTTTAGCAATCCCAGACTGGGAACCTATCTCCCAACCTCATAGCTAGCTACCAAGAAGCCATTTCAGGCTATCAATAAAGTTAGAGTAGCTAGCTTGTCTAGCCCATAGGTGGGACGTCCATAAAGCTAAGCTTACCCTAATGTAAACTGAATTAAATTGCCAAAATTATTTAGCCTACTCCTGTCAATACAGAAATAAATTAAATAATTCAAACTAGGCTACTACACCAGAAAGTATGATTTAGCCACAGAGGATCATTAGCTTCTTTAAACATATATTGTTTAAATCGCATTGTCTTCAGTCGGAAGGGCACGCAATTTTGGCGGCACGAGCGGCAAATACCAAATAGATTATTATTGAGTTGCGACGGTCAGTGAAAAGTAGAGTCCCAGCCAGGCATATCGCAATATTTCTAAACACAATCGCGGGAAAACGTAGTTTGGAAAGCAAATGGCTATTGCTGTAAAGAGAAGACAAAGAAATTCTCAACTTAAATGAGCTAACAGTATAGCCCATATTATTGGAGAGTATCGATCATATTCCCGATGAGTGCGTATATTCACTATCATTGGTGGGTCAGTGACAAATGAAAGTTTGTTTTTGGACAATAATTTCCTCCTCCAGGTTAGATGGATGTCAAATTGTATTTGTCTCCCCTTCTCGTAGGACTATGAGATGGATCAGACAATGACGTTTTTATTAATCCGTTTGTCAGTGTCAGCAAAGTAGGCTACCCTGTCATTTTTGTCGTATTATAAAAGAATCTGCTAATGTCTCCACCCTCCAGTCATTTTAAGTGTAGTAGATTTGCATGAAATATGTTTATATATAAAAAAAGAGATTGAGTTATGTTATTAGCCCAAATTAAGACTATGCAATCTACTCATGACATTAGGAATAGTATACTATCTTACATAAAAGTCTGCAAATGCGATTAATGCACAGAATGCTTTATTATAAAGGTGCATTGTTATAGTGAAAATTATCTTCCCCAAACTTAAAACAACTCACACAACGCCTGTGTCTCTAACTATCTTAGCTGGCATGCCTGCTGGCAAGGTTGGTAGACTTTAGAAAACCAAGCAATAACTAAATGTGAAGAATAAAACTCACATAAGACTCTCCTTTAAATCTTTTACCCAGATTTACACAGAGATGCATATTTAGTTTCTTTAAAAATAGAACCACTAGTCAAGTAGGATACAGACAGCTCAAGAGGTATGCTTAGATATGCAGAACAATGGACATTTTTATATTAGAATTAAGCATAATGATTATACGTTTCAGGTCTTTAAGAAATTCAATTCTCGAACACGGTCATATATTCAACCCAACCACCAGCTAACCTCACATATTTTGTGCCCCCTGTTTGTGGGCACTAATGAAAAACACCAAAACTCGATGACAGTTCTCTGACGCAATGCTCCTTCCCTGCCAGCCGCACTCTCGCCTGCCAAACTCCAAATTTTCTCTCTGAACACAACTGCAAGACATGTTTTTACATACAGCTAAACAATTCCAGGAATAGCATACCTCACACCAGCCTTGGCAAGGACAGGTGTTCACTACACAATGTCGAGTATGACTGCATTGCTGCAGAATGTGATGTAAAACATGATGGCAGTCTTCCAGATACTCACCTAATCCCTCAGTGTTAATCAGTTTTCTAAAATGTGTTTTTTTTCTTCTCATTTTAACATGATACCTGTTGAGTGTGAATGCATAAACACCTTGTGTGTACACTAAATAATACAATGAGGTCGAATGTTGAGATAGGGAGTGGCCACTGGCATTTTAAATGAAATTGAAACAATCTTTCTTACCCATCCTCATCCCCATCCATGGGAATGGCTATCCCGAACAGACTGTTGACGGTGGGATTGGCCAGCTGCAGGCTCTCTGGGATGAAAGGCCTCATGAAATCTTTTCCCAGGGTGGCGTTGGGCTGAGGAAGGTTGTCCGACCTCCTGCGGCTGTCATCCTCTTGGCTGGCTGCGGGAAGGCCCTGCCCAGCAGATCCCGCCATGGCCCCACTGGAAACTACCTGGACCTGGGAGAGTCCTCCTGGGCCTGGGGGGGTGTTGGTGGCACTGGGCACTGTGGCAGGCATGTTCTGGACAACAGAGGCTGTGGAAGGTGCGAGGACACTGCCCACTCCACCTGAAGGCAGGGACTGACTCACAGGGTGCTGTATGGTACTCCCAGGCAGGAGAGGGGCATTCACTGCACCGCTGCCCACCTGCAGTAACAGCCCCTGAACTGAGTCTAATGGACCGCTGTGCAGAGACCCAGTCAGCTGCCCGGCCTGAGCCAACAATCCCAGCACCTGAGCACTGGGGCCGACTGGGGTGATGACAGGCGAGGGGCCCTGGCTCACAGGAGGCCCCACAGAGAGGGAGGACATAGGGAGGGTTTGAGTGCTGGAGCCCTGAGGCTGGTGAAGGGTTAAGTAGTCCAGCTGACTGGGGAGCGTTCCAGAGGGATGAGCAGAGTAGGCAAACTGCTGGGCCTGCGTGGCAAGGGGATCTTTTTTCAGCATGCCGCCTTGGGGCGCCCCATTGAGGCCAGTAGGGTGAAGTGTTTGGGGGACAGTGGGCTGAACGTTGACCTGGGATACCACTGCTGAGTAACCCATGGGCTGGAAGGCACTCCCCCCGTTTCCTATTTGGGGCGCTAGGCCATAGCCTTGCTGCTGAGGCTCTGGAGGATGGCCATGGTGGATAGTGGAGTAGCCACTATCACCTGTGGACTCTTGAGCCTGTGTGGACAGGGTACTAGAAGCAACCACAGAGTCTCCTGTGGCCCCAAGCCCAGTGTCCCTGTCTGCATTGTGGTCAAGGGTGACAGTGTGTTTTATGCTATCCACAGTCCTGCTCATGCCAGAGCCCTCAGAATCTCTCTCATAGAACTCTGTACATGTCCATCTGCCCCGCCTGAAGGGCTCCCCTGTACCATGGTCAAGTTTAATGACCCTGAAACGTGAACTATAGCTTACAGTGGTTGTAGTGCTAGGTGCAGCTGGGGGCGTTTGAGACACACTTGTTGGGGAGACATTCGCAGCAGGGACAGCATTGACTGTTGTTGGCTGCTGAGAGGCCAAGGTTGAAATGGAGGGCTTGCTCGCGGCTGGTACAGGCACACTACCCCCTAAAAGGTTTTGATTGACATGACTTCTGCCTGCACTTCTAAAAGCGTGCCCCCCGTTAAAATGACTTGTTGCAGCCTCTTGCTCTTGAGGTAAATGTAACGCCATGACAGCAGCCCCCACTTCCCCTACGTTGTTTAAGGTTTCCTCGGATGAACTTCTGTCACATACCCCCGTGTCAATATCGGCCCGGGACAAGTCGAATATTTCTGATGACACATCCTCGGTTCTGGATTCGTCAGGGTCGTCCAGACTCTCGGTGTCATCCGTGATGCTACTGGCCGCCACCTGAGCCTGTGTCACACTTGTGATTTGAAAACAGCTCTTCTTCTTTGCTGGCATTTTTGACATGTTTAATATGTTACTCACTCCAGCTCTCTATTTCCAGATTAAAGTGTTAAGTATGAGCTCAATTAGGTAGTCTTCTAACTTATCTAAAGAACTCACAGTTTATAACGAGAGACAAGTACGCGACATCTTCCTTGCTCCCCTCTCCTGTTGCAGTGTGTCTGAGTGTAAAAACGAACAAGCACACTTCCTCTGAACTCGGACAAGGTAACAAGCTAGCTAGTCTCCGCCAGCACGAAATGTGACAAGTCTCCCAATACCACAGTCTCCTCTCCTCCGGTTCTTCCAAGACCTGGCCTCCCGTGTGAGGTATTTTTACGGCCCCGGAATTGCAAGCAGGCCGCTGTCGCAGATACTGCCGATCCTTCAGTCTGACTGGCGGGCCCCGTTTTTCACCACTCTCCCTTTTAGCAAGCTAGTCAGCTAATGTAGCTCAAAGCCAAATAGCTATCGTTAGTTCTCTTCCCACACAGGAACCAGCCTGCACGACATCATATAAACAAGTGCATATCCTTCTTCAACTCGTCACATGGAATATATATCCTCCTACGGTAGACATACATTCCTGAATTGAAGAAAGTTCAGCTTCCCCGTCCTCGGGTTCTCTCACTCTTTAGAACTCCTACTGTGACTGAAATTCACTTACTAGCAGGCTAGCTCAAGTATGGCTCTGCTCATTCTCTACCACTCGACAAGATGGCAAAAAAAACGCACAGCACTCTGGGAGAGTTGCGCATTGGCGTCCTGTCTATGATTGGCGTAGATAAATCATAGGGGATACGGTGATTTGCTAGTATTCTGAAAGAATAAGATATCTAAAACACATTTAATATCTCCAGACACTTGTGTCTTGGAAAAAAATGAATTGTCCAAGATAGGACATTTCTGCCAACATAGACATCTATGTTTGGTTAATATTGGGTCAGATACAGATCAGCCTTTCAACGTCCACATAGACGGCCTTAATTAACTTCTCCCAAAAATGTCTATGATTTGTTCAGATTATCTTAATAGGTCTAATAAATCTAAACAAATCATTGCATCTATGTTTCACAAGTTTGGACAGTGCAGCACAGTACAATAGAGCTCAGTAGAGTAAAGTGTAGTTCAGTACAGTAGAGTACAGCACAGTATAATGTACTATATTGTACCCTACTTTACTCTAATATTCTCTGCTGAACTTAACTGTACTCTACTGAATTAAACTGTACTCTACTGAATTAAACTCTTCTGTGTTGTACCGTACTGTACTATACTGTAATGCACTCTACTGAATACAACTAATGTCCTGTGCTGTTCAAACTTGTGAAACAGCCTAGAGGTCTATGATTCGTTCAGATTTGGTCTGGTCCTGACCGACCAACTGTGTACTTAGAATAATAACCAGCATGCTTTGCAAGTGTTTGTTTTATGCTTAGGTGGTATACAGTATATACCTTATACAGGGCTATTTGGAAAGTTTTATCAATACATGTGTATATTTGTGGCTACTTTTTAAGTAAATACCTGTAGTCAACTTGTGAAATACGTTAGGAGATAAACCGGATCACGTTCTTCATTTCACTTGTCACATTATTTTACTTTATGAGCTTACCATAGTTACCGAGAATGGTTGAGCCAGTCAAGGGTTTGTTTGAAAATAGCACAATGGGTAAAAGCGGGAGCTGGTGAGTCCAGCTGTGTATTGACAGGGGTTGTGTTTTATATTGAAAGTCAACAGTGTTTTTGTTTTTTACTTCAACAGAGGGATCAGGGACTTGCAACTATAGTTTTCCTTCACAGAAAATACATTAGTGCAACAGATTTGGCAGAAAATAGCTTTATCTTCATCCAAAATGCAATGCTATTTGGATGGCAGTCACACAAGGAAATGAGCTTACAATGAAAAATAAGGCATTTATTTTTAAAACAATGCATCGCCATCATGTCTAATGTGTATCATAGAAATAACATATCCAGCTACATTCCCTAATGTTTTGCTTAAAGTGCATCTTGAATTTTACAGGAGAAAAGTAGGTTGGCTACACCAAGAAAATACCAGAGAAAAACCAGTCTGATGATAGAATGCCCATTCCTGAATTTTCATCCAAGTGGAGAAATGCAACTGAAGCACAAACTTAGTCTGATGCAGAGCAGAAATTCAAATTAAAAGCATTTTACATCTGCGTTTACAAAACGCAGCAAGAGATTTCTTACACGTTTTTTTTTTTTTTTCCTGCATGAAAAATTAAGAATTCTGTGTTAACGCAACCCCTAAGTTTAACTTGCTAGTTATCTAAGTAAGTTACTGAATTAATAAGGTGACGGGACATCATATTGGTTAAGCTTTCTGCCGTGTTTGAGAAGTAAAAGCCCTTTGGATGAGTTATCTGTGCAGCTGCCACTGCTATCTTTTGATTTCCTTGCGTTTTTTCTTATCCGTTCTCGCCAGTCTGCTCCTCCCCATATTCTCGGGGTAGAGCAGTCAGCCCTAGCCATTGTGCCGGAAAACACTGAGCTTCACATTATCTGTTCACAATGCACATTAGTGACATCTGCTGGTCAGCAATAAATAACAGGGTGTGATTATGAGATACTTTTTTGTCACTGTTTTCGTCAATTTAGCTTTTAGTTAGTTTGAATACCACGTTCGCATCTTACATCTTGTATCTTACAAGTTTACTATTTTTCAAAAACTGAATCTATGTCATTATTTAAGACAGAAGCTTATACTATACTAAATAAAACATATTATTTGAACAACAGTGCAGAAAGTGTGGTGTCTCTAAAAAAATCTAACTAGTGTGCCTTTGATCGCATACCCTCATGTCCCTGAATGTTCCATAGTTCTCTACTCTTCCTGCTAAACTACCAGTCAGGTGAAATGTTTTGTACAAAATCCTTACTATATTTGTAAATACGGTGTCCAATAGAGGTCAGTGTTTGAAATCGTTTTAGAGTACATGGTTAGAAAAATCACATGATCAAATGCAGCTTCGGACATCATTGATGAAGTACTTCTGATAAAGTGCATCAGTACACTGCATCGAAGTTAGCTGCTTAGCAATTTTAACGCATTCCTCGGAGCTCCGGTATCAAACGTAACATCACTAGTTTATTCTGTTGGTCGGACTATTTTGAACATCATCTGCCAGTTTTAAAGTTTTTGAAAAAGCTACAATTTCTGTCCTTCAGAACCGAAAATTCGCCTGATTTCACCGTGTTAAATACGCATCTTGAAACGACCGGAAAATACGTATTTTCACCTTATTCGTAACCTAAAATTTTCTTCACTTCAACGTCTGGAAAATATGTATTTTAGATATCTTTCCAACGGAATTTTGCTTAGTGGGATACCTTATGAAAGTCTACGTCCTGGTTCAAGTCCGTACTGTTTTTGAATGGGCTTCAAGCTTACATCATCAAATTCGTGAAAATGGGGTAATTTAATATACAGTACCAGTCAAACGTTTGGACACACCTACTCATTCAAGGGTTTTTCTTTATTTGTACTATTTTCTACATTGTAGAAACTATGAAATAACACATGGAATCATGTAGTAACCAAAAAAAGTGTTAAACAAATCAAAATATATTTTATATTTGAGATTCTTCATGTAGCCACCTTTTGCCTTGATGACAGCGATGCACTCTCTTGGCATAGTCTCAATCAGCTTCATCTGGAATGCTTTTTTCAATCCACGAATACAAATATCATTTTATATGTATCTTAAATGACCACGCTTTCATGAATTTGATGATAACTTTGAAGTCCATTCAAAAATACTACGGGACTTGATCCAGGAAGTAGGCGGGGCTTTCAAATCAAATATTATTGGTCGCGTACACATATTTTGCTTATGTTATCGCAGGTGCAGTGAAATGCTTATGTTTCTAGCTCCAACAGAGCAGTATACCTAACACTACAAAACAATACACACAAATATCAGAACCAGCTGAGCCCTTAATTAATATATTGTCCTTAATTAATGTATTGTTTTGTATATATAAAATAATGTATAAAATAATATACAGTGGGCCAAAAAAGTATTTAGTCAGCCACCAATTGTGCAAGTTCTCCCACTTAGTGTACCTATGATGAAAATTACAGGCCTCTCTCATCTTTTTAAGTGGGAGAACTTGCACAATTGGTGGCTGACTAAATACTTTTTTGCCCCACTGTATATATATATATATATATATATAAATAATGGTGTGTGTACAGACAGTATGGACAGTATATGAATAGGAAAGGTGTGTACAGCAGTAGTTATATAGGATGTGTCTTGACTAGAATACAGTATATACAATACATATGAAGTGGGTAAAACAGTATGTTTAAATTATTAAAGTGACTAGTGTTTGATGACTATGTACACAGGGCAGCAGTCTCTAAGGTGCAGGGTAGAGTATCAGTTGGTGGCCGGCTAGTAACAGTAAATAAGTTCAGAGCAGGGTCCTGGGCGGAGGCCGGCTAGTGGTGACTATTTAACTGTCTGATGGTTTGGACATAAAAGCTGTTTTTCAGTATCTGTTTTTGATGCACCTGTATTGTGTCCGCCTCTCGCATGGCTGAGGGGGCCAAGCCAAATTCCTTCAGCCTCCTGAGTTTCTTCACCACACTATCTGTATCAATGGACCATTTCAGGTTGTCAGTGATGTGCTCGCCAAGGAATTTGAAGCTTTTAACCCTCTTCCCGCCCCCATGTGGATGGGGGTGTGCTCTCCCTGCTCTCTCCTGAAGTCCACGATCAGCTCCTGATTTGTATTGAAGTTGAGGTAGAGGTTATTTTCCTGGCACCACTCCACCAGGGCCCTTACCTCCTCCCTGTAGGTAATCAGGGAGGACACAACACTGTTGTGTCATCAGGAAATTTGATGATTGAGACGTGCATGGCCAAACAGTCATTGCTGAACAGGGAGTACAGGTAGGGGCTGAGCATGCACCGTTGTGGGGCCCCCATGTTGAGGATCAGCGTGGCGGAGGTGTTGTTGTCTACGTTCACCATCTGGATCGGCCTGTCTGGAAATCCAGGACCCAGTTGCATAGAGCGGGATTCAGACCCAGGGCCCCGAGCTTAGTGATGAGGCTGAGCTAAGCTGATGTCTATTCTATTGCACAAAAATAATTGTATGCCAAATATCAGTGATATTCATCTGATGTAAACATAGCTGCTGGAAGTAGGGGTGCTGAGGGTGCTGCAGTACCCCCTGAAAAATCGGAATAAAAATAAATACATTTTCTCATAAAAGTAGTGCACTGGGACTTTAATAGTGCTGAATTAAATAAACAGCACCTCCACCCCAAACTACTTCCCGCACGTGGCGGTGAATGACAACTAATTTTACAGAAAAAACAACCGTAGGCCTAGTTAAACTTTCGTGATGTACAGTATATGAATAGAGTCACAGTCAAACCTAAACAAAACTTGCCCTGATGAAGCATATGGTCCTAATGGATGATATTTGAAGGAAACTAAGAGTGCTTGCATTAGTACAACATTTGGAATGGTACTTATATCTTGATTGTGGTGGTCCCTGCAACTCTCAGTCCAACATCTTAGCCATGAAACAGATTTAAATGTCAAGGACAAGGCCAGCTGGCACATTTGGTTCCTTGGAAGTTGTGGGAACGCAAGTTTTTGGTTTCCCATTGGCTCTGGGTACGAAGCTATATGTTTCTTGACCGGTAAAACTGAACGTTTTTTAAAGATTCGGAGAAAGGAAGAGAAAATTGCACCTGTTCTGGGAACGTTATGTTTAAGTTGCAAGAAGGTTCTGAGAACATTTTACAATGGTTCCTTGGTTTTCCTGGGAGGTTTTATTAATTCTCTGACAAAGTTATTTGGATGTTTTTGAATAACTTTGTTAAAACTTTCACTGAATGTTTCAATAACACTGCTAGCATTTTTGGGGAAAACTTTTTTTTAAACTCCAAGCACAGATAGAAATGTATTTATTTAGGCATTAATCATGCAAACATAAAACATTTTATTGTGACACGGCATCAGTGAGATTCAAACCTATAATTGTTATTTTTCCATGGAATTACTACACTGCTCCACGAGGTTGGAGCTAGCATGAAAAATTTGTTACGCATACAAAGCTGTTCATTTTAGCCTATTTAAACAGACCCCATTTCAAAGGAAGCAAGCACTCATTAAGACCAGGTGTGGCAAATTAGTGGGTGTGGCCAACACACCTGAACACACTTAACAAGATAGAGGATAAGAAAGAGTTTTGTTGATGCTGAGAACATAATGTTTATGTTTTTAAAATAACATTCTTAAAACTTTCTCTGAACATTACTTAAGTTTTCTTGTAGTTTTTACGGAAAGTTTTCTTAGAGTTCTCGAAACAATTTGAGAACATGACTTTAAATAGAACCATGAGATAACTTGTAAGAAATGTTACACTGAAGCACTGAAATTCCCAAAGAAGAATGTTGTTTCTTAATGTTCTTGGAACAATTTGAGAATATGAATTTTAATAGAACCATGTGGAAACCTGTACTAAACGTTATGCTGAAGTACTGAAATTCCCACAGAAGAATGTTGTTTCTTAACATTCTCCGAACTATTTGAGAAAATTCCCAATGTCAAACCAGTTAGAGAATGCTCCTAGAACATTACCAACATTGAAATGAAATGTAACAATTTTAGAACTTTTAGGAAACGTTCTGTTAAAGTAATAAAATACCAAGATATAAAGTTATTTTGCTCTCACCATGCTCTAAGAAATATATGGTTCACCGAACGTTATGTGCTAGCTGGGAGAGTTGTACTAAGGATGCTACACTTCCTTCAGACAATGTTATTCTTGGATATCCCCAAAACCTAAGCCTATAAGCAACGACACAAAAGTGTACCATTCAAAGATTGCGAAAGTAAACAGTCTGGCTCGGCAGACTAACAAGAGTGTCAGCACACTTCACTGTGGTGGCAGGGTAGCCAAGTGGTTAGAGCTTTGGACTAGTAACTGAAAGCTTGCAAGTTCAAACCCCTGAGCTGACAAGGTACAAATCTGTCGTTTTGCCCCTGAACAGGCAGTTCAGTTCACTGTTCCTAGGCTGTCATTGAAAATAAGAATTTGTTCTTAACTGACTTACCTAGTAAAATAAAAAAAACCTTGTGCCTGGAATGATGGGATGTACTTCTGATGGTTTCCATATTTGCGATGTCCCACTTTGGGGACATGAACCCCAGCTAGCACATTAGTTGTGGGAATGTACATTTTTGGTTTCCTATTGGTTCTGGGAATGAAGCCATTAATTTCCTGACCCGTAAAATGCAACGTTTTTATAACGGAAGTGAAAATGTTGCCTGTTCTGGGAACCTTCATTTTTAGGTTGCAGGGAAGTTCTGAAACGTTTTATTATGGTTCCCTGACGTTTTTTACCTGGAACTTATATTTTTCTATTTTGAACAGCAGGTCATGAGCAGATGAGCTCCCACATTTTTCAGCGTTTTAAAAAAATAGATTTAGAGTTAGACAAACTTAGATTTTTTGGCAGGGACATATACAGAATGCAACCCTAAACAACATAACCTTCACTCCAAATCAAAACTCCAAACTTACAACCTGATTTTGGATGGAATTACATGGAATTACCTGGAACGCTTCCTACACCCAATGATTATTATTCCCAAACTATACAGCAAATCCTCTGGTGAACTGAGTGAGTAATGCTTAGTCTGAATCTATTTTTTTAACTTTCAAAAGCCAAGAAGAAAAATACATTACAATGATAAGCTTTACTTTATAAGGACTGAATGCTAAGGCTACCAAGCTTGCTAGGACAAAGACATACAACTTAAATTAGCAAATTGAAGCGAGAGGTGTCGAAGTCTTTGAGCCCAACAAATGGCAGGCTACCCCACCCAAATCCAGAGGCCTTGAAACTCCTCCTGCTGTTTAGAGACTATCCACTGGCATCCAGAAATAAAAGCTTTTCCCAAGTGGGTGTGACACCTACTCCCGTTGCCTGCTGCACTGCTGCTTGGATTCCACCTGGCAATCTGTTCACCATCTGCCCTGGATGTCTACCCCCACCCTCTCCCCATATATTCAGTGGTATTGTTAACAAACACGCCCCTATAAAGAAAATAAGACTAAAAAACAGGTTCAGCCCCTGGTTCGACTGTGATCTTGCAGAGTTACTCCACCTCAAGAACTGCACTCGTTTAGACAAATGAGAAATAAGTGCACTCAGGCTATCCGAAAGGCCAAGGTTAGTAACTTTAAAGAGCAGTTCTTTCATTGTGGGTCAAACCCCACGATGTTTTGGAAAACTGTGCTGGAGAGTAAACCTTCCTCCTCACAGATGCCCATGTCCCTTAAAGTTGATGATGTGGTTGTTACTGACAAGAAGCACATGGCTGAGCTCTTTAATCACCACTTCATTAAGTCAGTATTCCTATTTGACTCCTTGCCCGTCCAACATTTCCTCATCTCCCAACCCTTCTAATGCGACTATGCCCGATGCTTCTCCCTCTTTTTCCCCTGCCCCGCTACAAAGTGTCTCCCTGCAGGCAGTCACTGAGTCTGAGGTGCTAAAGGAGCTCCTGAAACTTGACCCAAAGAAAACATCTGGGTCAGATGGTTTAGACCCTTTCTTCTTTAAGGTTGCTGCCCCTATCATCGCCAAGCTTATCTCCGACCTTTTTAACCTGTTTCTCCTTTCTGGGGAGATTCCCATTGCTTGGAAGGCAGCCATGGTTCATCCTTTATTTAAGGGGTAGATCAATCTGATCCTAACTGTTATATGCCTATTTCTATTTTCCCTGTTTATCAAAAGTGTTGGAAAAACCTGTCAAAAATCAACTGACTGGATTTCTTGATGTCTATAGTATTCTCTCTGGTATGCAATCTGGTTTCTGCTCAGGTTATGGATGTGTCACTGCAACCTTAAAGGTCCTCAATGATGTCACCATTGCCCTTGATTCTAAGCAATGTTATGCTGCTATTTTCATTGACATGGCCAAAGCTTTTGATATGGTAGACCATTCCATTCTTGTGGGCCGGCTTAAGGAGTATTGGTGTCTCTGAGGGGTCTTTGGCCTGGTTTGCTAACTACCTCTCTCACAGAGTGCAGTGTATAAAGTCAGAAAATCTGCTGTCTCAGCCACTGCCTGTCACCAAGGCAATGCGTGGCTATTTGAAGAAGGTTACTACATGATTCCATATGTGTTTTTTCATAGTTTTCATGTCTTCACTATTATTTTACAATGTAGAAAATAGTAAAAATAAAGAAAAACTCTTTAATGAGTAGGTGTTCTAAAACTTTTGACCGGTAGTGTATACAGTGTATGTGTGTGTGTGTGTGTCTATATATATATATCTTATCTGAATGAGCGGTGGTTCAATTGCAAAGTGTTACTATTACTTTTGAGCGTAGGTTCCGAATGTATCCAAGTGTTCTTTTCTTTGTCTCTCCCCCTAAAATACCTATCCCTCCCTCTCCATACAGTGGGGCAAAAAATAGTATTTAGTCAGCCACCAATTGTGCAAGTTCTCCCACTTTTTTTCAAGGCCACTCCAGGACCTTGAAATGCTTCTTACGAAGCCCCTCCTTCATTGCCCGGGCGGTGTGTTTGGGATCATTGTCATGCTGAAAGACCCAGCCACGTTTCATCTTCAATGCCCTTGCTGATGGAAGGAGGTTTTCACTCAAAATCTCACGATACATGGCCTCATTCATTCTTTCCTTTACACGGATCAGTCGTCCTGGTCCCTTTGCAGAAAAACAGCCCCAAAGCATGATGTTTCCACCCCCATGCTTCACAGTAGGTATGGTGTTCTTTGGATGCAACTCAGCATTCTTTGTTCTCCAAACACGACGAGTTAAGTTTTTACCAAAAAGTTATATTTTGGTTTCATCTGACCATATGACATTCTCCCAATCTTCTTCTGGATCATCCAAATGCTCTCTAGCAAACTTCAGACGGGCCTGGACATGTACTGGCTTAAGCAGGGGTACATGTCTGGCACTGCAGGATTTGAGTCCCTGCGGCGTAGTGTGTTACTGATGGTGGGCTTTGTTACTTTGGTCCCAGCTCTCTGCAGGTCATTCACTAGGTCCCCCCATGTGGTTCTGGGATTTTTGCTCACCGTTCTTGTGATCATTTTGACCCCACGGGGGTGAGATCTTGCGTGGAGCCCCAGATCGAGGGAGATTATCAGTGGTCTTGTATGTCTTCCATTTCCTAATAATTGCTCCCACAGTTGATTTCTTCAAACCAAGCTGCTTACCTATTGCAGATTCAGTCTTCCCAGCCTGGTGCAGGTCTACAATTTTGTTTCTGGTGTCCTTTGACAGCTCTTTGGTCTTGGCCATAGTGGAGTTTGACTGTTTGAGGTTGTGGACAGGTGTCTTTTATACTGATAACAAGTTCAAACAGATGCCATTAATACAGGTAACGAATGTAGGACAGAGGAGCCTCTTAAAGAAGAAGATACAGGTCTGTGAGAGCCAGAAATCTTGCTTGTTTGTAGGTGACCAAATACTTATTTTCCACCATAATTTGCAAATAAATTCATTAAAAATCCTACAATGTGATTTTCTGGAGAAAAAAATTATCTTTTGTCTGTCATAGTTGAAGTGTACCTATGATGAAAATTACAGGCCTCTCTCATCTTTTTAAGTGGGAGAACTTGCACAATTGGTGGCTGACTAAGTACTTTTTTGCCCCACTGTATGTGTAACAAGCCGTCTTATCTTGTCATTCCACTAGGGACTTTTATCTCACATAAGTGTGAATGTGTATTCTGTGTTATTATTTATTTAGTTAGTAAATAAATAATTAAGCCAATTTGTGTATTGCTGATTCATCAGTAAGGTTAGGGTTCTTGCAGATGTCAAGGAGCATGCAACATTCAGAATGAGACTGATGAGGTAATGATTAATAAGGGACTGTTATTGATGTAAGATATATCTATATACATGTATCTTTTGAGTTTAAGTCAGGAGATAGTAACTCGTTAAACAACGTTTCCCTTGGTGCCCGAAATTCCTAATGAGTTCATTGTTACATGATTAATTTAGTCGAGTAACAATTAAACATAGTTAATTGATTTGATAACAGTCATCACAGTAATGCAAGTCACATCACGACATCGTTGTCTCTTCTTCCTGACTCAGGTGTATAAGGCGAGGGTGGAAGAAAAACAACATAAAATTGAGTTATGCATAATGTGCTAATTCATTTTATTTTTCAAAAATAAATTATTGTTGACTTACATCTCAAGGCCATGCATGCAAGAAGTCTTGGCCTGGTGCACACATATTTCTATGTCCGTTTGATTGAAGACTTCAATCTGTCTTTTTTCCTGGCAACTGATTGCTTCTAGAAAGAAAGAGAAAGAACAACATGAGCTAGCTGCTAGTTTAAAGCAATGAAAGATTGTTACAAATCATGAATTTATTGGCTACATTTATGTGAATTATACATGCATTTGCTTACCTTGTCAAGCTTGAGTGCACCACAAACATCTTTCCAATGTGTTGATGTATCTTCATCTCCATGCAGACTCTTCCAACACCACAGGTAGGGAAAGGGTATTGTTCTGCAAAAGTGATGTTTTGCTTTGATGTCAGGTAAGCTCATATTATTGCTACCTTCGCTGTTGTGCTAGCTAACATGATACTGAAAAGTGACGCTAGCATATTGACATGCATATACCGTGCAATCGGAAAGTATTCAGACCCCTTGACTTTTTCCACTTTTTGTTACATTACAGCCTAATTCTAAAATGTATTCAATTGTTTTTTCCCCTCAAAAATCTACACACAATACCATATAATGACAAAGCAAAACCAGGTTTACATATTTTTGCAAATGTATTAAAAATAAAAAACTGAAATATAACTTTTACATAGGTATTCAGGCCATTTACTCAGTTTACTTTTTTGAAGCACCTTTAACAACAATTACAGACTCAAATCTTTTTGGGTATGACGCCACAAGCTCGACACCTGTATTTGGGGAATTTATCCCATTCCTCTTTGCAGATTGGGGTGGCAGGGTAGCCTAGTGGTTAGAGTGTTGGACTAGTAACTAGAAGGTTGTAAGTTCAAATCCCAGAGCTGACAAGGTACAAATCTGTCGTTCTGCCCCTGAACAGGCAGTTAACCCACTGTTCCTAGGCTGTCATTGAAAATAAGAATTTGTAACTGATTTGCCTAGTTAAAAAAGGTAGAATAATTATTTTTTTACCCCGTACCCTCCTTATTCACCCTACTTTCCATGTGTCTAGGAATAAGCCCGTGTCTCACAGTCCTTTGTCTTCTGTCCCCAGGCCCACCCCCCCTCCCCGTGTCATTGATGGCCATCGACCATGGTGCAGGGGTTTCCAGTACCTGGTTGAATGGGAGGGTTACGGCCCAGAGGAGAGGTGCTGGGTTCCGGCTAGTGACATCCTGGATCTAGCCCTCATTGCCGACTGCCACCGCTGACACCCTGGTCAACCAGGTATGCGCCCCTGGGGTGGTATTGTCACACCATGATCTGGTTCACCTGTCCTTGCGATTATCTCCACACCCTCCAGGTGTTGCTTATTATCCCCGGTGTATTTATTCCTGTGTTTCCTGTCTCTCTGTGCCAGTTCGTCTTGTTTGCCAAGTCAACCAGCACTTTTCCTTGCTCCTATTTTTCCCAGTCTCTGTTTGTTTCTAGTCCTCCTGGTTTCTGACCCTTGCCTGGCCTGACCTCGATACTGCATATCGCCTGGTACTGTTTGGACTCTGACCTGGTTTATGAACCCTCGCCTGTCCCCGACCTACTTTTGCCTACTCCCTTTGTTATAATAAATATCGGAGCTCAACCATCTGCCTCCTGTGTCTGCATTTGGGTCTCGCCTTGTGCCCTTATAAACAAAGCTAATCTGAGGAAAACGGTACTGAAGTTCTACCAGCACATTGACTGTAGTATTCGCTCTAAAAAACAGTGTACCTCTGCTACTCTGCTTTTCAAAATGCCTACAAGGCCCTCCCCCGCCCTCCCTTCTGAAAATCTGATCACGACTCCATTTTGCTCCTCCTTTCCTATAGGCAGAAACTCAAACAGGAAGTACCCGTTCTACGGACTATTCAATGCTGGTCTGACCAATCGGAATCCATGCTTCAAGATTGTTTTGATCACGCAGACTGGGATATGTTCCAGGTAGCTTCTGAGAATAACATCGACGAATACAGGGATCTGGTGACTGAGTTTTCAGGAAATGTTCAACGGCTCAGACACAAGACATATGTGTCAGGGTCTACAGACAATCACAGACTGCAAAGGGAAAACCAGCCACGCTGCAGACAGCAATGTCTTGCTTCTGGGTAAGCTAAACACCTTATTCGCCCTCTTTGAGGATAACACAGTGCCACTGACGCGGCCAGCTACCAAGGACTGTGGGGTCTCCTTCTCCGTGATCGACGTAAGACATTTAAGAGTGTTAACCTTCGCAAGGTTGCCGGCCCAGACGCCATCCCTAGCCGCATCCTCAGAGCATGCGCAGACCAGCTGACTGGATTGTTTACAGACCTATTCAATCTCTCCGTATCCCAGTCTGCTGTCCCCACATGCTTCAAGATGTCCACCATTGTTCCTGTACCCAAGAAAGCAAAGGTAACTGAACTAAATGACTATCGGCCTGTAGCAGTCACTTCTGTCATCATGAAGTGCTTTGAGAGACTAGTCAAGTATCATATTGCCTCTATCTTACCTGACACCCTAGACTCACTTCAAATTGCTTGCCGCTCCAATAGATCGACAGACGATGCAATCGCCATCGCACTGCACACTGTCCTATCCCATCTGGACAAGAGGAATACCTATGTAAGAATACTGTTAATTGATATTAGCTCAGCATTCAACACTATAGTACCCTCCAAGCTCATCATACAACATAGGATACAACATTTCCACTTCGCTGATCCTCAACACAGGGGCCCCACAAGGGTGCGTGCTCAGCACCCTCCTTTCCTCCCTGTTCACCCATGACTGCGTGGCCACGCACTCCTCCAACTCAATCATCAAGTTTGCAGATGACACAACAGTAGTAGGCCTGATTACCAACAATGATAAAACAGCCTACAGGGAGGATGAGGGCCCTGGTAGTGTGGTGCCAGGAAAATTACCTCTCACTCAACTTCAACAAATCAAAGGAGCTGATCATGGACTTCAGGAAACAGCAGAGGGAGCACCCCCTTATCCACATCGACAGGACCACAGTGGAGAAGATGGAAAGCTCCTCGGCATACACATCACCAACAAACTGAAATGGTCCACCCACACAGACAGTGTGGTGAAGAAGGTGCAACAGCGCCTCTTCAACCTCAAGTGGCTGAAGAAATTTGGCTTGGCAGCTAAAACCCTCACAAACTTTTACAGATGCACAATTGAGAACATCCTGTCGGGCTGTATCACAGCCTCGTATGGCAATTGCACCGCCCGCAACCGCAGGGCTGTCCAGAGGGTGGTACGGTTTGCCCAATGCATCACTGGGGGCAAACTACCTGCCCTCCAGGATACCTACAGCAATATTTTATCAAATCATTTTTATATATTTTTTATTTGATACCTCAAGGCGTCCTACATGATCCATAGTACGACCATCTTAATACAATTCCATATACCCCCCTGTCCCCAAACGCCTTAGACTCTAAAGAATTAAGCGTTTATTTTGTGATGTACAGCAACATTTTGGATGGGATGGCAATCAAATCAGTGTTGTTTTCACCAATATTTAGAGTGTCCTTTAATAGACTGCTAAAGAGCAAACCAAGCTTGTTTACATCCATTTTGGCTTGACTGACTATCATATTACACGTTTACATATACTTTCTCAAAGGACTTGATTCAAATGTTTTTTAGTGTTATTTATATCCTGGATTAAACTATCTCATGTAAACTTTGAGAACAGCGACATGTGTTCCAGTATTGAGAGTTCATAAGTGAACACAACTCCCTAGGCATTATTTGATTCAGCATATTAGTTCTAACAGTTTGTGGAAATATATCTAATTCTGCAATTAGGTTTGGTTACAATGGCACATCTCACCTTAACTGCCTGACAAATAAAGTTGCATCATCCTTACTCAGAAACAGACCCTAAAAACTTGTGTGCAGGCTCTTCCAAATAGGCCCAGCTGTTTGTATAGCTGGTCATGTTTATTTGTGCTGGTCTGAGGTTTGACTCTTGCCAGTGACTGAGAACTGTGTTACGGTTTGGTTTGGGCCCACTTTCAGAGTGCGTCAGTGGTAACAAGTCAGGTATTGTGTGGCCAGCTTTTTCGGGAGAGCGGTCCTGGCCGTGGTCACCTGTGACCTCTAACCACGCACTGTGGGCTGGGAGAGCACGGTAAACAAACATAATTGACCAAAGATCACTTGGCACATTATAACATTTTCGGCCCACACATTCTAAAATGGTAGGCTCCAAAAGGTAGGAAGAGTCATCCCAGGTCATATCTGAAAAAGGTAAATAATAAATAATACGCATGTGGTCTTTATGCATGGCTGATGCTTTTATTAGAAATTATTTGCTGACCAGAAAACAGAAAAATATTAGCTTTTTAAAATCTGGTATTGATTTCAGATGAACCCGTAAGGATGAGCTGAAAGAGCATTATGGGGTGTTTGGGTAGCTATTGTGAGAAAGGAAAGTTGCCTGCACAAATTACCTAGTTAAACCTTTGGGGTTGATAAATGCCCAACAACAAGCATATGTTGTACTTTTTAAAATAGTAAATAATGAAATAAATGTTTTATTAATAGTTAATAAGTAATTTATTAACGCATATTCATGAACGTTATTATGAAGTTACCCTTACATGTTTGAGGCATGTCCTATCAAATGTAGTCAAGTAAAATAAAATAAAATTTTAATAGTCACATTTGCCGAATGCTTACTTACGAGCCCCTAACCAACAATGCCGTTTGTAAAAATACGGATAAGAATAAGAAATAAAAGTAACAAGTAATTAAAGAGTAGCAGTAAAATAATAATAATAGCGAGACTATATATAGACTATATCTGGGGCTACCGGTACAGAGTCAATGTGCTGGTTAGTTGTGGTAATATGTACATGTAGGTAGAGTTATTAAAGTGTCTATGCATAGATGATAACAACAGAGAGTAACAGCGGTGTAAAAGAGGGGGGGGGGGGGGAGCAATGCAAATAGTCTGGGTAGCCATTTGATTAGGTGTTCAGGAGTCTTATGGCTTGGGGGTAGAAGCTGTTTAGAAGCCTCTTGGACCTAGACTTGGAACTCAAGTACCGCTTGCCGTCCGGTAGCAGAGAGAACAGTCTATGACTAGGGTGGCTGGAGTCTCTGACAATTTTTAAGCCCTTCCTCTGACGTTGCCTGGTATAGAGGTCCTGGATGGCAGGAAGCTTGGCCCCAGTGATGTACTGGGCCGTTCGCACTACCCTCTGTAGTGCCTTCCAGTCGGAGGCTGATCAGTTGCCATACCAGGCAGTGATGCAGCCAGTCAGGCAGTGGTGCAGCTGTAGTACCTTTTGAGGATCTAAGAACCCATGCCAAATCTTTTCAGTCTCCCGAGGGGAAATAGGTTTTGTCGTGCTCTCTACACGACTGTCTTGGTGTGCTTGGTCTGCTAAAGCCTTAAATCAACCCAGTTCCTTATATTCACTTTATTATGTCATTATTATCATGTTATATAATAACTGTGCAATATTGCTACTGATATTACATTTTAAGACTCATTGCTCATATTATTGACAGTTTTGAAAATGTATAAATTAAATGAAAATTCCGGTATGATCAAAACATAGCATCATATCCTAAATACATCATACAGGCTCTATTTTTGTATTTTGAAAGTTAAATATTGTGGAAACTTGATTGCTGACATGAAAAAGATTTTGGGACTATATCAACAATGGACTAATGAAACAAATACAAAAATATAAATTTGTGCTATTTAAAATAATAGAAGTATTATGCTCTTTAATTAACAAAAAAAGTTTTGCATATACAGTATCATGCTTTCTATCTATACTGAACAAAAATATAAATGCAACATGCAACAATTTCAATTATTTTACTGAGTTACAGTTCATATAAGGAAATCAGTAACTTGACATAAATTAATTGGGCCCTAATCTATGGATTTCACATGACTGGGCAGGGGCGCAGCCATGGGTGGGCCTGGGAAGGCATAGAACGACAGATTTGTACCTTGTCAGCTCGGGGATTTGAACACTACCTTGCCGCCCCTAGTCATTGTCTCTGATTGGGAACCATATTTAGGTAGCCTGTTTTGTGTTGGGTTTTGTGGGTGGTTGTTTCCTGTCTTAGTGTTTTCTGCACCAGTTAGGACTGTTTTGGTTTTTCCATGTTTATTGTTTTGTATTCTGTTCATTTGTATTTTTTCTTATTAAAGAACCATGAACTTTAACCACGCTGCATTTTGGTCCTCCTCTCCTTCCCAGGAAGAAAGCCGTTACAGAACCACCCACCACATCATGACAAAGTGGCGTGGTGAAAAGCAACAACAGCAGGAGAGGCAGCAGCAGCAACAGCAAGAGAGGCAGAACTATTTGGAAAAATGGACTTGGGAGGAGATCCTAGACGGGAAAGGACCCTGGGCACAGCCAGGAGAATATCGCTGCCCCAAGGAAGAGCTGGAGGCAGCGAAGGCGGAGAGGCGCTGGTATGAGGAGGCAGCACGGCGGCGCGGATGGAAGCCAGAGAGTCAGCCCCAAAAATGTCTTGGGGGGTGGCACACAGGTAGTGTGGCGAAGCCAGGTAGGAGACCTGCGCCAACTTCCTGTGCTTACCGGGGGGAGAGAGAGACCGGGCAGGCACCGTGTTATGCTGTGGAGCACACGGTGTCCCCAGTGCGGGTGCATAGCCCGGTGCGGTACATACCAGCTCCTTGTATCGGTCGGGCTAGAGTGGGCATCGAGCCAAGTGCCATGAAGCTGGCTCTACGCATCTGGTATCCAGTGCATCTCCTTGGGCCGGCGTACATGGCACCAGCCTTACGCATGGTGTCCCCGGTTCGCCTGCACAGCCCAGTGCGGGCTATTCCACCTCGCTGCACTGGCAGGGCGACCGGGAGCATTCAACCAGGTAAGGTTGGGCAGGCTCGGTGCTCAAGAGCTCCAGTGCGCCTGCACGGTCCGGTCTATCCAGTTCCACCTCCACGGACCAGCCTTCCGGTGGCAGCTCCCCGCACTCGCCCTGAGGTGCGTGTCCTCGGCCCAGTACCACCAGTGCCGGCACCCCGCACCAGGCCTACAGTGCGCCTAGCCTGTCCAGCGCTGCCAGAGCCTTCCTCCTCTCCAGCGCTAGCAGAGTCTCCCGCCTGTCCAGAGCTGCTAGAGTCTCCCGCCTGTCCAGAGCTGCTAGAGTCTCCCACCTGTCCAGAGCTGCTAGAGTCTCCCGTCTGTCCAGAGCTGCTAGAGTCTCCCGCCTGTCCAGAGCTGCTAGAGTCTCCCGCCTGTCCAGAGCTGCTAGAGTCTCGCGCCTGTCCAGAGCTGCTAGAGTCTCGCGCCTGCGCAGAGCTGCTAGAGTCTCCCGCCTGTCCAGAGCCGCTACTCTGCCAGTAGCCACCAGAGCCGCCAGTCTGCCAGGATCTTCCAGAGCCGCCCGTCAACCAGGATCTTCCAGATCTGCCAGTCAGCCAGGATCTTCCAGAGCCGCCAGTCAGCCAGGATCTGCCAGAGCCGCCAGGATCTGCCAGAGCCGCCACTCAGCCAGGATCTGCCAGAGCCGCCATTCAGCCAGGATCTGCCAGAGCCGCCATTCAGCCAGGATCTGCCAGAACCACCATTCAGCCAGGATCTGCCAGAGCCGTCAGTCAGCCAGGAGCTGCCAGAGCCGTCAGTCAGCCAGAAGCTGCCAGAGCCGTCAACCAGCCTGAGCTACCCCTCAGTCCTGAGCTACCCCTCAGTCCTGAGCTACTCCTCAGTCCTGAGCTACCCCTCAGTCCTGAGCTACCTCATTCCCAAGCTGCCCCTCAGTCCGGAGCTGCCCCTCAGTCCAGTGGGGCCCGTTGTTAGGGTTCCTAGGCCAAGGTCGGCGGCGAGGGTTGCCACTCAAAGGACGCTAAGGAGGTGGACTAAGACAATTATGGAGTGGGGTCCACGTCCAGCGCCAGAGCCGCCACCGCGGACAGATGCCCACCCAGACCCTCCCCTATACGTTTAGGTTGTGCGGTCGGAGTTCGCACCTTGGGGGGGGGGGGGGGGTACTGTCACGTTCTGACCTTAGTTCTTGTGTGTTTTCCTTGTTTTAGTGTTGGTCAGGACGTGAGCTGGGTGGGCATTCTATGTTGTGTGTCTAGTTGGTCTATTTCTATGTTTGGCCTGATATGGTTCTCAATCAGAGGCAGGTGTTAGTCATTGTCTCTGATTGGGAACCACATTTAGGTAGCCTGTTTTGTGTTGGGTTTTGTGGGTGGTTGTTTCCTGTCTTTGTGTTTTCTGCACCAGTTAGGACTGTTTCGGTTTTTCCACGTTTATTGTTTTGTATTCTGTTCATGTGTAGTTTTTCTTATTAAAGAACCATGAACTTTAACCACGCTGCATTTTGGTCCTCCTCTCCTTCCCAGGAAGAAAGCCGTTACAATATTTTGTCTGCTTATAAGACTGATGAAGGCCTGGTGGCTAAAACCTGTCCTTATGACTGCTGCTCTAAAAAATCTAAAGAAATAACCTGTGATTTGATCTCATTTGATGACTTTCTTTGGGTTTTCATATTGATTTATTACTTTATTTGCGTTATGAACACATTTGGTTACTCCTGGGCTACGACACCCAAAGACTTATCAAGAGTTGGGCCAACCAAATGTTTCATTTGAAGCCCTGAAGCCACTTCCTTATGCTAACTGTCACGAGTCCGACCGAGGGTGGCTCCCCTTCCCGTTCGGGTGGCGCTCGGCGGTCGTCGTCGTTCTTCCCCCTCCTTGTATGTTTATTGTTAGCACCTGTTAGTTAGTAATTAGTTGGGCTTTATTAGACAGCCTGTTTCTTTGTGCTGGATTAATTATTGTAACCTTCGTGTATGAAGTAGACGAACGTGTTTGTTCCTGGTTGTGTATTCTGCTGTACTGCTTTCGTCCCCCGTGTTTGGGGCATTTGTTTTTGAGCACCCAGTGTTTCGTGAGTGCATTAAAGAGCACAGTATCGAACTCTCTGTTACACTAACTTTATCCCGCACCTGAAAATGGAGTCAGCAGGAGCAGCGGCCAACCCTCTCCCATCGATGGAGGAACAGGTTCTCCACCATACCACCGTCTTCCATCGGATCTGCTATGGATCAAATGATGGAGAGAATGGACCGATGGGAGAGGAGTGGTCTCCTCTCTCCACCTTCGACACCCCCGGCTCCGGACTCCCCATCTCCCGACTCCAGCACTCTCCGTCTGACAGGCTTATGATGGACCGACGGCGGGGTGCCAGGGGTTTTTACTCCAACTGGAGCTATACCTGGCCACCGTCTGACCCACTCCCTCGGGAGCGGAGAGTGTCCTCATCTCCTACCTCACGGGTCGTGCTCTGGAGTGGGCGAACGCAGTCTGGAATGGCCCAGACTCAGCGAAGGAGCACTACCCAGAACGACTATTTCATCTCAGGCAGGAGAAGAGGAGCGCCCAGGATTACGCGCTGGAGTTCCGGATCTTGGCAGCAGGATCTGGGTGGAACAACAGGGCCCTTATCGACCACTACAGGTGTAGTCTCCGGGAGGACGTCCGCAGGGAGCTAGCATGTCGGGACACCGCTATTTCCCTGGATGAGCTAATGGATATGTCCATCCGATTGGACAATCTACTGGCTGCCCGCGGGCGTTCGGAGAGGGTCCTGTGTGTTCCACCACCCAGCCCCTCCGCTCCCATTCCGATGGAGTTGGGAGGGGCCGTGCCAAGGGGTACCGGAGGAGGAGGCTACCCCTGCACCAGCTGTGATCGGAGAGGACACACGACCGAATGGTGCTGGGGGGGTCCGTCTGGGAGTAGAGATGGCAGGCTTCTCGATCACCCCAGGTGAGTCAGCATCAAACTCACCCAGAACCCCCTGTTGGCCACATGTTTGTCTTTACTTTTTTCCTTAACTTTTTTCCCTTTTCCCAGCATAGGACGCTAGTCGATTCAGGCGCAGCTGGGAACTTTATGGATCGCGGACTCGCCCTTAATTAAGTTAGGGGTTCCGCTGGTGCCGATAGATTCTCCCTTTCCCGTGCACTCCCTAGATAGCCGGCCATTAGGGTCAGGGATGGTCAGGGAGACCACGGTTCCACTGGACATGGTGACGCAGGGGAATCATAGGGAGCGTATCAGTCTTTATATTATTGATTCGCCTGTGTTTCCAGTGGTGCTAGGGATTCCCTGGCTGGCCCGGCACAATCCTAAAATGTTGTGGAGACAGGGGGTTCTTCAGGGGTGGTCAGAGGAGTGTTCTGGAAGGGAGTTTCCATCGGTGCCACGTTGGTGGAAAGTCCAGACCAGGGTTCCACTGTGTGCATTCCCCCCGAGTATGCCGATTTGGCAATCGCTTTCAGTAAAAAGAAAGTGACTAAATTACCACCTTATCGACCGGGAAGGGATTGTACGATAGATCTCCAGGTAAACGCTGTGCTTCCCAAGAGTCACGTGTACCCATTGTTCCAGGAGGAGACGTTGGCGATGGAGACATATGTCATGGATTCGCTGGGACAGGGGTACATTCGGCCCTCCATCTCACCCGTCTCCTCGAGTTTCTTTTTTGTGAAGAAAAAGGAGGGAGGTTTGCGTCCGTGTATTGATTATAGAGGTCTAAACGCCTTCACAGTGAGGTATAGTTACCCTCTACCTCTGATAGCTACTGCGGTGGAATCATTTCACAGAGCGCAGTTCTTCACAAAACTGGATCTCAGGAGAGCGTATAGTCTGGTCAATATTCGGGAAGGGAGACGAGTGGAAAACCGCATTTAGTACCACATCGGGCCACTATGAGTACCTCGTCATGCCGTATGGGTTAAAGAATGCTCCAGACGCTTTTCAATCCTTTGTAGACGAGATTCTCAGGGACCTGTGCGGGCAGGGAGTGGTTGTTTATATCGATGACATTCTGAGCTACTCAGCCACTCACACCGCGCATGTGTCTCTGGTACGCAAGGTGCTTGGTAGACTGCTGGAGCATGACCTATAAGTGTTCTCTAAACGAGCGGTCTCCTTCCTGGGTTATCGCAATTTCCACCTCGGGGGTGGTGATGGAGTGTGACCGCATTAGGGCCGTGTGTAATTGGCCGACTCCGACCACGGTAAAAGAGGTGCAGCGATTTTGGGGTTTTGCCAACTACTACCGGAGGTTTATCCGGGGTTTTGGCCAGGTAGCGGCTCCCATTACCTCACTGCTGAAGGGGGGCCCGGTGCGGTTACAGTGGTCAGCAGAAGCGGACGGAGCTTTCAACAGGTTGAAGGCGCTGTTCACGGATGCACCCGTGTTGGCGCATCCGGACCCCTCTCTAGCATTCATTGCCCTGCCGGAAGCTGGTGTGTAGGGCTCTTTAAAGTCCTGAGGAGAATAAACGAGGATAAACGATTACAACTCCATTCCTATTATTGTATTAACCACTCGTTTCATGTCTCTCCTCAGGCCGGTGGTAGCTGGTCCCCTGCAGGACAGTGAGGTGCCGAAGGTCCCTCCCCCGCCTCTGGACATCGAGGGGTCCCGGCGTATACCATACGGGCCATTCTGGACTCAAGACGCCAGGTGAGGGTCCTGCAGTACCTCATGGACTGGGAGGGGTATGGTCTGGAGGAGAGGTGCTGGGTACCGGTGGGGGACATCTTAGATCCATCAATGTTGAGTTATTTCTATTGCCTCCATCCGGATCGCCCTGCACCTCGTCCTCCGGGTCGACCTCGAGGCCGGTGGGGGGTGGGGGGGGTACTGTCACGAGTCCGACCGAGGGTGGCTCCCCTTCCCGTTCGGGTGGCGCTCGGCGGTCGTCGTCGCCGGCCTATTAGCTGCCACTGATTTTCGTTCCTCCCCCTCCTTGTATGTTTATTGTTAGCACCTGTTAGTTAGTAATTAGTTGGGCTTTATTAGACAGCCTGTTTCTTTGTAACCTTCGTGTATGAAGTAGACGAACGTGTTTGTTCCTGGTCGTGTATTCTGCTGTACTGTTTTCGTCCTCTGTGTTTGGGGCATTTGTTTTTGAGCACCCAGTGTTTCGTGAGTGCATTAAAGAGCACAGTATTGAACTCTCTGTTAACTGCGTCTGACTCCACACCCACGACACCCGGAGCGTTACACTAACTTTATTTGCATTATTATGAAATTACCAGACTGATTTATATGTTTGTCCGTTTTGAATATGAATACACTTACCTTATCTTTGAAAACAGAGGCTGTGACTAATACACATGGCGCAAAGTCAGTATTCAAGTAATGGCAAGAATAAAAAGGTTTTAGATATAATCATTTTGGAATGAATCATTTGGCATGAGGCTAGACTTGGAAACTTTTTACATGAGGTGTTATTATAAATCTACTTACTGAAGTTTGAATTTGAAACAAAGGGGATTTTTGTTTTCAAAAATGCATTTTGTTCAAATTACACAAAAGTATTGATTTATATTTGGACACCTCTGCTTAGCCTGGTCCCTCTGCTTAGCCTTGTTTGTGCAATTGACATTGACCATAGGAAATGGCAAGACAGCACAAAAGCAGATCTGGGACCAGGCTTAAGAGTCTGCTAGCCCCTCACTCCTAAAAATATAGGTGCAAGTTGGAACCAAATAAGGTTATTGAGGGCGATGCCTTAGGGGAACCACAGTGCATTCGGAAAGTATTCAGACCCTTTCCCTTTTTCCACATTTTGTTACGTTACAGCCTTATTCTAAAATAGATTAAAGAAGAAATGTTGATCATCAATCTACACACAATACCCCATAATGACAAAGCAAAAACTTTTTTTAACATAAACATAAACAGAAATACCTTATTTACATAAGTATTCAGACCCTTTGCCATGTGACTTGAAATTGAGCTCAGGTGCATCCTGTTTCCATTGATCATCCTTGAGATGTTTCTACAACTTGATTGGAGTCCACCTGTGATAAATTCAACCATCTCTGCAGCACTCCACCAATCAGGCCTTTATGGTAGACTGGCCAGACGGAAGCCGCTCCTCAGTAAAAGGCACATGACAGCTTGCTTAATGTTTGCCAGAAGGCACCTAAAGGACTTTCAGACCATGAGAAACAAGATTCTCTAGTCTGATGAAACCAAGATTGAACTATTATGCCTGAATGCCAAGCGTCACGTCTGGAGGAAAAGTGGCACCCTCACTACGGTGAAGCATGGTGGTGGCAGCATCATGCTGTGGGGATGTTTTTCAGCGGCGGAGACTAGTCAGGATCGAGGGAAAGATGAATGAAGCAATGTACAGAGAGATGAAAACCTGCTCCAGATTGCCGAGGACCTAAGACTGAGGCAACGGTTCACCTTCCAACAAGACAGCGACCCGAAGCACACAGCCAAGACAATGCAGGAGCTGCTTCAAGACAAGTCTCTGAATGTCCTTGAGTGGCCCAGCCAGAGGTTTTGATTCAACTCTTGTTATCAATGCCAACACTGGAGTGATTTTACAGTGTTAATTTAACTCCTGTATCAACACTAGAAATGTTACACTGAAAAATCAACTCTGGCCAATGTGCTATCTTCCATACATGTTTAAAACCTTTGGTGATCTAAGGATCAGGCCTGAGTGTTTGGTTTGACCAGTGAGAGGGGGATGTATGTGGGGATGTGTGTGTGTGTGTGTGTGTGTGTGTGTGTGTGTGTGTGTGTGTGTGTGTGTGTGTGTGTGTGTGCGCGTGCGCGGCATGTGTAAGGAACCGACACTGGAGAAGAGAAGAAGGTACGGGGAGTTGAACATTTAATGTGGAACAGTCATCGAATAGGACAGAGACAGCGTCAGAACTGGGTATATAAAGACAAACTGACATTAATCCTGAAGCAGGTGTTTGAGTCCAGGTGAGTCCAATCATTGCTGATGCACGTGACAGGAGGGGAAGCAGGAGCAGGCGTGACAGCATGTTTGTGTGCGTTCATGAGTGCGTGCTTTCTTACATATATTTGTGTGTAATACAGTTCAGCACCTTAAAGGTAAAATCTTTAGATTGTTATCTCTGCACTTTGGCCAACCTGTCGCGACAAGTGACTCTGTTTCTGAGAAACAGATTTGCATAGAGAGAGAAAACATCTCGAACCAAACACCACCTCATAACCTGCTAGTGACTAAAAGTGGTATTTGTGTCTGTCTTCCTGTCTGTGTATTTCTGGTTTCTGTGTGCAGGTGTTTGTATGTGGTGCCAATGTATGTGTATTTGAGATAGTTTGTTTAGTTGGCTTTTTTTTTGCACTTCTCACTTAATTAACGGCTACAATACCTCTAGTGACATTTTCCCTCAGACATCTTTGTATGAGCGATAGAACAGTAAAATATGTCCTGCAATTTGTTTTATAATGCTACTCTGTTCGTCAACAAAACAAAAATAATAACAAAGGTGCTGGGGTGAACAATGGCACTGTGAACCCGAATACAGATTCCATATTTAAAGAATCAATGGCTATTTAAAAGTCAAAAAATGTATTTACCAATCCCGGATTGCCCCTTTAAAGGACAACTCTGCTACTTTTGCTTCTCTGTGAGGTTTTCAAGTACGATCCCTGAGATGACTTATACAAGACTGTAAATATTTAAAATAGACACTCAAAAACCTATAGAATGATGTTTATAGTCAGCGTACTCCAATATTTTCTATTTGGCTCAAACTCCAATGATTCCATTCGCCAAAACCACTCCCACCATCACCGACCGAAGTTGCAACTACAGCAGCCTTGGTGCCCTTTCCAAACAGCCTATGTTTTCGTATTGAATTACTTGTAAACATCCTACTTTTTATTAGTTTGAATAGGCCTCCAGTGTTGTTGGATGGTTGCTTGGATAGTCGCTGTGGCGATTTGTCTGTTATCGCTGAAAACACTATTCGGATGCAGCAGGTTTAGCTACTTAGCTAGGTAGCATTGCTAATGTTAGCACTGAAGATACAGGCTGAGAGACTAGGATTCCATAATGATTTGCCTGTAAATGTCATAATAATGCTTTTGTTCTTCTAACAGGCCTACATGTTGTTTGAACTATTGTGTAAGACAGTCACTAAGATGAATCTCGGCTGTGAGGACATACGAGGCTGTAGTCAATACGCATATAACCTAGACTACACTTTTAAATGTAGGCTAAACATTTATGTACATTTATGCAAAATATTATTTTAATGTTGGCCTTTTTAGAGACAATTTTTTTAAATGTGAATTTCTGGCTCAGTTGACAGCCCCATTTATCTATTTCAGTAGTAGGCTACTATTATTAGCCTTTTAAATCAAAGTGTAATTTGCATTTCGGGACGATTCTGAGATGGTTCTTCTTATTCTCGAAGAAATCCCCATCAAAATCCATCAATTTAAGCTAATAGATACACTATATATACAAAAATATGTGGACACACTTGAAATTAGTGGATTCAGCTTTTTCAGCCACACCCGTTGCTGACCAGTGTATAAAATCGAGCACACAGCCATGCAATCTCCATAGACAAACATTGCCAGTAGAATAACTTTACTGAAGAGCTCAGTGACTTTCAACATGGCACTGTCATAGGATGCCAACTTTCCAAAAAAATTCTGCCTCTGGATTCCTCTGGAGCAGAGGAAACACGTTCTCCGGAGTCATGCTTTACCAAGTCCGATGGACGAGTCTGGGTTTGGCAGATGCCAAGGGAATGCTACCTGCCCCAATGCATAGTGCCAACTGTAAAGTTTGGTTGAGGAGGAATAATGGTCTTTGGCTGTTTTTCATGGTTTGGGCTAGGCCCCTTAGTTAGGGAAGTCTTAACTATACACCATAAAATTACATTCTATATGATTCTGTGCTTTCAACTTTGTGGCAACAGTTTTGGGAAAGCCCTTTCCTGTTTCAGAATGACAATGCCACCGTACACAAAGCGAGGTCCTTGACTGGCCTACACAGAGCCCTGACCTCAACCTCATCGAACACCTTTGGGATGAATTGGAATGCCGACTGCGAGCCAGGCCTAATAGCCCAACATCAGTGCCGACCTCACTAATGTTCTTGTGCCTGAATGGAAGCAAGTCCCCACAGCAATGTTCCGACATCTAGTGGAAAGCCTTTCCAGAAGAGTGGAGGCTGTTATGGCAGCAAAGGGGGTACCAACTCCATATTAATGCCCATGATTTTGGAATGAGATGTTTGACAAGCAGCTGTCCACATACTTTTGGTCATGTAGTGTATCTGTTTTTTGCATGGGCTGCATATCAATCCACAGAGTTCGGCTATGTCGGCCTTCCGCATCTGCGGTGGAAGGTGGCCAAGCTACAGTGGTTTTTCAGACCATGTGACATCACGAAAATCAGTCTTCTCACGAAAACGTCTGTAGCGTCCAAACGGTTTGGCCTACAAATGAATATGACTCTCACGAACACGATGGAGGTAGTTTTGCGCCAACGGAAATAAGGGGTTAAATATGTCCAAAAAACGAAAACATTTTTTTTATCTCCGAGATAAAGGACAGACACTTCAAAAACATATTCCTTATGATACATTTTTTTTACTGTCTTTTTTGCCATTTATGAATGCATTTCTATGGGCTATAGTAGTACATTTTTTTGTGACAAAACCATCAGTTGGCCTAGTTGAAAATGTGATGAAACCCATTTCCCTTGTATTGAATTTAGCCTCAAAGTAATTTTTATGTCCACTATGTATTTACGCACAGACTTGTATCTGCAACAAGTCAATTTGATGGAAACACAACTCTGATGGTATAATGCACTGGGGTTTCCCTTAGCTGGAATTGACATGCCTTTGGCCTATAAAAAAATGAAAAACCATAAATAAAATTATAGTGGACCAAATTGTCCAAGAGAGGCTATCTATCCTAGCCAACACCGAATTCGCACTTCTGCACCATTCTCTCACACCTTGCACACAGCCTGCTGCTGTGGAGAGAGAGAGAGAGATAGAGGAGCCTTGTCCTAGGCTACTGTTGGTTGCGAAGATGGAGGCCTTTTTCATTGAAGTAAAACAAAAGTTAGAGGATAAAGAGTATGTCTATAGTGAAATGCCTACAAGGGGAATTTTATACGTTTTAATATTATAGTGGACTAAGATGAGAAGAATGCAGGCTCCTGTACAGCTCCCTGTTCAGGTAGGATGCAATTTTGGAACTGACATTTATTTATAATGATTTGTTTTATCATTATTATTATTGTATATCATTGTTGTTATTGTAAGCCTATTTATTAATTGAAACTAGTTTCCTTAAATATGCAAAACCTGTTTTGTTTAATTCTTTTGAGACATTTTCATTGGCTAAATTACATTTGATCGATCTTTTTAATTGTGTGCTCCATATTTAGTTTAAGATAGATTATAAGTAGGTCTGTTGTAAAATTAACAACATTAGCCAATTTCTGTAATTTGTTGGGTATGGTAGGCACTTGCTCAAGTCTCTTACAGCTGAACAGTGAGGTGGACAATTATTGTTTTAGGAAAGTAGCCTAAAAAACAATAGGCTATGAAGTTTTGCATATGTTACACATTGAAAGACAATGAATACTGTTTTTGTAATTTGTTATAGGCTTTTTTTAAGGACACAAATGTGGCTCATTTGACCAATATCCCTTATTTATTGATGGCACTGGCCCAGTCGGATCTGAAGCATATGGATATCAGTTACATTTCTCAAATGTCCTGTAAATTAAAATCTTTCCTGTCACATTGTCTGGCGGCAAATGTTCCTAATGGAGACCCTGACATGTGCATATTTTTTTAATGCAGATTTTAGATTATTTGAATGACAATTTGTTGCCAATTTAATGGAAACTTATAGACACCCTAAAGACACTGGCTAGTGCACCAGTTTAGTGTCGCTTTGATTATGCATTCACATCACGGTTCACCAGCAGCCACAAACATCTGGGAAAAAAAGGTTGCTAGATCAAATCCCCAAGCTGATAAGGTAAAAATCTGTCATTCTTAGCAAAGCAGTTAACTCACTGTTCCTAGGCTGTCATTGTAAATAAGAATTTGTTCTTAACTGACTTTCCTAGTAAAATAAATATATTATGCAACTTTAGTTGTGATACAAATGTTGGGCTGTATATTTTTGTTTTTAAATCATTCTAAGGCTGCATGATGTAACTCTAATGATAATTTGAAAAAAGTTGCATGAAAGGCATGAGCTCTGCTTTGTTTTTTTGCGCAGGCTGCACACACTTCATCAGTCTCTCATTCACAATTTGACAAGCACTTGACAATGCGGTGGCATCCCCCCTGTGTGGCCATAATGCCCCCTAAAAAATCCATGTCTATTGTGACCAGTGGCCGTTGTGCCATTGGGCTGAATATAATAATTATACTGTAATTCCCTTCTCCCGGCTGCGAGCTCCGAAGCACCTCCCACTCACATGGCTCTCTCAGATATCTCAATTATTAGCCAATGCCTGTCACTTCGGGCCTTTCTCACATCTCAACTCCGAAGTAGCTACAAGTGAGGACAGACACATCGGGGGACGCAACTGCGAATTCCAAGGAGCATATTGAAGATGTTGGAAGATGTACATTTCGTCAGCCAACAAAATGAGTAGGCCTAACAAACAGCAAAAGCACTAGCCTATGTCAATCTACTATCCCCCATAGTACAAATGTTGAGCTATTCTATTGGTCAACTTGTCCTTCTGTGCGAGAAAAAAATATTCCACACATGGTCTGTGACAGTTGTGGGATGGGATAGATCAGAAAGTTTAGCTTAAAATGTTGATAAACCATTATAAGTGCATTAATGAGCACACGTCAGTAGAATATAAGTGAAAACTTTCCAAAATGCAATCAATTAGCAGGAAAACACCATTCTCAAAAGTAACCGCAAATGCAATTATGCTTTATCATTAAGCTGCATTTCTATGGTGAAAACCATCTTCCCCAAACTTGAAACTAACATGCCGCCTATGTATGCTAGTTAGGCTTTACACCGGTCGTTAAGTGGATTAATGTGCTTAATTTTAAGACGTTATTTGGCCACTTTAGTTGTAATACCAACCTAATCAAAATGGATAGGCTAGGCTGGGCTAGGCTACATGTGGTGCGCGACTATGATTTGAAAAAGTCGCAAAACAAAGGTATGCATTATTTCTTGCCTTACTGCACATAAGCTAAGCATCATTCACAAGTGATGGGCTAATATTGTCACAATATTGTTCATTGCTAAATAATATATGTGTGAAATTTGTTTTGATTTAGAATGGACCATTATCATGCACCTGTCTCGAAACAGGGGCAGGGGAATAAAATATGCGTAATCTATGCACTTAAATAGCGAATGGAGGACACTTTTCCCGTGGTTCATTTTAATGCCAGCCAGGTTGGCTATTCTCCTGTTGTGAAGAGAAGCAATGTGCTAAATATTAGGAAAGTTGACAAATAAATATAGTGGGCCATGAAAACTGATGGGATCCTCCTCTTTTTAATAAAGCCCATCAAAACTCTGTTTTCTAACTCAATTGCATATCTGTAACGCATTTCCTCCTCTTCGTCTGAGGAGGAGTAAGGATCGGACCAAAACGCAGCGTGGTAAGTGTCCATATTGATTTATTCAAAAACACAACTGAACACAAAATAATAAACGTGAAATATACAAAACCGAAACAGTACCGTGTGGCCCAAACACTCACACGGAAACAGACAACCACAAACCAAAAGTGAAACCCAGGCTACCTAAGTATGATTCTCAATCAGAGACAACTAACGACACCTGCCTCTGATTGAGAACCATACTAGGCCGAACACAAAAACCAACATAGAAAAACAAACAAAGACTGCCCACCCCAACTCACGCCCTGACCGTACTAAAACAAAGAATAAAATAACAGAACTATGGTCAGAATGTGACAATATCCTATAGAAATGTTGCACAACATGAGCTCATGGGCTCTCGTTAAGTGTTTGATTTGATTTTCGATTACATTTCCATTGATGTCAGAGTGATTAGAGGGACAATAGAATGCTGATTATCAGGCAGTTAGCAAGGTTGGTAGGCTACTAATGACCATCAGCAACATCAGAGCTTGGAGAAACCTACTAGTGACAAAACAGTCAGTGAAATTTAACTGACTTATGACCTGTGTGACGGTAATATGCTCAACATAACAGCCCTATGCTGGACCGAATGGTGAGTGGGTTGAGTGCTAGACTGCGTAGACTGTCACGTGACTACTCGACACTCAAGGAAGATTTCAGGGCTATTTTACCATTGGAACATCCCTGATGCTGAAGATCTCTGAAGGAGTCTAGGGTTTGTTTTACCTAAACCCCTGGCACGTTTTAGCCTCATCATTAGCTTAACATTTGGCATCTAAGCGCACACAAATACACTCTCTACCTGAGGGAACCAACAACTCAAGAGAGCCACTTTCACAGGTGTGAACGCCACTGAAGGACAAATTAGGGAAAACTCTCTTTGAGTTTCAAATTCATAACTAGCCCTGGTACTTAGTGTCACTCTTGAAGCTAGGGGGCACTATTTTTATTTTTGGAAAAATAACGTTCCCAAAGTAAACTGACTATTTCTCAGGACCAGATTTTAGAATATGCATATAATTGACAGCTAAGGATAGAAAACACTCTAAAGTTATCAAAACTGTAAAAATATTATCTGTGAGTATAACATAACTGATATGGCAGGAAGAAAGCCTGAGAAAAATCCAATCAGGAAGTGACTCTTATTTTGAAAGCTCTGTGTTCCTATGCATCCTTATTGACCATTGAAAGGGATATCAACCAGATTCCTTTTTCTATGGCTTCCCTAAGGTGTCTACAGCCTTTAGACATAGTTCCAGGCCTTTATTTTGAAGAATGGGCGTGAACGACCACATTACGTAAGTGGTCAGGTGGGGGCTCTCAGAGTGATTTTTGCGCAAAAGAGAGGTCCTAGTGAAACTGTCCCAGTTAATATATTATCGAATAGATATTTGAAAAACACCTTGAGGATTGATTATAAAAAACGTTTGCCATGTTTCTGTTGACATTATGGATATTATTTGGAATTTTTGTCTGCGTTGTCGTGACCGCTATTTCCGGTGGATTCCTGGGCATAACGCGACAAACAAACGGAGGTATTTTGGATATAAAAAATATCTTTAAGGAACAAAAGGAACATTTGCTGTCTAACTGGGAGTCTCGTGAGTGAAAACATCCAAAGATCATCAAAGGTAAACGGTTCATTTGATTGCTTTTCTGATTTTCGTGACCAAGCTTCCTGATGCTAAGTGTACATAATGCTATGCTAGGCTATCGATAAACTTACACAAACGCTTGTATTGCTCTCGCTGTAAAGCATAATTTCAAAATCTGAGACGACGAGGTGATTAACAAAAGGCTAAGCTGTGTTTCGCTATATTTCACTTGTGATTTCATGAATACGAATATTTTCTAGTAATATTTTTTGACTGTTGCGCTATGCTATTCAGCATTGCTGATGACAAATATACCGGATCCGGGATGGGTAGTTCTAAGAGGGGCTTTATAAATAAATGTTATTGATTGATTACTGCTAATGGAGTGAGCCTATGGCCATATGCAGTGTTTTTTAGAACAGCAGTGGCGGTATGAAAGGGTTGGAGTGTCAACAATACAATGGTATAATATCTCATTGCTGAAATACAGACTTCAGTTCAATTGGATTGGATTTAGGTTAGAAGTTGGGTGAATAAATAAATAAATTATCAAAATTCCTGTATGTTGATGACATTTTCCAAATCCAATCAGTTTTCCACTTTTGATTCAACATCATCACACTGAATTTTGTTTAAATCATGTGTAAACAACTTCGATTCAACCAGTTTGTGCCGAGTGGGCCCCAAAAACCACTGCAGTAGACTTGAGAACCTACTGTACATGTTACCGGTGTGAATTGGCTAGCTAGTTAGTGGTGCAGCTAGTAGCTTTTCAATCAGTGATGTCACTCGCTCTGAGACCTGTTTCCTTTGCTGTGCAAGGACTATGGCATTTGGCAGTTCATATTATAGCTCTGTAGCTCTTATTAGGTCAAACCGCCATGATAGAAAGAAAGCTACAAAGAAGTTGGAAATGTCTTCATTGCCTTGGGAAGAAAACACAACAAATCAATTTGTGTAATGTTTCTCTTCAAAATTGAAGCCGAAAGGATTGACCTATTATTTTCAGACTATTACCACAAAGCCTATGCGATTATATCCTACAAGTTATTTTTTTCATATTTTTATTTGCCCGGCATGTGCATGAATCACAACATTTAGTGGCAGACAATAAAACTATGCTGACTGAACCCAATCTGTGTTTAGTTACCCACATTGTTACATTGTAATTAGCTCACAGGGATTATTTGATTCAAGTCAGTCACTATTTGGTTTGGGGCGCATATAATTGACCACTCTCTAGAGTTCCTCCCAGAAATATGTGAAGTGACCAATTAATTCTCAAGCAGTCCTTGTGCTCCATCTATGTTGCATTCTACTCATAACACCAAAAAACTTTTCCTGAAAAGAAATTAAACTGCAGTAACAGGTTCTGGACACTGTGTGTCTTCATTGAGCAGAGACACATTCAAAATGACCTTGTTCAAAACCATCAAAACCGTTATGTATCATTGTTAAGTTGGGACTGACTGACTTATAGACCATTTATATTTGTCTATAAGTAGTTATTTATGATGCAAGGTGATTTGTAGAGCAGTCAGTCACAATCGGCTGCAATGTCGAAAGCCCCAAATGTTTGGTTTAGTCCTAGATTTATGGGCATTGGCACATACAGATCACATTCATTCATCTTTATCAGTCAATCAGATTATACAGCTTCACCTTAAGGTCAATTAATAAATCCCAGTATGATTTTTGCCTTCTCTACCTACCTGTAATCGTTTGGATTGGAAAGTTCCTGCACTCCTTCCATGCTGTAGTGGTGAATCTGAACTTTCACTCTAAATACAAGTTGTGTGTAATGGATCTTGTCTAAATATGGCCACTTGACTCATAGTCATGCGATTCACATGGTGGTCTCTATGACCTTGTCAGTTCACATCAAGTTCCCTCCCAGCTAGCATATAATGTCCTGAGAATCATATGCTTCTTAGAGCTTGGTGAGAGTGTGGATGTCCTGTGGTTATTTTGCATACAACCTTCCCATAATGTTCTAGGAATGGTGCAGGATGCAAAGCTCGCACATAACGTTCTGAGAACCATATGTTTCTTAGGTAGGAATTTCAGTACTTCAGCATCACGTTTTCCACAGGTTTCCTCATGATTCTATTTAAAGTCATGTTCTCAAAATATTCAGAGAATGTTAGAAGATGTTTTTCAGTTGTTTCAATCTCAAGACCTTCAGACTGTTAAATAGCCATCACTAGCCGGCTACCATCCAGCTACTCAACCCTGCACCTTAGTAGCTGCTTCCCTATATACATAGACATGGAATCACTGGTCACTTTAATAATGTTTACATACTTCTTTACTCATTTTATATGTATATACTGTTCTATTATACTGTATTTTTGTTAATGCCACTCCGACATTGCTTGTCCTAATGTTTACACTACCGTTCAAGTTTGTTCCAATGGCACGTTGTGTTAGCTAATCCAAGTTTATCATTTTAAAAGGCCAATTGATCATTAGAAAACCCTTTTGCAATTATGTTAGCACAGCTGAAAAAGTTTTAAGGACTTTATTCAAAAACCTCCAAATAATCTATATTTTCCATTCTCAGAACGTTAATAAAACGTCCCAGGAAAACTTTCAGGGAACCATAGTAAAACGTTCTCAGAACCTCCCTGCAACATAACAATTAACGTATCCAGAACAGGGGAAATGTTCACTCCCGTTCTTAGAATATTCAGAAAAAGTTACATTTTACCTGTCAGGAAACGTATGGCTTCGTTCCTAGAACTAATGGGAAATCAAAAATGTTCGTTCCCCCAACTTCCAAGGAACCAAATGTGTTAGCTGGGTTCTGACCTCAGAATGCCCCTCTCTGTTGCTCTCTGCACCAGACAAGGCCTCTATTATGCTGATATGCTGTCTGTGGTTATTTGCTGCAGTGGACTGGAGCAGAGTGTAGTAGAACAGTCGTGCGCACAGGTTACTATTTATTGTTCATTTGACTTGCAAACAACTGGTGGCTTTTATGGAAGCGAGGACAACCTTTGCTCTGTTGTAGTTGTTGTATCTCGGACTTAACAGATCATGTACTCAGTGATGCTTCATTGGAGTGAATCGAAAACATAGCTTTCAACCTTGCACTCACACAAACAAATATAGAATATGGTTGCCCTCTCAATCTGGAGATCTATCCACTAAGAAGACTATCATTCACTAATGAAACCAATGATAAACTCCTTGCTTTAGTTAGGATGGAATCCTTTAAAAGATTAACTCTGAACATCCATAAGTGGGTTTCCCCTGGCCTCTACAGCTCTACAAAGATCTCTACAGGTCCCCACCTATAACGAGGATCTCCAAGAGCCTCATTTCGCAATCCCCACCAGGCCCAAGGCTCTTCTGAATATATTACTCCTAATGCAAATGTCTTTCCAAGGACAGGACTCCAGTTCTCCTTCAAATGAATAACTTCCATTCAGTCAACAGAACAGTAGACGATTACACCAGACTGTACATTATAAGACCATCGTCCCATGTAGAAAGACTATGTATATCAGTATGGTGTGTAATAAATGTATACCATCCTTCTACAAAGCCAAATAATGTATGTATGTATGTATGTATGTATGTATGTATGTATGTATCTATGTATGTATCTATCTATCTATCTATCTATCTATCTATCTATCTATCTATCTATCTATCTATCTATCTATCTATCTATCTATCTATCTATCTATCGTGGTGACTGATATCTATAACTGAATGGTTGTTCTGCATGAGTTAATGGTCTGTTGGTGGCTTGCCGCTGGTTAAGGGACAGTGAACATCAGTTGCATTGTGGCTGGAACTTGGAAGGAGGAGGGTCCCCCTGGAGAGGATGTGAAAGGGGGATTCTGTGAGTACGGTCCAGGGGAGGGGGGCTGACTCTTAGGGGCACGGTCGGCTGTAGCTATCCTCTGGGCTGGTTTATGGCTGCAGATGGGCAGAAGTGGTAGAGCACATAGCCCCCCCTCGGTTTGCCCTGGCCTGATGTGGGGGTGAGAAGGGTTGGCTTTGTTCTGGCAGGGACACATGGTTTGAGCCCATCATGCTACAAGTGAGTCCCAAGGCCTTGGAGCAGCCATGTTGTTCGTGCAAGCGTGCCGTGAATGCATGTGTATGTGCCTCTGTGTGTGCCTGTGTGATACCCAAACGTTGCAGTCATGAGCTCCCCGTACTAATAGCAAGATGGTGCCAACAGAGATGGTCGCCTTACTTTTAGTCCTTAGGAAACTATGCAGTATTTTGTTTTTTTATGTATTATTTCTTACATTGTTAGCCCAGAAAATATTGTGTTATTACATACAGCTGGGAAGAACTATTGGATATAAGAGCGACATCAACTTACCAACATTACAACCAAGAATACGACTTCCCGAAGCGGATCCTTTGTTCGGACCTCCACCCTGGTCATTGGATCTAATCCCAGAGGCCGACCCAAAACAACGTCGTCGTTGTTCTAGTAGTGGTAGTGACTGGCTATATTTTTAAAAGTAGGTAGATGGAAAGGCAGCAGCTACTCTTCCTGGCGTCTAGCAACATGTAGGTAGTTATATACAATTAATAATATTACATGACATTTCATAACACTTTTCACAACACATTAAGTGTGTGTTCTAAGGCAGCTACTCTACTACCACATATCTGCAATACAAAATCCATGTGTACGTGTATGTAGAGTGCGTGTGTTAGCATGTGCGTGTGTATGTATGTGTATGCATGTGTCTGTGTCTGTGTGTTTGTCTCTCTCTTCACAGTCCCCACTATTCCATAAGGTGTATTTTAATCGTTTTTCTTTAATCTGATTCTACTGCTTGCATCAGTTACCTGATGTGGAATAGAGGTCCATGTAGCCATGGGTCTATGAAGTACTGTGCATCTCCCATAGTCTGTTCTGAACTTGGGGATTGTGAAGAGACCTCTGGTGGCATTTCTTGTGGGGTATGCATGGGTGTCCAAGCTGTGTGCTAGTAGTTTAAACAGGCAGCTCGGTGCATTCAACATGCCAATACTTCTTGCAAAAACAAGAATGATGACGTCGATCTCTTCTCTACTATGAGCTATGAGAGATTGAAATGCATATTATTAATGTTAGCTCTCCGTGTGCATTTAAGGGCCAACCGTGCTGCCCTATTTTGAGCCAATTTCTCTCAGCCAATCAATCATCAGTCATTTGTGCCGTGCATTTTGAATTCCCTTTCCATATAAGCATGATGAAAGTCTGTAAAATTGCATTGTATCTGGTCAAACACAAACTTTTTCCAAAAGTTTACTAAGGGTTGGTAACAGGCAGATTGTTTGGCTATTTGAGCCAGTAAAAGGGGCTTTGCAATTCTTTCGTATTTTATTTTGACCTAACTAGGCAAGTCCGTTAAGAACAAATTCATATTTTCAATGACAGCCTAGGAACAGTGAGTTAACTGCCTTGTTCAGGGGTAGAACGACAGATTTTTACCTTATCAGCTCAGGGATTCGATCTTGCAACCTTTTGGTTACCAGTCCAACACTAACCACTAGGCTACCTGCCGCCCAAAATTACTTTTGCTTCCCTCGAGGCCTGATGGAACATAAACTCAGAAAAAAAATAAACGTCCTCTCACTGTCAACTGTGTTTATTTTCAGAAAACTTAACACGTGCACATATTTGTATGAACATAAGATTCAACAACTGTGACATAAACTGAACAAGTTCCACAGATGTGACTAACAGTAATAATAATGTGTCCCTGAACAAAGGGGGGGTCAAAATCAAAAGTAACAGTGAGTATCTGGTGTGGCCACCAGCTGCATTGAGTACTGCAGTGCATCTCCTCCTCATGGACTGCACCAGATTTGCTAGTTCTTGCTGTGAGATGTTACCCCCCACCTCTTCTACCAAGGCATCTGCAAGTTCCCAGACATTTCTGGACGGAATGGCCCTAGCCCTCACCCTCCGATCCAACAGGTCCCAGATGTGCTCAATGGGATTGAGATCCGAGCTCTTTGCTGGCTTTGGCAGAACACTGGAGCTGAGTTGGCCTTTTTGCCCAAAATTTAATTTAAAGTGCTCCAAAGATTTTTACTGTAAATCTTTATATCATTGATCTTTGTTTCATATTTTAAATTGATTGATTGAATGATTTATTTATTGATTGATTGATAGGTTGATTGGTTGATTGATATGAAAAAATAGGATAGCCTGAACATGTGAAAGTTTGTTTGTGTCTCTAGCTTGAACGGTTCCAGAGTTACTGTTGGTGAGTTAATTTATGCAAATGTATGCACATTTACATAGTTGTAGTTCATTAAGATTTGAAAGAATTTGAAGTTAGAATAGACTGAACATGTGAAAGTTGGTTAGGTGTCTCTAGATTGAGCTGTTCAAGAATTACTGTTGGTGAGTTGCCTTTTGCTAATTTATGCAAATTATAGTTATACTTTATAAAAGTTTTGTACAATTTGAAGTTAGGATACTGTGAACATTTTAACGTTGGTCTTGTAGCTTAATTGACCAAGGAACAGGACCATTTTGAATAGCAACAGCAATATTCCTAAATTGGGGCAGTCGGGACATCTGGAAGTTGGTTTGATTTTAATAGCTTGAATCATTTAAGCTCTAGAGCGGGCAGAATAAATATAATAATAATAAAAATAAGACTGTGTAAGAACTCTAGAGCTGTGCTTTGCTTTGCAAGCATACCTAATAAGACCGTGAGAGAAATCTAGAATTGTGCTTTGCCTTCAACACTGGGCTGAACTACAATCCAATGTATTTTGTAACAATATATTTCTTATTTTGCATAACGGGTCATTTAGGATGGCAGTAGTATTATTGATGAAATGCTGTCTTGGGAAAAGAGGGTGGAAAAGAAGGGATTTGCAAACACAGGATCTGTTCTCCAGTATTCTCTTAGGGAGTTCTTCTTTACTATCCCATGAGAAGGACTGTCACCGGGAAGGTATACATTTCACTAATTGTGGTTGTCCACAATTGACTTTCAGACTCATTGTCAGAATTTTTTAAAAGCTCTAGAATTTCTGCATTTGTGAGTTGTCTCCTTTTGTAAGACATTGCTAATGCTACAGCGAAGTGAATGGTGGGATGTGAACGATGGTAGATGACGCACCCCTTCAACATGCATACTATCAACAGACCAAACTAATTTTGTCTTCTCTTATCTTTGGTTTCTGTGAGGAAAAAAAGCATGTCTGCGCGCTGAAACTAATCCTTGTCGGATGACTTTCGATTTCTAGAAAGTGTTTTACTCAATTGTTTTGATCAACTGTGAGCTCACCCGTGATGTGATTAACCTTTTGCGTGTAGGGGGGCAGTATTTTAGTTTTTGGCAAAAAAACGTACCCATTTGAAACAGCCTATTTCTCAGCCCCAGAAACTAGAATATGCATATAATTGTCAGATTAGGATAGAAAACACTCTAAAGTTTCCAAAACTGTAAAAATATTGTCTGTGAGTATAACAGAACTGATATTGCAGGCGAAAACCTGCGGGAAATCCAACCAGGAAGTGCCTCTTATTTTGAAACCTCTCTGTTCCTATGCATGCCTATCCTCCATTTAAAGGGATATCAACCAGATTCCTTTTTCTATGGCTTCCCTAAGGTGTCAACAGTCTTTCGACATAGTTTCAGGCTTTTATTTTGAAAAATGAGCGTGAAAGATCACATTGCGTAAGTGGATAGGTGGGGGCTCTCAGAGTAAGTTTTGCGCTACAGAGTAAAGCTGCCATTGTTTCTCCCGGTGTTATTGAAAAACCTACACACCCGGTTGATATATTATCGAGTATATATTTTAAAAACAACCTGAGGATTGATTATAAAAAACGTTTGACATGCTTCTGTGGACATTATGGACATTATTTTGAATTTTCGTCTGCGTTGTCGTGACCGTTCTTTCCTGTGGATTTCTGAACATAACGCGACAAACAAATGGAGGTATTTTGGGTATAAAAATAATCTTTATGGAACAAAAGGAACATTTGTTGTGTAACTGGGAGTCTCGTGAGTGAAAACATCCGAAGATCATCAAAAGTAAACGGTTAATTTGATTGCTTTTCTGATTTCCGTGACCAAGCTTCCTGATGCTAAGTGTACATAATGTTATGTTGTGCTATCGATAAACTTACACAAACGCTTGGATTGCTTTCGCTGTAAAGCATAATTTCAAAATCTGAGACGACAGGATGGATTAACAAAAGGCTAAACTGTGTTTTGCAATATTGCACTTGTGATTTCATGAATATTAATATTTTTTAGTAATATTATTTGACTGTGGCGCTATGCCATTCAGCGGTTGCTGAATGATCCCGCTAACGGGATAGGTAGCGCCAAGAAGTTAATTATACATAGTAATTGCTATTAGCTAATTCATATTTTAGTTTATGTCAGTCGAGAGATGGAATATATGACCACTTGTGTTGCGTCAGTCTTTACTCAGTTAGCGCTAGGACAAATGTAGCCAACATTTTTCCGGTTAGGATGATTGTGTTATGCTATAGATACTTCTCTGAATATCTGAACATCCAAAAATAACCTGCTCAAATTCTGGACATAACTTTGTAAGGACTGTGTTTGTGTAAATAGTTTCTGAAAAAAAGTGTGGCCAGCTCAAATGCTGATTGTTGCATCATTTGAAACAGGCCATTCAAAATAAGCGTTCTAATGGCACGGTCGTGATCGTACACTTCAGGGACCACTGTAGAATAATCACACCTGTGTGATGGTACGTCTGAAAGGGTTAAGCTGCATCCCTGCTCCTTCTTCTCCCACCACCTCACCGCCACGGAGAGGAATTACGATGTGGAGAATCGGGAACTTCAGACAGTGAAGATGGCATTGGAGGAATGGAGGCACTGGCTCGAAGGGAAGGAACATCCATTAATTGTGTGGACCGACCACAAAAACCTTTAGCATCTACGCACCGCCGTGTGCCTCAACTCCAGGCAGGCGAGATGGGCCCTGCTGTTTACCCGGTTCAACTTTTCCCTCTCCTGGGGTCCAAGAACGTCAAGCCGGATGCCCTGTCTTGCCGCTATAACCCCACGGCTACCACCCCGGAGCACGTGACCATCCTTCCCACCTCATGCCTGGCGACGGCACTCAGCTGGGGTATCAGGAAACAGGTCCGGAAGCCGCAAAATCCTGGGCCGGCCTTCATAACCGGATGATCGTGCCTGATGCTGTCCGCTATGTGGTCCTGGAGTGGGCACATTCCTCCAGGCTTGCCTGTCACCCGGGCTCCTGGGCAGAGCCTGGCCTTTGTGCGACAATGCTTTTGGTGGCCTGCCATGGTTCCGGATGTCGGTGCCTTTGTCGCCTGCACGGTTTGTGTACGGAAAAAGACCCCTTGACAAGCTCCGGTTGGCCTCCAAACTCTGCCCGTCCCTCATCGCCCCTGGTCTCACATCTCCCTGGACACAGGTCTCCCCCCGTCTGATGACAACACTGCCATCCTGACCATGGTGGATCACTTTTCCAAGGCCGCCCCTTCATTCCTTTCTCCAAGTTACCCTCTGCCAAAGAGACAGCCCAGCTTATGGTGCAGCATGTCTTCCAGATCCATGGACTTCCCGTGGACATGGTCTCTGACCACGGCCCTCAGTTCTCATCCCGTTTCCGGAAGGCGTTCTGCTCCCTCATTGGGTCGTCAGCCAGCCTGTCCTCCGGGTTCCAACCCCAGTCTAACAGCCAGTCGGCGCGAGCCAACCAGGACCTCGACACCGCCCTTTGCTGCCTGGTCTCCGACAAACCCCAGCACCTGGAGCCAGCAGATGGTGTGGGTGGATTACGCCCGCAACATTTGAGTGTTCCCTGGGGTATCAGCCCCAGCTCTTCCCTGAGCAAGAAGAGGAGGTTGGCAAACCTTCTGTCCAGATGTTTGTCCGCCACTGTCGTCATACCTGGAGGAGAGCCCCGGTTGGCCCTCCTCAAGAAGAACTCCAGGTATCGACAACAAGCAGATCGCCATCAGACCCCGGCACCCCGGTATTATCTCAGGCAGAAGGTATGGCTATCCACCCGGGATCTGCCCCTCTGGGTGGAATCCCGCAAACTCTCCCCCTGGTTTATTTGCCCGTTTCCCATCTCCAAGATCATTAGCCCCTTTGCTGTTCGTCTTCTGTTGCCCCGTACCCTTCGTATACATCCCACCTTTCATGTGTCCAGAGTTAATCCCATGTCTCATAGTCATTTGTCGAAGGGGCCTGGGTCCTGGATGTCCCTAGCGGGGACCCATGGTGAGGCGTCTCCTGAATGTTCGCCTTCAGGGCAGGGGGTTCCAGTACCTGGTTGACTGGGAGGGTGATGGCCCGGAGGAGAGGTGCTGGATCCACGCCAGGGACATCCAGGACCCAGGCCCCTTCGCGGATTTTCAGACACCCCGGTCAACCAGGTAAGTTCCCAGGCAGGCCCCTAGAGGGGCGGTTACTGTCACACCCTGATCTATTTCACCTGTCTTTGTCATTGTCTCCACCCCCCTCCAGGTGTCGCCCATCTTCCCCATTATCCCCTGTGTATTTATACCTGTGTTCTCTGTTTGTCTGTTGCCAGTTTGTCTTGTTTGTTCGAGTCAACCCGCATTTTGTTTCTCAGCTCCTGCTTTTTCCAGTCTCTCTCTTTTCTCACCCTATTATTCAGGGCCAATGGTTGGATTGGATTTACTGTACTCACTCCAGAACTATGCTCTATCCTCCCTGTAAAAGTCTAACAGACTTTTATCAAAACTTGCATGTGTCCATCCACCTTCCTTCTAGGTGAGTCTGCTGGGCTATTGAACTCTAGAGCAGCACAATGAAAAAAACTGCCACCTTGTTGGTCAGCTATCCACAGACTTCCAATGGCCACACTTTGGGGATGACCAATTGCAATAAAGTTTAGCATATTTTCATTTTTTATTGTTAGATAACAAAACAATAACTTTTTGTGCTAACTTCTGTGATGACTTAAACATCAAGACAAATACACTTAAAGTTAATGATTATAAAGGTCTAAAGTAAATGCAAGTCTCATGTCCAGATTGAATACATTTGTATTTATGCATACATGTGTCTCAACTAAAATATACAGTATTCAGAGCCCTTGACTTTTTCCACAGTTACAGTCTTATTCTAAAATTGACTAAATTGTTTTTCTTCATCAATCTACACACAATACTCCATAATGACAAAGAAAAACAGTTGTTTTTTTCTCGATCCTGACTAGTCTCCCAGTCCCTGCCGCTGAAAAACATCCCCACAGCATGATGCTGGATGGTGCCAGGTTTCCTCCAGACGTGACGCTTGGCATTCAGGCCAAAGAGTTCAATCGTGGTTTGATCAGACCAGAGAATCTTGTTTCTCATGGTCTGAGAGTCTTTAGGAGCCTTTTGGCAAACTCCAAGTGGGCTGTCATATGCCTTTTACTGAGGAGTGGCTTCTGTCTGGCCACTCTACCATAAAGGCCTGCTTGGTGGAGTGCTGCAGAGATGATTGTCCTTCTGGGAGCTCCTCCCATCTCCACAGAGGAACTCTTCAGCTCTGTCAATGACCATCGGGTTCTTGCTCACCTCCCTGACCAAGGCCCTTCTCCTCAGATTGCTCAGTTTGTCCTGTGCGACCAACGCTAGGAAGAGTCTTGGTGGTTCCAAACGTCTTCCATTTCAAAAATTATGGAGGCCACTGTGTTCTTGGGGATCTTCAATGCTGCAGAAATTGTTTGGTACCCTTCCCCGGATCTGTGCCTCGACACAATCCTGTCTCAGGGCTCTACTTGTGTCGGCGGTCAATTCCTTCGACCTCATGGCTTGGTTTTTGTTCTGACATGCACTGTCAACTGTGGGACCTTATATAGATAGGAGTGTGCCTTTCCAAATCATGTCCAATCAATTTAATTTACCACAGGTGGACTCCAATCAAGTTGTAGAAACATCTCAAGGATGATCAATGGAAACTGGATGCACCTGAGCTCAATTTTGTGTCTCACAGCAAAGGTTCTGAATACTTATGTAAATAAGGTATTTCTGTTATTTTGTTTGTTTTTAGCAAAAAATTCTAAATACCTGTTTTCACATTGTTGTTACGGGGTATTGTGTGTATGTAGATTGAGGAAAATGTTTTATTTAAACAGTAAGACCGTAACATAACAAAATGTCGAAAAAGTCGAGGGGTCTGAATACTTTCCGAATGCACTGTATATGTCTATTTTGGATATTGATAGACATTGATGCACTGAATTCATTATCACGCAGATGGCAGAAAACCCCTGGGGTTCTATATTTGGTTAAGTGAAAGAGCGTGCCTACGCTCTTACAGTGCCTTGCGAAAGTATTCGGCCCCCTTGAACTTTGCGACCTTTTGCCACATTTTAGGCTTTAAACATAAAGATATAAAACTGTATTTTTTTGTGAAGAATCAACAACAAGTGGGACACAATCATGAAGTGGAACGACATTTATTGGATATTTCAAACTTTTTTAACAAATCAAAAACTGAAAAATTGGGCGTGCAAAATTATTCAGCCCCCTTAAGTTAATACTTTGTAGCGCCACCTTTTGCTGCGATTACAGCTGTAAGTTGCTTGGGGTATGTCTCTATCAGTTTTGCACATCGAGAGACTGAAATTATTTCCCATTCCTCCTTGCAAAACAGCTTGAGCTCAGTGGGGTTGGATGGAGAGCATTTGTGAACAGCAGTTTTCAGTTCTTTCCACAGATTCTCGATTGGATTCAGGTCTGGACTTTGACTTGGCCATTCTAACACCTGGATATGTTTATTTTTGAACCATTCCATTGTAGATTTTGCTTTATGTTTTGGATCATTGTCTTGTTGGAAGACAAATCTCCGTCCCAGTCTCAGGTCTTTTGCAGAGTCCATCAGGTTTTCTTCCAGAATGGTCCTGTATTTGGCTCCATCCATCTTCCCATCAATTTTAACCATCTTCCCTGTCCCCGCTGAAGAAAAGCAGGCCCAAACCATGATGCTGCCACCACCATGTTTGACAGTGGGGATGGTGTGTTCAGCTGTGTTGCTTTTACGCCAAACATAACGTTTTGCATTGTTGCCAAAAAGTTCAATTTTGGTTTCATCTGACCAGAGCACCTTCTTCCACATGTTTGGTGTGCCTCCCAGGTGTCTTGTCGCAAACTTTAAACCACACTTTTTATGGATATCTTTAAGAAATGGCTTTCTTCTTGCCACTCTTCCATAAAGGCCAGATTTGTGCAATATACAAAGATTGTATACAACAAGATTGTTGTCCTATGGACAGAGTCTCCCACCTCAGCTGTAGATCTCTGCAGTTCATCCAGAGTGATCATGGGCCTCTTGGCTGCATCTCTGATCAGCCTTCTCCTTGTATGAGCTGAAAGTTTAGAGGGACGGCCAGGTCTTGGTAGATTTGCAGTGGTCTGATACTCCTTCCATTTCAATATTATCGCTTGCACAGTGCTCCTTGGGATGTTTAAAGCTTGGGAAATCTTTTTGTATCCAAATCCGGCTTTAAACTTCTTCACAACAGTATCTCGGAACTGCCTGGTGTGTTCCTTGTTCTTCATGATGCTCTCTGCGCTTTTAACGGACCTCTGAGACTATCACAGTGCAGGTGCATTTATATGGAGACTTGATTACACACAGGTGGATTGTATTTATCATCATTAGTCATTTAGGTCAACATTGGATCATTCAGAGATCCTCACTGAACTTCTGGAGAGAGTTTGCTGCACTGAAAGTAAAGGGGCTGAATCATTTTGCACATCCAATTTTTCAGTTTTTGATTTGTTAAAAAAGTTTGAAATATCCAATAAATGTCGTTCCACTTCATGATTGTGTCCCACTTGTTGTTGATTCTTCACAAAAAAATACAGTTTTATATCTTTATGTTTGAAGCCTGAAATGTGGCAAAAGGTCGCAAAGTTCAAGGGTACTGTATTAATGAAATAATTCTGTCAATACAAAAAACATTTAAAAAGTGGCAATGCACACAAATGACATGCGTGTTCTTTTTTTTAACTTTTCCATTGATAATTTTATCTCTGGTACATGCAAAGTGAAAAACATAAGCAACTGTACACCTTTGTATTTTATAAATGTTATTCACAATTACAGTATAAAGACCTTGAAATCCCCCAAAATGTCCAGTACAAAGGCAGAAGGCAGATGAAAGTCTGATGATGAATTTGCATTCCAGAGCAGAGTGGTAGATGGTCTTCAACAAGGCTTTTGCCCTCTTCTCCAATGCAGTGTTGAGTATTCTCTTGGACTCCAAGCTGACAAGTAACCACCGCTACACCGCATTATGTTTTTTTTTTCTCCATTGCTTAAATCTTTTTGCAATATATAGTAGAAAAAATAACGTGGCATATTTTCAAAACCGTATTCAACACAATATGGCAAATGTAAAAAAACAAATGTAAAAATTACTTTTCTGTCCTTGAAACCAGGTCCACCACTTTGGTTCCTCCTCCTGAAGTTTCAAGTTGTGTTCTAGAGGTAAAGGACAAAAAAAATTGCATAACCTTCTGCTATCTATGCCTGACCATACTGTGATACCCTGCCATTAGATTTGGTCCTGTAGCTCCTTATTACACCCACCACTGTTCACTCTGAGGAACTTAGTCTGCACTTTCTGACAGACGCCAAATAAACTGTCTCCACACTAATTTATGACACTTTCAATTGTAAAGCCCCAGTCTACCACTCTAAACTCCTCAAGTCAATAACAGGGACATGTGAAACAGGTTAGGGCGTGACAACTTAAGTCTTAAGAAACCATGTTCTTCTGTGGGAATTTCAGTACTTCAGCATAACATTTTTCACAGGTTTTTCACAAGTTCTCAAAATATTCAGAGAACATTAGAAACAACTGAAAAACAGCTTCTATCTCAAGACCCTCAGATTGTTGAATAGCCATCACTAGCCGGCTACCACCCAGTTACTCAACCCTGCACCTTAGTAGCTGCTGCCCTATATACATAGACATGGAATCACTGGTCACTTTAATAATGGAACACTAGTCACTTTAATCATGTTTACATACTTCTTTACTCATTTTATATGTATATACTGTTCTATTATACTATGTTTTTGTTAATGCCACTCCGACATTGCTTGTCCTAATGTTTACACTACCATTCAAAAGTTTGGGGTCACTTAGAACTGTCCTTGTTTTTGAAAGAAAAGCACATTTTTTTGTCCATTAAAATAACATCAAATTGATCAGAAATACAGGGTAGACATTGTTTATGTTGTAAATTACTATTCTAGCTGAAAATGGCAGATTTTAATGGAATATCTACATAGGCGTACAGTGGCCCATTATTGTGCAACCATCACTACTGTGTTCCAATGGCATGTTGTAATAGCTAATCCAAGTTTATCATTTGAAAAGGCTAACTGATCATTAGAAAACCCTTTTGCAATTATGTTAGCACAGCTGACAACTGTTGTTCTGACTAAAGAAGCAATAAAACTGGCCTTCTTTAGACTAGTTGGGTATCTGGAGCATCAGCATTTGTGGGTTCAATTACAGGCTCAAAATGGCCAGAAACAAAGACCTTTCTTCTAAAACGTGTCAGTCTATTCTTGTTCTGAGAAATTACGGCTATTCCATGCGAGAACTTGCCATGAAACTGAAGATCTCGTACAACGCTGTGTACTACTCCCTTCACAGAACAGCTGGCTCTAACCAGAATAGAAAGAGGAGTGGGAGGCCCCGGTGCACAAGTGAGCAAGAGGACAAGTACATTAGAGTGTCTAGTTTGAGAAACAGACGCCTTGCATGTCCTCAACTGGCAGCTTCATGAAATAGTACCCGCAAAACACCAGTCTCAACGTCCACAGTGAAGAAGCAACTCCGGGATACTGGCCTTCTAGGCAGAGTTGCAAAGAAAAAGCCATTTCTCAGACTGGCCAATAAAAATAAAAGATTAAGACGGGCAAAATAACACATACAGTGGACAGAGGAACTCTGCCTAGAAGGGGAACCAGAAGCTGTTCTCTGTTACTCAGTTGGTAGAGCATGACGCATTCAACGCCAGGATCATGGATTCGATTCCCACTGGGGCTACCCATACGGAAAATGCATGCAGAGATGCTTCAGATAAAAGCGTCAGCTAAATGGCATATATTACTTTATATATATTTGTGCTGTTCCGTCTCAAGTGTTTCAGGGTCAACAGACACGGCCTGGTTACCATCTACACCACCAACTTTAGGCCTGTACTACATTACAGCGTATGAAACTCCTATCTCACCTCAACCAGTGAATACAGAAGAGAGCATGTTGGAATATCCTTGGACCATGACAAAGTAGCTACACATCAGCACACTCAACCTCTGCCCATCATCTCCTCCAGTCTGACAACAGGAACATCTTACCACAACCAATGATCACAACCTCTGGATGAAAAACAGACCTGTCAAAGCAAGAACTGAACAACCTCAAATATCATCCATCCCCTACATCAGGAAGAGGCAACTCTGTTCCTGGAGTGCCACAGGTATTGCAGAATTTGGTTTAAACCACGCACCACACCTGACCAACTCAGCCAATTGATCAGTTCAGTGATTGCCTAAATTCAACACACCTGGTGTTCGAGGTGAGTTAAATCAAAAACAGGACCAGGGTTGTCTACCCTTACCCTAGATAAACGCCAACTCCAAACAACATCCACAACAATAGTTCCCTAAATGTATTGTGATGGATATTTTATACTTGTGCTTTTCTATAAACCAATTTCCGTGTGCATGCAAGTGACTCACTGAACGAATCCACACTATCAGAAGCTACAATTTGGCAGTACACACAGACCTTGTTTTGAGAACGAACGATATCTCAGTTTCAAGGTCTCAGCTAATAAAGAAGAAACCTCATGAGGTATTGGTCTGTCACATGTTATGAACCAGTATTAGTCAGCCAAATGAATTAAACAAAATGGTAATGATGAATTAGTTATGTTAAATCATGCGAATATAAATTGTCTATGTATAGCCATATATAAGACAACTGCTGGCACTGCCCCAGCAGAGCTTCTGGCAGATGTTCACTATGGAGCATTAGGTTTGTTGTAACCTCTCCAGTTCGCTGACAATAAACAATGATTCATTTAAGATTGACTTTGAGTGTCCCTAGTGGTAATTTCCATGACAATTTGGCGTCACAAACTAATGACTGATTCTGCCTTTGGAGCATTCCAGTGGTGGTCTGCAAGGAAATCCGGTGGCGCATTTTATGAAGCGTGAGGGGAGTTCCCATCTGACCGAAAGAAGACGAGACCCCCCCAGAACAGACCCTTACTGTGAGCTGCCCAGGAGGAGACATATCATCTGTAAACAATTGAGGGATGGTGTAACGTGTGCGCTGGGGAAGCAAGTTCAGGGAGCAAGTGTTTTAATAAATAAACTTAACACAAAACTAGAAAACACGAACAACACACAGACAGGACACTAGAACAGAAACAATAACGCCTGGGGAAGGAACCAAAGGGAGTGACCTATATAAGGAAGGTAATCAGGGAGGTGATGGAGTCCAGGTGAGTCTGAAGATGCGCAGGTACGCATAACGATGGTGACAAGTGTGCGCCATAAGGAGCAGTCTGGTGACCTAGAGGCCAAAGAGGGAGCACACGTGACAGACGGCAACTGAGTCAATTTAAATGAATCTGTAAAAAAAGAAAACTAATTATAAAAAAGAAAATCAAGGCGAGTAACGCATAAAAAGGCACCCATAGTCTTATAGAGAGAAGGCTATTCACTAGTTTTATGAGAACCAGCACGAGGGCGTAATGGTACCATGGAAAGGCCCGCTGACAGCTGTCCGTAGGCATTTAGAAGAAATGTCTAGGTGGTCTGCAACCACTACGAAATAACATGAGGTATTTTTGAATCCGGGTGTAATTTATATACAGTTGAAGTCGGAAGAGTCATTAAAACTTGCTTTTCAACCACTCCACAAACTTCTTGTTCACAAACAATAGTTTTGGCAAGTCGGATAGCACATCTACTTTGTGCATGACACAAGTAATTTTTCCAACAATTGTTTACAGACAGATTATTTCACTTATAATTCACTGTATCACAATTCCAGTGGGTCAGAAGTTTAAATACACTAAGTTGACTCTGCCTTTCACCGCTTGGAAAATTCCAGAAATTGATGTCATGGCTTTAGAAGCTTCTGATAAATTATGTAAATTAGCTAAGTCAATTGGAGGTGTACCTGTGGATGTATTTCAAGGCCTAGCTTCAAACTCAGTGCCTCTTTGCTTGACATCATGAGAAAATCAGCCAAGACCTCAGAAAAAATTGTAGACCTCCACAATTCTGGTTCTTCCTTGGGAGCAATTTACAAATGCCTGAAGGTACCACATTCATATGTACAAACAATAGTCCGCAAGTATAAACACCATGGGACCACGCAGCCGTGTGTTGTGATTATAGTGGTGGGAAGCATTCTCACTGCGTGTTTAAACTCGGCCAACAATAGAGCTTGCCATTTTTAATCCTAAAACCCAGAAGTGAGTTACCTCTAGTTCTTCAGCCATTCCTATGACTAAAATGAATGGGTAAAGAACAGGATTTATGGATAAATGCTGAAAATAAGGTCTGAGGTTATTAACACGGGCTTAGGAGATCATATATGTTTTGTTTTATGGGAATAATATCGGTCAGTTAATAATAATAATAGCATGCCCAATTTCAACTTCCTGCTACTCATGTCAGGAGTATAAGATATGCATACTATTAGTAGATGTGGATAGAAAACACTCTGAAGTTTCTAAAACTGTTTGAATCATGTCTGTGAGAATAACAGAACTTATGTAGCAGGCAAAACCCAGAGGACTAACTGTTCAGAATTTTTCTTTTTAGTCTCTGACTGTTCCCTGAGTTGTTATTGCCAAGGGATATTTATTAGGAACCTGTTTTCAGTTCTTACCGCTTCCACTGGATGTCACCAGTCTTTTTGGTTGAGGTTATTCATTTGTGCAACGAAGAAGAAGCACATCCAGGGACAACATTACACTATTGAGAGTTGCGCAAGATGTAAAAAGGAGCATGGTTTGCTTACTTCCTGTATTGAAAACAGATTGCCCCGTCTACAATTTGATCGATTATTAACGTTTAAAAATACCTAAAGTTGTATTACAAAAGCAGTTTGAAATATTTTGGCAAAGTTTATAGGCAACTTTGAACATTTTTGTTGTGACGTTGCGTTTTTTGGAAGCTGTTTTTTTCTGGATCAAACGTGTCAAATAAATGGACATTTGGATATATATGGACGGAATTAATCGAACAAAAGGACCAATTGAGTGCCAACAAAAGAAGCTCGTCAAAGGTAATGCATGTTTTATATTTTATTTCAGCGTTTCGTGTAGCGCCTGCAGGGTTGAAATACGCTACTCTTTTTGTTGACATTGTGCTATCATCAGATAATAGCTTCTTATGCTTTCTCCGAAAAGCTTTTTAAAATCTGACATGTTGGCTGGATTCACAACGAGTGTAGCTTTAATTGAGTATATTACATGTGTGATTTAATGAAAGTTTGATTTTTATATCATTTTTTGAATTTGCCGCGCTGCATTTTCCAGCAAGTTCGTCAGTTTGCAACAAATCATATTTCTAGTTTTGCGAAGTACAGAAATCAAAGCTGAATGTGATGTTTATGATTTATCCATTCAGCTGACATGGGTTAACTAACAAATAACGTTAACTTTAGCTACCTACAAATAGCTAGCTAGATGGGTAACATTAATGCAGATTTAAGGTGTTTATCAGGGGAAAGAGTTAGTAGTGGTTTTATATTATATTTACCTGCACGTATACTTAGCTAGCTACCTGTCTGTATCTGTATTGCAGAGAGAAGCAGTGTCTTGCAGACTGAAGATCAGAACTCCAGCAAGCATTTTGAGACATAGCTAGCTAGCTCAAGAAAAATATCCAATGTACCAGCTATGTAAAATTACATAAACAACATATTACACCCAGTACATTTCCTTAATACCACCTGGTCTATCAGATGTCAAAATGGAGCTACCAGCATATTGCTTATACCTCCTATCCAATACTTCCAGATCCACACAAGTTCCCAGGGGCTAGGGATTGATTTGGGTTTCAGGGATTAGCACCAATGGACCATGACCCTGGGCTCTGAGCCCAGGTCCAGATCAAGACTGCATTTATGGGCCTTTGAGTAGTCTTAAGGCCAACACCACAATAACAAGATACTATCTCTGCTATAAAGTATAGTAGGCCTGACCTGTCATGGTATTGGTCAGCAACCCTGTTCCTGGATAGTCACAGGGTGTGCATGCTTTTGTCCCAGCTAACACTATGTGGACTAACACACTAGCTCTATGGGACCATGGTTGAATAGTGTGTACCATCCTATATATACGCTAGGAGCTGTTGCAGGTAGGCATGCTATATAAGTAATATACAACATAGCTACGGATATAAGGCTACTTATTATAGGCAGGGTTGGATGGTGACCGCAGGTCATCACTGCCTCATTGCCTGCATCCGTAATGGGTCTCCGACCAAACGACCATCCCTCATCACTGTCAAACGCTCCCGGTAACACTTCTGCGAGCAGGCCTTTCTAATGACTCCAGGAGTCTGAGGTGCGGGAGGTTCCTCCACCCCTCTGGACATTTGATCTAACTCCCTCTTCATCTGAATTGAAACAACACCAAATACATTAATAAGAATTAACTAATGAAACACTCATGTAAATGTGCGAAAGCATATTCAGCCAAATTATACCAAAACAACACAGCCTATTTGCAGTGAAATCAAGAAGGGCATTTTTCTTGCCAACTTTTTCAGTCACCAGTACATCATTAAACAGGCAGGGAACAAAGTAGTTTGACAAAAAGTGTTCACAAATCAAATGTTATTGGTCATATACACATATTTAGCATTTATTGTGGGTGTAGCGAAATGCTTGTGTTCCTAGCTCCAACAGTGCAGTAATATCTAACAATTCACAATAATACACACACATCTCAAAGTAAAAGAATGGAACTAAGAAATATATAAATATTAGGATGAGCAATGTCAGAGATGCATTAATACAGTAGAATACAGTATGTACATACCATATGTAAACATGATTAAAGTGACCAGTGATTCCATGTCTATGTACAAAGGGCAGCAGCCTCCAAGGTGCAGGGTTGAGTAACCGGGTGGTAGCCGGCTAGTAACAATGACTAAGTTCAGGGGAGGTTACTGGTTGGAGGCTGGCTAGTGATGGCTATTTAACAGTCTGATGGCCTTGAGATAGAAGCTGTTTTTCTGTCTCCCGGATATCCATAAAAAGTGTCGTTCAAAGTTTGCCACAAGCCACCTGGGAGACACACCAAACAAGTAGAAGAAGGTGCTCTGGTCAGATGAAACCAAAATTGAACTTTTTGGCAACAATGCAAAACGTTATGTTTGGCGTAAAAGCAACATAGCTCATCACCCTGAACACACCATCCCCACTGTCAAACATGGTGGTGGCAGCATCATGGTTTGGGCCTGCTTTTCTTCAGCAGGGACAGGGAAGATGGTTAAAATTGATGGGAAGATGGATGGAGCCAAATACAGGACCATTTTGGAAGAAAACCTGATGGAGTCTGCAAAAGACCTGAGACTGGGACGGAGATTTGTCTTCCAACAAGACAATGATCCAAAACATAAAGCAAAATCTACAATGGAATGGTTCAGGTGTTAGAATGGCCAAGTCAAAGTCCAGACCTGAATCCAATCGAGAATCTGTGGAAAGAACTGAAAACTGCTGTTCACAAATGCTCTCCATCCAACCTCACTGAGCTCGAGCTGTTTTGCAAGGAGGAATGGGAAAAAATTTCAGTCTCTCGATGTGCAAAACTGATAGAGACATACCCCAAGCGACTTACAGCTGTAATCGCAGCAAAAGGTGGCGCTACAAAGTATTAACTTAAGGGGGCTGAATAATTTTGCACGCCCAATTTTTCAGTTTTTGATTTGTTAAAAAAGTTTGAAATATCCAATAAATGTTGTTCCACTTCATGATTGTGTCCCACTTGTTGTTGATTCTTCACAAAAAAATACAGTTTTATATCTTTATGTTTGAAGCCTGAAATGTGGCAAAAGGTTGCAAAGTTCAAGGGGGCCGAATACTTTCGCAAGGCACTGTATGTGCAAAAGTACTAGCTCACAACTCGATGAAACCTTCACTCTTGCCAGACATTTAGAAAAAAAATGTGGCAATTTGAAAAATTGTTTTTTGAGCGAGAATTAAGACGACTTTCGATTAGTAAGACATGTATAAAAGCAACAGATACCATTAATAAGAATGGGCTAGAAGCGTCTTATATGGTGAGTTACCGAGTGGCTAGGACAGGCAAGCCCAATACTATTGTGGAGGACTTAATTCTTCCTGCTGACGTGGATATGGCTGTGACAATGCTGGGGGAAAAGGATAAAAAAACATACAGACAATACCTTCATCAAACAACACTGTTTCACAACGCATCAGTGACATGATAGGAGATGTTTTGAAACAATAACTGCTTCATATACAAACCAGTGAATTCTAAGCGTTACAGCTGGATGAGTCAACAGACGTGGCTTGCCGGGCACAGCTCCTGGTATATGTCTGTTACGTTTATGGGGGATCAATTAAGGAAGACGTTCTCTTCTGCAAACCACTGGAAACCAGGACAACTGGAGAGGATATTTTTGAAGTACTGGACAGCTTTGTGACATCAAATGGACTTTGGTGGTCAAGATGTGTTGGTATCTGTACTGATGGTGTAAAAGCCATGACAGGGAGATATAGTGCAAGCAGTTGCTCCCGACATCACTTGCGTACACTGCAGCATCCACCGTGAGGCTCTTGCTGCCAAAGGAATGTCTGACAGCTTGAAAGACATTTTGGACACTACAGTGAAAATGGTTCACTTTGTTAAAGCAAGACCCCTGAACTCTCGCCTATTTTCCACACTATGCAATGATATGGGCAGCGACCATGTAACGCTTTTACTGTGTGTGCTGGTTATCAAGGGGCAAAGTATTGACACGTTTTAAAAAATTAATTAAACTGTTCTTTAATGACCACAATTTTCACTTGTCTGACCGCTTGCATGATGACGGATTTCTCACACAACCAGCCTATCTGGGTGATGTTTTTTCTCTCCTGAATGATCTGAATCTAGGATTACAGGGACTCTGCATAACTATATTCAATGTGCGGGACAAAATTGAGGATATGATTTAGAAGTTGGAGCTCTTCTCTGTCTGCATTAAGAAGGACACCACACAGGTCTTTCCATCATTGTATGATTTTTTTTGTGTGCAAATGAACTCAAGCTTACGGACAATGTCAAATGTGATATAGCGAAGCACCTGAGTGAGTTGGGTGCTCAATTACGCAGGTACTTTCCCGAAACGGTTGACACAAACAACTGGATTCATTATCCCTTGCATGCCCTGCCTCCAGTCCACTTACCGATATCTGAACAAGAGAGCCTCATCGAAATTGCAACAAGCGGTTCTGTGAAAATTGAATTGAATCAGAAGCCACTGACAGATTTCTGGATTGGTCTGCGCTCAGAGTATCCTGCCTTGGCAAATTGTGCTGTTAAGACACGGAGGCCCTTTGCAACCACGTACCTATGTGAAAGTGGATTCTCGAACCTCACTAGCATGAAAACTAAATACAGGCACAGACTGTGTGGAAAAAGACTGAGACTCTCTCCAATACAACCCAACATTCCAGAGTTATGTGCATCCTATCAAGCACACTCTTCTCATTAATCTGTGGTGAGTTATACACAATTTTCAACGAACAAATAGTTTTATATGTAAGATGGCTAAATAAAGAGCAAATTTGTTGATTATTATTATATTATTAATTGTTCCCTGGTCCTATAAGAGCTCTTTGTCACTTCCCACAAGCCGGGTTGTGGGAAGGAGAGAGAGGAGAGGTGTGGTGTAGTCAGGGTGGGTCCATCCATACGTGACAAAGCAGTGGATTGATGCTCACAGGGTGAACGAGCTACGGCCTGTCACCCCGCTATCATCTGGAATGTGGAGACCGTACAGGTCCATCAAAGCTGGCGCTGAGAGACTAGTCGGCTACCACCCGGTACTCAACACTGCACCTTAGAGACTGCTGCCCTATGGACATAGTCATTGAACATCGGTCACTTTAATAATGTTTACATACTGTTTTACCCACTTCATATGTATACAGTCTCCTGTATTCTAGTCAAGACTGATCCTATATAACTACTGCTGTACACACCTTTTCTACTCACATACTGTCCATAATGTCTATACACAACATCATATTTATACTGTATATATTTATATTCCAGACCACGACATTGCTCGTTTTAATATTTCTATAATTCTCAATTCCTTTCTTTTTATTTTTTGGATTTGTGTGTATTGTTTTGTATTGTTAGGTATTACTGCACTGTTGGAGCTAAGAACATGAAAAATGTTCTGCAAAACATGTGTACACAACCAAAAGCAGTACTATTGCTGAGTTGTTCCCTCTGGAAAAATACAAATAAAAGTGGGTCAGCTTTCTGTCCATGACTCCTTGGCTGGCTAACTCACTCAGTTGGTTGGTCAAACTACCCCTACACAACAAGGGTGTCTTAGAAACCAACTACATGGGAAGGATATGGGTGTGGTCAGCTTTTTGTACAGTTCACCTTCTTTATGACTGGCTATTTGATAACAAATAGATAAGGTGAGGTGAAATTCCAGGTATTCTGGCCTACATAGAAAATATTGCTTCGTTGCTATTTGCCTCAGCACCTTTATGGAAAAACAAAGACTGTCACATAACTATGTTTCTTTCAATTGGGAGGTTAGAAGAGGAAGTTGTGTGTAATTATAGTTGGTGATATGAGGAATAGGCCTGAACATTATTACTTACAACCCTTGTATCAATCCGTGAAAATTGAATGAACTCAGAAAACAAACCACACCTCTGAAGTAATAGTCCCAACACGGCAATATCATGCAAATTCTCAGGGTGCTTGGACTGGATGAATGAATCCTCTCAGGTAAAATAGAGACAATAGTCACATTCTACCTCTCTGGGGCAATAAAAGGCCTACTCCCAAATGACATTTTTTTTGTGAGAGCAAATTGGAATATTTCTCTGACTCCTTCAGATGAGACTGCAGCTTTCTTGTCCAAATAAATAATCCTGGCCAGGCAAGTGCAATTGACCACTATCATCTTTCTATGTGGACCTCTGTGAATGACTAGTGCTTTACATGGATAAATCACACACAGAACCAGTGAATGATGAGAGCATGTGTAAAGAGGTTAGTCTGGTCCCAGATCTGTTTCTGCTACCATCAACTCCTTGTCATGACAACGAGTGACCAGCAGTTGACATGATAGCACAAACAGATCTGGGACAGGGCTAGAATTAATCACTTTCTCACAATATGATAGTTTTTTTGTTATACGCTAAATACAGTTTATCTCTGAGAACTAGGCAGACAATCAAAAGTATCATGCTGTTCCACGCATATGGCGATGAACAAAATAAATAGATATCTACTCCTGCTACACCCTGAGTGAGTTAATATGTAACCAAGATGTGTATTTATTCTGTATACTAAGTTTCTTGTGATTAGGTCTCACACTGGCCTGGACTGCCACAAGAACTGGCTAGTTTAATCACATGCATTAACCATCAGCTAATATGGCAACCTATATTTTCTAATAATGTGCGGGGAGGCTTATTTGAAGAACCAACTAACCCGAAACTGACATTTTAAAATCAAAATTGTGCTAAATGGGCTAGATTTGTTTCTCTTAACTGTCATTAAGATCTCTGACTTGTTTGTTGTAAAATAAGTAACATTCTAAACTGAAGGAATATAATCTAACACAAAAATTAAATGTAACTCTTGCATGCTTTCAAGACATAGAGTTCTAACAAATTATCGCACTAGAATCTTCTGATGATGAGCGATGATGATATCAACAACTTCCCAAGACTGATACTTTGTAACTTTGATTCATACTGGTAAAAGGGCATCGTGGCGAGAAAATAGGGACTACGTATGTACACGTCATATGTCCAATTAAGTCTACCATTAATTGATTCGGAAACATACTGCTTGCGCAAAATATCACAGAAGATATTAAACGATAATAGTTAGCGGCATATTGACAAGTTAGTAAAATAGATACGGTCCAAATCATTCTTTGGATCTGTAACACCCATGCTATTCATCCGCGACAACCAACGATTTGCTATGAAGTTCAACCTAACTACGACTGCGCGGAGTGATTTATTTAAGGACTACACCCAGGCGCTACCCGAATGCAGTGGGTCCTCTTCTCTGCCCAAACCCAGAAGAAAGCGGGTTCGTGACGGAACTGGGGAATTGTCGGAGGTCCCAGAATCACCGAAAATATAGATTACAGAAACCTCAGTGTTGTGCGAGAGTACCCGTCAAATATATATTTTTACGATTTTTCCATATTTGAACTAATACGCAAGTATGTCCTGGCAAAGCTACGTGGATAACCTGATGGCCGATGGCAGCTGCCAGGACTCCGCCATTGTTGGGTACACGGACGCTAAGTATGTCTGGGCATCGTTTCCCGGTGGTACATTTGTTAACATAACGGTAAGGACATAGGTCTGTAATTATTTGATTATCTACAAACAAAGGGAAATGCCGCCATTTTATGCTGTCAGTTCATTTAATATGGAAAAAAGGCCTTGCCTAATGGGGAAGCCCTAGATGGAATGGTAAGGTAATGTTAGGCTCGAGCCAGGCATTGCATGTTGGCTAAGCTAGCACACATGGTATCCGGTGTTTTCTTGTACAGAGACTGTTGCACGTTTTATTTGAAATATAAGTGCTTAGGCTCAGAACCACAACTACATTCAAAATGTCATGGTGTTATCAATATAGCTAAGGTCTAAAGCTTTCCTTTTGAGTTAAACATTGACTGTTCGACATGAAAGTGTAGGAGGCAATCCGCTAGCTAACATGTTTAGTTAGCCTGGCTAGTGTGTTAACTATGAACTAGAACTTGCAACTGAAACACAACCGTGCTTTCAGCAATTTGATACCCCATATGGGAAAGTTAAATGGAGACCGGTTTCCCGTCTTGTAGCGTTTACTGTTATGTCTAGCCGGCAATGCGGGCTTTGGGAGAAGGAGTGCCGGGAGCGAAACATGTCATAAATCAGGCCTGCCACCCAGATTCGAAAGTTATTAAGCAAAATTGTTGGCTCATTTCGCTGCATGCATATGTTACATGCACAATTTGCTTTGTACACTCAACGGTATTCAGATGCATTTGTGAATCAGGCCCTCGCTCTCGCCCCTTTTGATTTCCCAAGATGGCGCCTCTACTCTGCATTTATTATTTCCCTCCTGTCTACGCAATTTGATCGGATTGTAACCTAAATTGGATGCACCAGCTCGAGGCAAATTGGTTGTACAATAGTATACCATCCAATTGGCCTGCAGGTTTATTTTACATATTGCATCAGTCCGGTCATTCGTGGGCCCTCCATTTTGTTAGCTAGCAAGCATGCATGGAAATCAACTATTTGAAGTTGCTTGTGTTGTCAAAACCAGTTTAATATATCAATTCATATATCAATTCACAATTATTCGATAGTTTGCTACATGTTAGCGAGTTAATAAACATGCACATTTTAACTAGCTATCTTTCTAGTGTGGAACTGCGACAGGATATTACCCATAATCTAATGAAATTGCGATTCTTGTATCATAGATTGCCATGCGGATATTGGAGGGCATTTTTCAGTCTGATTCCTTTGGCTTTGCTAAGCTATGGTTAAATCATTCGATGTTTTGTACCCAGGTACCCAACATTCTCATAGCTGTGACATAAATAAGTTAGCAGTTACTCTGCTAGGTTTATGTTCAAATGTTACAGGTTGTAGACAAGCTGTCAAATCAGTTGTCCTGCTGTGTTGCCAGCTTCTAGCTTTGCCAAGGCGTTATGGCATAGCTGGCTAGCTACTTTGCTTGCTAGATGGCCGCATTGAATAAGCTGAATTCACATTTTTTTCTGAAAAGGCTGTTGTAGAATTGTGCAATTCTATATGAGGGTGAAGCCTTTATGTGCTGTCATTTTTATTTGGAACCTGAGAATAAACCAGTCTGCGTTCATTGAATAATTGTATGGGCAAACCATACTACAGTGCCTTGCGAAAGTATTCGGCCCCCTTGAACTTTGCGACCTTTTGCCACATTTCAGGCTTCAAACGTGAAGAATCAACAACACAATCATGAAGTGGAATGACATTTATTGGATATTTCAAACTTTTTTTTAAGAAATCAAAAACTGAAAAATTGGGCGTGCAAAATTATTCAGCCCCCTTAAGTTAATACTTTGTAGCGCCACCTTTTGCTGCGATTACAGCTGTAAGTCGCTTGGGGTATGTCTCAATCAGTTTTGCACATCGAGAGACTGACATTTTTTCCCATTCCTCCTTGCAAAACAGCTTGAGCTCAGTGAGGTTGGATGGAGAGCATTTGTGAACAGCAGTTTTCAGTTCTTTCCACAGATTCTCGATTGGATTCAGGTCTGGACTTTGACTTGGCCATTCTAACACCTGGATATGTTTATTTTTGAACCATTCCATTGTAGATTTTGCTTTATATTTTGGATCATTGTCTTGTTGGAAGACAAATCTCCGTCCCAGTCTCAGGTCTTTTGCAGAGTCCATCAGGTTTTCTTCCAGAATGGTCCTGTATTTGGCTCCATCCATCTTCCCATCAATTTTAACCATCTTCCCTGTCCCTGCTGAAGAAAAGCAGGCCCAAACCATGATGCTGCCACCACCATGTTTGACAGTGGGGATGGTGTGTTCAGCTGTGTTGCTTTTACGCCAAACATAACGTTTTGCATTGTTGCCAAAAAGTTCAATTTTGGTTTCATCTGACCAGAGCACCTTCTTCCACATGTTTGGTGTCTCCCAGGTGGCTTTGGCAAACTTTAAACGACACTTTTTATGGATATCTTTAAGAAATGGCTTTCTTCTTGCCACTCTTCCATAAAGGCCAGATTTGTGCAATATACGACTGATTGTTGTCCTATGGACAGAGTCTCCCACCTCAGCTGTAGATCTCTGCAGTTCATCCAGAGTGATCATGGGCCTCTTGGCTGCATCTCTGATCAGTCTTCTCCTTGTATGAGCTGAAAATTTAGAGGGACGGCCAGGTCTTGGTAGATTTGCAGTGGTCTGATACTCCTTCCATTTCAATATTATCGCCTGCACAGTGCTCCTTGGGATGTTTAAAGCTTGGGAAATCTTTTTGTATCCAAATCCGGCTTTAAACTTCTTCACAGCAGTTTCTCGGACCTGCCTGGTGTGTTCCTTGTTCTTCATGATGCTCACTGCGCTTTTAACGGACGTCTGAGACTATCACAGTGCAGGTGCATTTATACGGAGACTTGATTACACACAGGTGGATTGTATTTATCATCAGTCATTTAGGTCAAAATTGGATCATTCAGAGATCCTCACTGAACTTCTGGAGTGAGTTTGCTGCACTGAAAGTAAAGGGGCTGAATAATTTTGCACGCCCAATTTTTCAGTTTTTGATTTCTTAAAAAAAGTTTGAAATATCCAATAAATGTCGTTCCACTTCATGATTGTGTTGTTGATTCTTCACAAAAAATACAGTTTTATATCTTTATGTTTGAAGCCTGAAATGTGGCAAAAGGTCGCAAAGTTCAAGGGGGCCGACTACTTTCGCAAGGCACTGTAAATCTGACTAGCTAGGCATCAGTTGCTGACCATGTTAGCCAAGCAATGCCTGATATGTATTGCAGAAAAATAAAACTTAACTGTATTGGATTGTTTAAATTGTTCACTGGACACATGATTTAAAGGGTACATTCAATGGTCTAGAGTCAAATATGGACACTGGCCTATGAGAGCTGAGATGGTTACAGTATTAATCTCTATCACACAGTACTCTAAACTATTTTTCAGCATGTTCCTTTCTGCCTGTTAGGACAAATGTGAACTGCAATACTTCTTAAATTGCCAAGTTCTCCCAACAGTGATTCCAAAAGTCACTTTTCCAAAATTCTGCCTGCTTTTGACTGCCCTTTTGAAATGTTTTAATTTAACAAAATAATGCTCCCTCTGAAGCTTTGCTAATTTTCACCCAACTTTGATTCTTGCATTTTTAGACATTGTAGAGTATTGGAGAGAATAAACAAGTTGTCACATGCTCTTGTCTTATTGTAGTGTAAAGACCAATGTTTTTATGCATATGAAATTGCATAACTTTCTAACTTTACATGGTTGACATGTGTCCATCAATGCTCATCCATAGGTTGACGAAATCGACGTCATAGTAGGAAAGGACCGAGAAGCTTTCTTCTGCGGCGGGCTGATCCTAGGCCAAAAGAAGTTCTCTGTCATCAGAGACAGCCTCCACTCCGATGGGGACTGGACAATGGACATCAGGACAAAGAGTCAAGGAGGAGAGCCCACATACAACGTTTCCATAGGCAAAGCCGGCAAAGGTAATGCCTGTCCCATTTCTTCACTGCTCAAACATTTAAGGCTCTATGTAGTTCATAGGTTTGGTTGTAATTATAGTTTGCTGTGCATGTACAATATTCTGGTATTCACCTCCTCAATATAATGTAGTTAAGGGACAGATGCAATTCAGTCTGTCACATTAAGTCAACAAATGCATTGCACTACCATGCTTTAGCTTACACTAAATTGTAGCATCAGGCCCTAGATGGGTTTTAAAATAGTAGAAAGGGATATAATACAATTGGAAAGTTTCCTTGTAACCTAATTGATATGTTTATGTTAAAGAAAATTACACTCAAACGCCTTTTGGTATTTGTTTCATTAGTCCACTGTTCATACGGTCCTGAATGTTTCGAATGTCAGCAATCAAGTATAAGATGTAGAACTTTGAAACTGCGTAATGATGCTTTCTATATTTTAAAAGTTTTGTAACTTAAACTTGATTGCTGACATCTCAAACGGTGGACTAATGAAACATGAACCAAAATATGGTTTGAGTGGAATTTCCCTTTTAAGCACAGAGCTATTATGTATGGGAAAAGGGAGTTTATGCAGTATAATGGACTTAAGTTCAATTTCAGGTATTTTTCAGATTAAGAAAGCCAATCAAATACCATTTGATTTAAAGAATAGGTTAGTTTTGCATCAGATCGGATTCGGGGACAATATTTGATCAACTGCTAGCTAGTCAAATGAGCCACAAGTCTTGATGGGCCACCCAATTGAAGGGGAGATGCCCTGCCATTCGAAAAACAAGATGCCTGTGAGTTTTGCCAATGTTCATTTTGCCTTTATGCTCCCTATTCTCCTATATCCCTAGCAGCTTTAAGTCCATGACACTCCTAGTTGCAATACACAACCTCCCTTCTGTGTATGTTTCTGTCACAGGGCAAGCTGGGCAACCTTTTCTGAGTTCATTCTTCTGGTCTTCTTCCTGATGGAATCAACCTTGAATTACATGCGTATTCCCTATCCCTCTGTAATTGATGCCCTTTTCCTCTCACATCAATGCTTAAGTGTCAAGTTCAGGTTACTGCCCATCACATGTTAACCCTAGTCCCTGTCAATTTAGGCATTTCCACTCTGATAGTGGCACTCAAGGATTTTGCTGCTGTCATATGTATTGAGGAGAGGTACTACAAGCATGCTGACTGCATGTGTACTGCATTAGTGTTGGTGGTAGTGAGTAGAAGCATTCACTTTCCTATTCCTCCCTGCTGCTGGCATGCCATGTAGATTCATAGCTAAGTAGTGGATAAGGTAAAGGATAGGGTTAGGCCAGAGTTTTGTTTCTGATTTACAGAACTTGTTATTGCCACCTTTTACACAAGTTTAGAATGGAGCAATTTGTGCTGTTATTGTCATAGCTTCTGACTGGGTATAAAAAAAGCCATTTATGGACTTTGTTAACATAAGCGGATGATTCAGACATTCCTTAAGTTCAGAAGAGTAGGCTAGATGTGTTTTATTATACTCTAGGCTAATGGGCTTGAATGGTCACCACTATTGCATAATTTTAGTGAGCGCTTTGCATGTTTTCTTCCAGTCCAAGGGCAGCAGCCATAATAAGAAAATGAATGCTTGTGTATTGGCCATGGATGGGGCCTCTGGTGAGCTTCCTATGTCTTCCTTCATACTAACCAGCCCTGTCCACCACCTTGTTTCGATTTGACAATTTATTTTATATTAAATGATCTAACTTCACATTTTCTCAATTTCCCTTCTCTCTTTTCTTTCAGTCTTGGTTCTTGTATTGGGCAAAGAAGGGGTCCATGGAGGCGGATTGAATAAGAAGGCATACTCAATGGCAAAATACTTAAGGGATTCAGGGTTCTAGTTTTGTCTTGACTTAGCCCAAGTGTAGTAGTTGAGGAAGAGGAGAGAAGTAAAGAAAAAACACAAAATATAAATGTTAAAGCAAAGATTGCTATTAACATTTTCCTTTCAAGCAGTCCTATTTAAAATGAGCCCTGGCAGTGTTAGTGGCAGTGCAGGGCCACATGTTTAAGACCCTGCAGTCAACAATGTAGCCCCACCTTTAGTGGGGAAAAGTGGTTTCTTATCCCCCCCACCACCATGTCTGTTCATTTCTGTTCTTTTTTTTTTCTTGTGTACTCCAGCATTGGTTTTAGTCATGGGAAAGGAAGGTGTCCATGGAGGGCAGCTCAACAAGAAAGCGTATACAATGGCTGACTACCTGAGGAAGTCTGGATACTAAAGCAGCCTCTGCCCAGCCTCCTAGCAGCTCACCCTTACCACCCTCTTGCGTTTCAGTACTTCCAGTTCTAGTTTGTAGTTGCTTATTTTTTTCTCTCCTCTGCCCCCTCCCATTTTTTTGCTCCCTTTTTTTATTTATCCCCTTTTTCTCTTGTCCTTTTCCAGTCATCTTTATGCATTCACACTGTGTACTCTATCCCATTCTAGAACTACTGTTGCACCATAGTTAAAGATGAGCATGTTGTTAACAGGACATTGTGACAAATCTGTACTTATAAAGACCTGCACCATTCTAGCCAATGCTCAGTGAAAACCCTAAAGTAAAGGAAACTTAAATTAAACTGAGATTTCATATGATGGTGCCCGGTAGGTCAGACCCTTGAGCAGCCGATGCCTTTGGAGCACTTGAGCAGTAATCAAGCTCATATTGTCTTCCTTTTCTAGAGCATGTCTGGGAGGGGAAACTGCATGCATATCTTTGAGCCTACTGAAATACTGTTCCGTCTGCCCCGCGTGCCCTATAACTCCTGCCAATGTCTGTTCCTCCTTCCCTCCCTCTTTCCCATCCTGTTTGTTCATAGTAGGTGACACTCCATCAGTACTCAGGAGGCATATTCCTCCAACCACTACACCTTAAAGTCCTCCGTAGCCCCCTCTCCCATATGGGTTTTTAAAGGGGGGGGGGGGGGGCAAATCCATTTTGGTATTGATTGAATCAAATGGCAAAAGTGTTGACGCAGGTAGAATCTCCTCCCATGCCCTCTTCATGACCTTTCTGACTACATGAACCCCATGGACATTCCATCGTTGCAATGGCTCAGGCACTTAAAATATTGTTTGCCAGCTCCTGTAATATTTATTTTATTTTTAAGGCTGCCATTTTGGACAGTAGATATCCCAGCATAACGATCTGGAGTGTGTCCAGTTTGAATTTTTCATAGGACCAACTTTTGTTGCAGCTTGGGTATTTATACAGTTGCTCTAGCTCTATCATTGTGAAGGACGACTGCTAGCCTCTTTCTGCTGAAGGCAAAACAACACTAACATAAAACCACACTATCACATGACACCAGATAAAGCTGCGGGGAGGGGTAGTAATTGGAGGAAATCTATTTCCTCATTTGTCAACCTTTTTGCTTTTTTTTTTTTTTTTAAGAAATGAATTACTGCATTTGAAAACCCATGCTGTGTGAAGAAACAACTGTGGAATAAATTGCCTTGTTCTCTAGTCATCAACTAAGATGTGGTATCAAACTGTTGAGGCTCGGTACTTAATGTAATCTCCAATTGAAAATAACTTACACTAGACATGACACTCAATTTAATGGGAGATGGGATTGGTTGGAATAAGAACACTTTGGTTGTCTTGTGGAAACTTAAAGTCCAAAACATGGGTCTCCTGTGCCATAATGTAGAGATTTGTTGCTATTGTGTGGATTTTAACTGCTGCCCAGTAAGGGGTAATTTCATTGGCACCTTTTAGGGGTGTTTTAGCATCTGCTCCAATGTTCAGGCCTTGTGGCATGTGTACTAATTAAAATCTTATTTGCTGATTTTTGTTAATTTCTTCCCCCTACACCTGGGATAGTCTAACACATTGGATTTAATATGCATAAACCAATAAATGCCATAAATTGATTTATCACCTTGTTTACAGACCGATCAAATAAATTTATTCCAACCAGATTGATTGTATGTACTTTCTTGCTTCTCAAGTTGAAATGTTTTCTCTTTTGGAGGAAAGTGTTTGAGCCAGAGCAGCAGTTAAATTTTATTTTTATTAAACTGGAATTGGTCTGGAGGTTCCTATTACCCTGGCCTGGAGATGAATAGTTAAACTGAGATGCTCTTGGTTAGTCTTTAAAGGTATGTAGCAGGTAAACATGGTGGAGATGTTCCTTTTGTAGAAAGGTATGTGGATGTTGGCCGAGTCAGTGTGGCAGAATTAGGTCTGGGAACCCCCACAGGGCCTGATGGTAACATACCAAAATGTGCATTTCCTTGACCGTGGGTGTTTATTGGCTAGATCAGTGGTTTTCAAACCTCCTGTGGGACACCCAGATGTTTCAAAATGTTGCTGTAGCCTTTACCTAGCTCACCTGATGGCTAAATACAGGGCTTTGTAATTAGTTGAATACAGTGTGCTAGCTCTGAAATAGTTCAAATACATGGAATGGCTGGTGGTTCCCAAGGAGAGGTTTGAAAACCACTGGGCTAGATGTTCTGAAACATTGGCTTAGGCCTGACCTTTCGTATCAGAATTGGGGAAGCAACAATTATTAAACTGGTCTGGATTCAATTGTCGACAACGCAGCTTCTGAAGGCAATTTCCGATTCAGCCAACAGGCAGCGTTTACCGTGAATGAGATTTCCGTGAAGTGGGAACATTTTCTTAAAGCCATTTTCACAACCTGTTTTTGCATCCCGGACTAATTCGGGGTGTGCGTCTTCATCCCGTCGCCATATATAGAGGGTCCCAAAAAATGACTTTCTTTGTAGTAGACTATTGAAGACTTGTCATTTTGAAATATCAACCTGATGGTAAATCATTTAGCCATCATTTAGCCATCTTGTTAACGTCTTGGTTTCTGTAGCAGTAACCAAACTGGGGGAATTCACTGCAACAACTTGACAAGTGATTTTTATTGGCTTCACAGCGTTCCATTAACAGTTTACACTTTGGTGAATTGGCCTATATGCATAGGTTTAAATTTAAAATGTTTATTAGAGCCCGGCTGATTGAAAGCCCATATCAACTGGCTGACAATTCCACCCTGTACTCAGTAAATGGGATGGGGGGTGGAAGGGAATCTCATGTTTTATCTGAATGCTTGTTGACATCTTGTCACAATGTATGAAATCAACATTAAGCATGGTTTATTGGACAATTGCAATTTTGGATGGCAATTTATGAGAATTCATTGCGGAAAACTATTTCCTGACTAAAACAGTATATTGGCAGCTATCTAATTTTTTTTGGGGGGGGGTGGGGGCAAAAATGTAATCTGACAAACCCATCGATAGGGCTCTAGTTTTACAGAAATATGAAGAGCATATGCATAACCATGGTAGCAACTGAAAGGAAACAGTTTGGAGATAAATTATTAGACCGAAGGTGAGCGTACACAATTCGCCTGACACGAGACTGAATCCAAACATTACTGTTACATTTACTATACTTTTCACTGCATTTGTATATAATATTAGAAAATACTCTGGATATGTTCATTTACATAAGACTTCCTGGAAAATGTGGGGTAGGTGCAACATGAGATTAACAAAAGTACAAGGGTTTCAATGAAAACACTGACTGGTGTCTCCAAGTAGCCACAGGCCTCCCTAAGTGTGGACAGTTCCTACGCTATTTCAATGCACAGTTATGAAGTCTTAACTATAGCCATGTTTACATCCTATTGGTGACAGATTTTGTGAATATTCAAATCTATATAAAGAATTAATGCACATTTTCCCACCAGTAGAGTTAACCCCAAACTGACAAAAAAAATAGTGTGATGTAGTGGTGACAATGTACTTTTTCGCATATGTTTTCATGTACCGAATAAAAATCTGAAGTTCAGTGTTTCCATCGCATTTTTAACTGCCATTAGTTTTGTTACAAACTGTTGGGTTGAATAGCAAATATGCGTACTCTGGTCTTGGCATGTACACTAGCCAACAGCTCACAAATACTGTGCAGGTGGGCTGGTCTACATGAGATTATTGGATAAACGAGAATATTTGTCAAACGGCAGTCAAATCAGACCATCGATATTTATTGGAAAGGAGTGTTAAGATCATTGTGCACTTTCACCATCCTGTGATGTTCATAATTTATTTAATCTGTAGACTAATAAACTGCATGGTTTCCTGAGGCATAGTGGGAGTAGAGTAGCACACACCATATAATCGTGTGACTCCCAAGTTTACTTCGATATGGTGGTTTTTATATCAATATTTGCACATAGGTGTTTCCACTGCCATCTCTTGCATATTACGTTTTACAGGTGCATAAAAATCCCACGTCGAACAAAGAAATTAAGGTATTTGTAATTGTCATTATTACAAATATATGTATATAAAAATCGTCCGATTTAATCGGTATCGTTTTTTTTGGTCCTCCAATAATCCGTATCAGCGTTGAAAATTACATTTCGGGTGGCCTTCCACAAGCTTCCCACAATAAGTTGGGTGAATTTTGGCCCATTCCACCTGACGTTCCTCCTGGCCCATTCCAACTGACGTTCCTCCTGGCCCATTCCTCCGTCATTGAAAATAAGAATTTGTTCTTAACTGAATTGTTAAATAAAGGTGTAAAAAAAAAAAAAAAAAGAGCTGGTGTAGGCCTCCTTGCTCACACACACTTTTTTTTTGTTCTGCCCACAAATGTTCTATAGGATTGAGGTCAGGGCTTTATGATGGCCACTCCAATACCTTGACTTTGTTGGCCTTAAGCCATTTTGCGACTTTGGTAGTATGCTTGGGATCATTGTCCATTTGGAAGACCCATTTGTGACCAAGCTTTAACTTTAACTTGATGTCTTGATGTTGCTTCAATATATCCACATAATTTTACTTCCTCATAATGCCATCTATTTTGTGAAGTGCACCAGTACCTCCTGCAGCAAAGTAGCCCCACAACATGATGCTGCCACCCCTGTGCTTCACGGTTGGGATGGTGTTCTTCGGGCTTACAAGCTCCCCCCTTTTTCCTCCAAACTTAACGATGGTCATTATGGCCAAACAGTTCTATTTTTGTTTCTCCAAAAAGTACGATCTTTGTGCCCATGTGCAGTTGCAAACCGTAGTCTGGCTTTTTTAAATGGAGGTTTTGGAGCAGTGGCTTCTTCCTTGCTGAGCAGCCTTTCAGGTTATGTTGATACAGGACTCGTTTTACTGTGGATATAGATACTTTTTACCTGTTTCCTCCAGCATCTTCACAAGGTCCTTTGCTGTTGTTCTGGGATTGATTTGCACTTTTCTCCCCAAAGTACGTTCATCTCTAGGAGACAGAACGCGCCTCCTTCCTTAGCTGTATGACGGCTGCGTGGTCCCATGGTGTTTATACTTGCGTACTATTGTTTGTACAGATGAACGTGGTACCTTCAGGTGTTAGGATATTGCACCCAAGGCTGAACCGGACTTGTGGAGGTCTACCATTTTTTTTCCTGACGTCTTGGCTGATTTCTTTTGATTTTCCCATGATGTCAAGCAGAGGCACTGAGTTTGAAGGTAGGCCTTGAAATACTTCCACAGGTACACCTCTAATTGACTCAAATGTCAATTAGCCTATCAGAAGCTTCTAAAGCCATGACATCATTTTCTGGAATTTTCAAGCTGTTTCAAGGCACAGTCAACTTAGTGTATGTAAACTTCTGACCCACTGGAATTGTGATACAGTGAATTATAAGTGAAATAATCTGTAAACAATTGTTGGAAAAATTACTTGTCATGCACAAAGTAGATGTCCTAACCGACTTGCCAAAACTGTAGTTTGTTAACAAGAAATTTGTGGAGTGGTTGAAAACCAAGTTTTAATGAGTCCAACCTAAGTATGTAAACTTTCGACTTCAACTGTATATGCTTAATTTAATTTATGCAACTTAAATTGTAATATAAATGTTAGGCTATAAATTTAGATTTTTAATACATTCTAAGGCTGCATGATGTGCCTCGAATGACGATTTGAAAAAAGTCTCATGATAGGCATGAGCTCAGCTCTATTTCTTGCCAAGTCTGCACACACTTCCATCAGTCTCTCATTCCCAATTTGACAAGCACTTGATAATATTCTCCCCTATTAGACTATTCTTAATTGAATTTGTTATGTTACATATAGCCTACTAATATGTGTGGAACTATTTTCGAATAGCCCACAAACAAAAACTTGTAATCCGTAGCCTGCACTTGAATAGCAAATGGATGTTATGTGGGGCTATGTTTTTAATATGTAAGCATAGGTGGTGCGTCCATAAATCTAGGGGAAGCTAAACTTTCCCTAAAATCAATTTGAATTATACTGAGCAGAAATATGAACGCAACATGTGAAGTGTTGGTCCCATGTTTAATGCGCTGAAATAGAAGAACCAAGAAATGTTCCTTATGCACAAAAAACATATTTTTCTCAAATTGTTGGTACAAGTTTGCATTTTTCCATTGCCAAGATAATCCAGCCACCTGACAGGTGTGGCATATCAAGAAACTGATTAAACAGCATGATCATTACCAGTGGCTTAACTTTGGTTTTAGAAGTGGGGTGTCAACTGGCGACTGGTCTGGTGGTTCTCCCTCAGAAGTTTTTGGAGCATCTTAAGTTCATTTCCTGCATTTCTACTTGAGCTGACCCTGACAAAAAATTATCTTGGTCAACCAAGAGCAGTCTTCTTTTGACCAACCAAATTTTAAAACTTGTATTTATCCATATATAGAAACACCCTATGTGTTTTAATAAAATCAACTAGGCTATACAGTGCATTCGGAAAGTATTCAGACTCAACTTTTTCCACATTTTGTTACGTTACAGCCTTATTCTAAAATTGATCCATCTGATCCATCATAAAACTTATTGACGATGAAGAACACACTTCATTAAATCACTGTAGCTTTGTGCCTTGATCACAAACCTCTTGAAATGGATGGAAGGCCTCAGCATTCTGTTGACAAACAGTGTCTTTATTGAAGTGGAATTAAATTTAATACAGGCATGTGTGAGCATAAGATGTTTACAAGACATCAAATAAAAAGGCAACAGGACTCAACATAGAACAGTTCAAGTCTTATTAAAAAAACTATTTTTACTTGTAGAACGTCCTACGACGTGAAACCAAATACATGTTGCAAGACCTATCCACCAATGGCATCATGCATTTCAGAGAAGTGGTATGTGATGGCTCTAGATTAGCCAAATGAAGTATACAGCAGGCTGCTTGTAGCAGTGTAGATGCGGGTACTACCTGAACAAAACTGTTTCTCCCCACCCCCTCTGCTTGTATTACACGACTGCTAAGAGGTTACCCATAACATTGGTCAAACACACAGCAAACCTATCTTTGGCTGAATGCATAACCGGTTTGGCTTAATTTTGTCTGTGCAGGTCAACGTAACATATCAGTCGCATCAAAATCATACTCTGAGATGAGCGACTGGCTCCCGGATCTCAGGGTAGAGACCGATTGTCAAAACCCAGTTCCCATGGCCAATCGTTTTATATATTCACATGGAAAAGGTCAGTTCAATCGATTTTATAAAAGGCTGCTGTATAGTACTTTGATTTAGATATTTCTATACAGCAGAAATATATACAATATAACATTTTTTTGCTTCCCCAGACTACAGATATACAGGCTACAAAATAATCAATGTTTTAAGATGTTAATTATGGTGATCTATACATTATTTATATACTCAATGCATTCCTTCACAGTTGGTGTCAAGCATGCTCGTGCACACGAGAGCATCGAGCCCTTTCTCACAGTGAATAGAGTATAACCCTAGTCGGAGGATGTCTGCAGAAAACCACCCCATACTGACAAACCAGAGTAAAATACGGTCTACTGTACGGCAACATTCCTGTGAAATCGACGCCGTTTAGCCCAAAACACATGACGACACCATCTGCACATTGTCCCACCCTTCAGTAATCAGGTTAAAAATACAACAAATGGAGAATTAAGGTGATTTGCATTCTAAACTTGGAGGGAGATGTAAAAATGAAACAAATCCTCTTGACCACGCCACCAGCGTGAGTCTCTGCAACCCCATAGGGTGAGTGGGAGAGAGGGGCGGGGGACCGGCCACCTGTCTGTCAACTCAGGCCAACCAATCAGGCACGGACCGGGTCGTGGTCGTCAGGACGAGGCTCCTGCAGCTGCACCACTGTCTCCACGGTGACCTTGCTGTCGTCGCTGGTGTCCAGGTGGTCGTCTTCATACTCGGAGGACTCCTGATCGGGCTCGGAACGTGAGGCGCCCAACATGGTGCCAAAAGAGTGGCCGCTGGTGGAGGCCAGGGAGCGCAGCAGCGGGGTGCTCTCTGACACCTCGTTCTCATCGGGCCCGCTGTCGCCCTCCTCCGAATCGGAGTCTGAGTCGCCCGCAGAGGGGACCACCTTCTGCTTGCACACAGGACACGTCTTCCTGGTCTTGGTCAGCCAGGGGTCCACACACTTGTTGTGGTAAGCTGGAGGGAGGGAGAGGACAGGTCATGACACTCACAATCATAGGCAGCATGTAGGTTTTTTCTAGGGTTGTAAATCAAAGGTACAACACACAAGGTAATCCTAAGGGTGTGCTTGTTATCTACTGACTATATAAGGGTGGACAATTTTGATTAGGTTTGGCTACAACACCTGGACAGGGTAATGGGGAATTTCAAAGGCAAACCTAGCTTAATGTATTAGAATACTAGGATTTAAGCTTCAGGAAATAATGCTTTAAAACCAGCCATTTTCAACAAGAAAATGGCATTTAGTCTATTTAACTTCTACATTACCAGTACTGTATACAGTATTAGTATAGCTTGACAGAAGCTACAGTGGTTTTCTAAGAACACTAGCGGTCAGGCCAGCTGCATATTAGATGCAGCAAAGTGAGCTGGAGCCAAATAGATGATTTTCTGGGATGATACAGACAGGCATGGTTCAAGGAACAGCACAGGGTGCAGTAGAGCCCTTCAGACTGTCTCCCACTGAGACATCAACACATGACCTGGTGTTTTATACTACATTGCCAAAAGTATTTGGACACCTGCTCATTCCAAAATCATGGGCATTAATATGGAGTTAGTCCCCCCTTTGCTGCCTCCACTATTTCCACTAGATGTTGGAAAACATTGCTGCGGGGACTTGCTTCCATTTAGCCATGCACATTAGTGAGGTTGGACACTGATGTTGGGCGATTATGCCTGGCTCGAAGTTGGCGTTCCAATTAATCCCAAAGGTGTACGATGGGGTAGAGGTCAGGGCTCTGTGCAGGCCAGTCAAGTTCTTCCACACCTATCTCGACAAACCATTTCTGTATGGACCTTGCTTTGTGCACATGGGGATTGTCATGCTGAAACAGGATAGGGCCTTACCCAAACTGTTGCTACCAAGTTGTAAGCACAGTATGCTGTAGCGTTAAGATTTCTCTTCACTGGAACTAATGGGCCTAGCCCAAACCATGAAAAACAGCCCAATACCATTATTCCTCCTCCACAAAACTTTATAGTTGGCACTATGCATTAGGGCAGGTAGCGTTCTCCTGGCAGCCGCTAAACCCAGATTTGTCCGTTGGACTGCCAGATGGTGAAGCATGATTCCTCACTCCAGAAAACACTGCACCTCACTCTAGAGAACGCGTTTCCACAGCTCCAGAGTCCAATTGCGGTGAACTTTACACCACTCCAGCCGACGCTTGGCATTGCGCATGGTGATCTTAGGCTTGTGTGTGGCTGCTCGGCCATGGAAACCCATTTAATGAAGCTCCCGATGAACAGTTCTTGTGTAGACGTTGCTTCTAGAGGCAGTTTGGAACTTGGTAGTGAGTGTTGCAACTTTAGGACAGACACATTTTATGCGCTTCAGCACTCAGCGGTCCTGTTCTGTGAGCTTGTGTGGCCTACCATTTGCGGCTGAGCCGTTGTTGCTCCTAGACATTTCCACTTCACAATAACAGCACTTACAGTTGACCGGGGCAGATCTAGCAAGGCAGAAATTTGAAGAACATACTTGTTAGAAAGGTGGCATTCTATGACGATGCCACATTGAAAGTCACTGAGCTCTTCAGTAAGGCCATTCTACTGCCAATGTTTGTCTATGGAGATTGCATGGCTGTGTGCTTGATTTTATACACCTGTTAGCAATGGGTGTGGATGAAATAGCTGAATCCACTCATTTGAATGGGTGTTCACATACTTTTGTGTATCTAGAGCAGTGTTTCCCAACTCTAGTCTTCCAACAGCACACATTTTTGTTGTAGCCCTGGACAAAAACACCCGATTCAACTCATTGAGGACTTAGTGATTAGTTGACGCATTTAAATTAGGTGTGCTTGTCTGGGGCTACAACAAAAATGTGTACTTTTGGGGGTACTTGAGGACTAGAGTTGGAAAACACTGATCTAGAGGACTGCAGTGGAGGAGCACAGGTGGCAAGTCGATGGGTTTAGGGTAGTAGGTTGTTGGTGTGTGTGTCAGGAGGGGGTAGAGGGCATGGCAGGCCAAGCCTCACCGTGAGAGCAGGGCAGGACCCGGAGCTTGTCTCCCTCCTCATACTCATCCAGGCATATGGCACACACATCGTAGGCGTCCCCTAGGTACAAAAGAAACACGGTTCAATGGTAGAACAAAATACAGAAAAGTCCTCTTAATAAAGACATTTTAATTTACTCAATTGTGTAGCCCGTATTTATTTAAATGACGAGCTGAGTCAAACTACTGTCAACTGACTCAGAGTGCCTTGCAAAAGTATTCACCCCCTTGGCATTTTTCATATTTTGTTGCATTACAACCTGTCATTTAATGTAATGGACATACACAAAATAGTCCAAATTGGTGAAGTGAAAAAAATGACTTGTTTCAAAAAATTCAAAACAAATTAAAAGTGGTGTATTCACCCCTTTTGCTATGAAGCCCCTAAATAAGATCTGGTGCAACCAATTACCTTCACAAGTCACATAATTATTTAAATAAAGTCCACCTGTGTTCCATCTAAGTGTCACATGAAAGGCCCCAGAATCTGCAACACCATTAAGCGAGGGGCACCACCAAGCAAGTGGCACCATGAAGACCAAGGAGCTCTCTAAACAGGTCAGGGACAAAGTTGTGGAGAAGTACAGATCAGGGTTGGGTTATAAAAAAATATCAGAACTTTGAACATCCCACGGAGCACCAATATATCGATCCTATTAAAAAATGGAAAGAATATGGCACCACAACAAACCTGCCAAGAGAGGGCCACCCTTAAAAAATAAAAGAGAGTCGCACACTCTAGGAGCTCAGATGCAAAAATATTTATGTCCAATGTTTCGACAGACAAGCTGTCTTCATCAGGGTATAATGATAAACACTGCTGGATGACTCATTTATATAGTGTCAAAAGACACACACAGGTGTCTGTAATCATGGCTGGGTGTGGCCTGATACCATTGGTTAATTCTCATACAAAAAACATAAATGGATAGCGTACGATCATAGATCAAATTTGGCTACATAAGCCTACAAACATTTACAATAGCAAAATCACAAGAATGGCTTCAGATCAAAGTCTACGTTTAGACCGAAGGGAGCAAGGGTCCTTAAATTAAAGATCCAGGCAGCCTCTCGTTTTAACAATAAATTGTCGAGGTCACCTAAGGGAGGCATGACATGTTCGATGCCAATATAACGTAGAGACTAAATCAAGTGGTTTTCTTCCAAAAAGTGGGCCGCAACTGGGTAAGTCGAGTTTTTGCACCTAATGGTATTACGATGCTCCGAGATACGTACTTTTAATTCTCTCTTTGTTTTACCCACATCATTTTTACCAGAAGGACAAGTTATAAGATAAATAACTGCCTTAGTGGAGCACGTGATAACACCTTTGATTGGGGTCTGTTTCCCTGTTTGGGGGTGTTTGAAGGATCTACATTTATAAGTGCCATTGCATTGACCACAGCCATTACATTTGTAGTTTCCATCCAGTAGGGGTGCAAATAGATGTTGTGCAGCGATATCTTGGGGTGGTAAATCAGAGTTTACCAATTGATCACTGAGGTTTCTGCCCCGCGAGAATACGACCAAGGGAAGGTCCGAAAACACATTACCGATACTATCATCGGATCTTAGAATGTGCCAATGTTTGTGAACGATTCCCTTAATTTGTTCCGAGCACTTTGAATAGTGGGTAGTTAGAACGCAAGAATGCTAGGTTGCCAGGTGCACGGTGTAGCCTCCGACACATTGGTGCGGCTGGCTTCCGGGTTGGATGCGCGCTGTGTTAAGAAGCAGTACGGCTGGTTGGGTTGTGTATCGGAGGACGCATGACATTCAGCCTTCGTCTCTCCCGAGCCCGTACGGGAGTTGTAGCAATGAGACAAGATAGTAGCTACTACAACAATTGGATACCACGAAATTGGGGAGAAAAAGGGGTAAAATTCAAAAAAAAAAAAGGAAAAGAACGCAAGAATGCTTATTTTTGCGAGACTGACCTTGAAAAAGGTCATGTTTTTGTTTTGAATTTTCTCAATGCCAGTATTAATCTGACCATTTTTATACCCCCTCTCCTTGAATTTTCTTTGCGTCTCAGCCATTTTTCTTTCGAAATCTTTTTTTTTTTTTTTACAAATTCTTTTGATTTGATATAATTGGCTGTAGGGCAAACTGTTTTTCAAGGGAAGTGGATGACAACTATCAGCCCTCAACTAAATGTTACGATTAGTAGGTTTCCTGTAAAGATCAGTGTATGGAACATTGTCTTCACACAAGATAAAAAGATCAAGAAAACTGATTTGACGTGTATCAGATTGAGAGAGGGCAGCCCACCAAAACTCACAGACCAGGCAAGGAGGGCATTAATCAGAGAGGCAACAAAGAGACCAAAGATAACCCTGAAGGAGCTGCAAAGCTCCACAGCGGAGATTGGAGTATCTGTCGATAGGACCACTTTAAGCCGTACACTCCACAGAGCTGGGCTTTAAGGAAGAGTGGCCAGAAAAAACCTATGGAAGGAGGTAATCTGGTTAGATGAGACTAAAATGTAGCTTTTTGGCAATCAAGGAAAACGCTATGTCTGGCGTAAACCCAACACCTCTCATCACTCTGAGAACACCATCCCCACAGTGAAGAGTAGTGGTGGCAGCATCATGCTGTGGGGATGTTTTTCATCAGCAGGGACTGGGAAACTGGTCAGAATTGAAGGAATGATGAATGCCGCTAAATACAGTGCCTTGCGAAAGTATTCGGCCCCCTTGAACTTTGCGACCTTTTGCCACATTTCAGGCTTCAAACATAAAGATATAAAACTGTATTTTTTTGTGAAGAATCAACAACAAGTGGGACACAATCATGAAGTGGAACGACATTTATTGGATATTTCAAACTTTTTTAACAAATCAAAAACTGAAAAATTGGGCGTGCAAAATTATTCAGCCCCTTTACTTTCAGTGCAGCAAACTCTCTCCAGAAGTTCAGTGAGGATCTCTGAATGATCCAATGTTGACCTAAATGACTAATGATGATAAATACAATCCACCTGTGTGTAATCAAGTCTCCGTATAAATGCACCTGCACTGTGATAGTCTCAGAGGTCCGTTAAAAGCGCAGAGAGCATCATGAAGAACAAGGAACACACCAGGCAGGTCCGAGATACTGTTGTGAAGAAGTTTAAAGCCGGATTTGGATACAAAAAGATTTCCCAAGCTTTAAACATCCCAAGGAGCACTGTGCAAGCGATAATATTGAAATGGAAGGAGTATCAGACCACTGCAAATCTACCAAGACCTGGCCGTCCCTCTAAACTTTCAGCTCATACAAAGAGAAGACTGATCAGAGATGCAGCCAAGAGGCCCATGATCACTCTGGATGAACTGCAGAGATACAACAATCTTGTTGTATACAATCTTTGTATATTGCACAAATCTGGCCTTTATGGAAGAGTGGCAAGAAGACAGACATTTCTTAAAGATATCCATAAAAAGTGTAGTTTAAAGTTTGCCACAAGCCACCTGGGAGACACACCAAACATGTGGAAGAAGGTGCTCTGGTCAGATGAAACCAAAATTGAACTTTTTGGCAACAATGCAAAACGTTATGTTTGGCGTAAAAGCAACACAGCTGAACACACCATCCCCACTGTCAAACATGGTGGTGGCAGCATCATGGTTTGGGCCTGTTTTTCTTCAGCAGGGACAGGGAAGATGGTTAAAATTGATGGGAAGATGGATGGAGCCAAATACAGGACCATTCTGGAAGAAAACCTGATGGAGTCTGCAAAAGACCTGAGACTGGGACGGAGATTTGTCTTCCAACAAGACAATGATCCAAAACATAAAGCAAAATCTACAATGGAATGGTTCAAAAATAAACATATCCAGGTGTTAGAATGGCCAAGTCAAAGTCCAGACCTGAATCCAATCTAGAATCTGTGGAAAGAACTGAAAACTGCTGTTCACAAATGCTCTCCATCCAACCTCACTGAGCTCGAGCTGTTTTGCAAGGAGGAATGGGAAAAAATGTCAGTCTCTCGATGTGCAAAACTGATAGAGACATACCCCAAGCGACTTACAGCTGTAATCGCAGCAAAAGGTGGCGCTACAAAGTATTAACTTAAGGGGGCTGAATAATTTTGCACGCCCAATTTTTCAGTTTTTGATTTGTTAAAAAAGTTTGAAATATCCAATAAATGTCGTTCCACTTCATGATTGTGTCCCACTTGTTGTTGATTCTTCACAAAAAAATACAGTTTTATATCTTTATGTTTGAAGCCTGAAATGTGTCAAAAGGTCGCAAAGTTCAAGGGGGCCGAATACTTTCGCAAGGCACTGTACAGGGAAATTCTTGAGGGAAACCTGTTTCAGTCTTCAAGAGATTTGAGACTGGGACGGAGGTTCACCTTCCAGCAGGCCAATGACCCTAAGCATACTGCTAAAGCAACACTTGAGTGGTTGAAGGGGAAACATTTAAATGGCCTAGTCAAAGCCCAGACCTCAATCCAATTGAGAATCTGTGGTATGACTTAAAGATTGCTGTACACCAGCGGAACCCATCCAACTTGAAGGAGCTGGAGCAGTTTTGCCTCGAAGAATGAGCAAAAATCAGTGGCTAGATGTGCCAAGCTTACCCTAAGAGACTTGCAGCTGTAATTGCTGCAAAAGGTGGCTCTACAAAGTATTGACTTTTTTTTGGGGGGGGGGGGTGAATAGTTATGCACGCTCAAGTTCTGTTTTTTTGTCTTGTTTGTTTCACATTAAAAAATATTTTGCATCTTCAAAGTGGTAGGCATGTTGTGTAAATCAAATGAGACAAGCCCCCCAAAAATCTAATTTAATTCCAGGTTGTCAGGCAACAAAATAGGAAAAGTGCCAAGGGGGTGAATACTTTTGCAAGCCACTGTACCTCCGCTTTCAAGTCATTTCCCTACATTTGTTTCGGACTAAGTTCTCACTCTTTCTAAAATTCCACTCCAAGCACATTCCCGCCATGTATGTGGCTACCAAACTGGGCCAAACCTTAACTGACTTGCCTAGTTAAATAAAGGTAAAAAAAACAAACAAATGCACTCCCTTTCAAATTCCACAGCATTCTTTCTTGCCCCTTCCCTTGTGGGGAGGACGAGGTGCTGTGCTGTGGAGGGTGCCGGATATGTAGGCCAGTGTTTATTTAAGCTTTAAATGAGCATGTTTTGCTGCTCCTCAGTACCCGTGCCAGGATTGCATGTAACCGTATAAGGATGGGGAGTCATGTCCACCCCCCCCTTCACTAAAGTCACAGACTCAATCTCTCCCTGTTTTTTACTTTTCTCTGCCCCTCTCTCTTTCCTCTGTCTCGTGCTCTCTTTTTCTCAGACTGTCTTTGTTGCCTGTCTCCAACTTTCTTTTTTCTCTCTGTCTGTCATTGTCACTTCTTGTCTTTATCCACTTCTCCCTCTCTCTCCTCCTCTCTCTGTCCGAACTTGAACCCAGTGCTGGACAGGAGGGGGGGGGGGGGGGGGGGGAGCATTTATAAAGGCATGGCTCCAGCACAAACTCAGAAAATGCTGAACTGTGGCACTGGGCTGTTCTGAGTGAGGTTGAGCACTAAGCAGAAAAATACTTTGACACCACAAACTCGAAGGGTGTGTACACTGCTAAGTAAGACATACGGAATAGCACAAAGGCACAGTCACTAACAGTGACATCTAAGACCTGTTCCTCAGAAGTTCTCCAGTATAACTCAATTTAACAACCTGATATAGCCAAGTAAGCAAAAACACAAGTATCATACACTACATGACCAAAGGTATGTGGACACCTGCTCGTCGAACATCTCATTCCAAAATCATGGCATTAATATGGAGTTGGTCCATCCTTTGCTGCTATAACAGCCTCCGCTCTTCTGGGAAGGCTTTTCACTAGATGTCGGAAACATTGCTGCGGGGACTTGCTTCCATTCAGCCACAAGAGCATTAGTGAGGTCGGACACTGATTTTGAGCGATTAAGCCTGGCTCGCAGTCGGCTTTCCAATTCATCCCAAAGGTGTTTGATGGAGTTGAGGTCATGACTCTGCACAGGCCAGTCAAGTTCTTCTACAGCAATCTTGACAAACCATTTCTGTATGGAGCTTGCTTTGTGCACTGGGGCATTGTCATTCTGAAACAGGGAAGGGCCTTCCCCAAACTGTTGCCACAAAGTTAGAAGACCAGAATTGTCTAGAATGTCATTGTATGTTGTCGCATTAAGATTTCCCTTCACTGGAACTAGGGGGGCTGAGCCCGACCATGAAAAATAGCCCCAGACCATTATTCCTTCTCCACCAAACTTTACAGTTGGCACTATGCATTGGGGCAGGTATCTGATTTGTCGTTTCCACTGCTCCAGAGTCCAATGGCGGCGAGCTTTACACCACTCCAGCCGACGCTTGGCATCACGCATGGTGATCTTAGGCTTGTGTGCGGCTGCTCGGCCATGGAAACCCACTTTTTGAAGATCCTGACTAACAGTTCTTGTGCTGATGTTGCTTCCAGAGGCAGTTTAAAACTCGGTAGTGTGTGCTGCAACCGAGAACAGACGATTTTTATGTTCTACGTGCTTCAGCACTCGGGGGTCCCGCTGTGAGCTTGTGTGGCCTACCACATCACAGCTGAACCGTTGTTGCTCCTAGATGTTTCCACTTCACAATAACAGCACTTACAGTTGTCCAGGGCAGCACTAGTAGAGCAGAAATTTTACAAACTGACTTGTTGGAAAAGTGTCATCCTATGACGGTGCCATTTTGAAAGTCACAGAGCACTTGTTTGTCTATGGAGATTGCATGGCGGAGTGCTCAATTTTATACACCTGTCAGTAACGGGTGTGGCTGAAATAGCAGAATCCACTAATTTGAAGGGGGTGTCCACATGCATATATCATTTTTTAAACTTGTGTTCTTTACTATTCCATTGAGATTATTAATGAACCTTTTCTGTTCTTAATTTTCTGATTTCTAAATTACATTACTACGAGAGCCTTATTAGATTTTGTAATCTTCCAGTCAAATGCCCATATCAAGCAGTTCAAGTTTTTTTGTGTTTGTTGGTCAGAGAGAAGAAGCATGGCAGCAGAATTCTCTGGTTGAGCAGAATTCACGGTCTGGTCATCTCTTTTCATGAAAGCATGGAATTAAACTACTCAGGCTGATCAAAGGAGCTGGTGTGGGCACATTAATCACTAACTCCATTTCCTGGAACTTTCTACTGGGCAAAGTTAGTAATGACATTACTAATTACCTCACATACATCACGTCAACAAATGTCGGAACAGACCATGCATGACCATGTCATCCGAGAATAAAAAAACTGTTCTTACACAGCAGCATACAACTAATTATTGAAGAATTTTCATCCAACCTTCAACCATGTTTGTAAGATTCTATCTTTAGACAATAATGTTAATCAAACTCTATACGGTTTGATTGGCTGGTTATTATCCCATTATCGCTGATTGCGAGAGACTCTTTTCAACACTACCCTTATCTGACATCGTTGTTGAAGTGGCCCCTAAGGGCCTTTGGGGACCAGTAGTTTAAAAAGAGCCAGAATGTCAATGAATTGCTCCGGTCAGCCAGCCAGCATTCCTGGATCTCAGGAGGAATCACGCTCCCTTACTAAACTAATCAGAGCAAGGAGACAAGAGTGTTTGTGATGCGCACAGATCTGCACAGCTACCTACAGCTAGAGCCAACATGACTGTGGTAAGGCTACTTGCTGTGATCTGTGACGAGAAGGGACTGTATCACAATACTCCTGCCTCACTGTTCACACAGTGTCAGAGCCTCCGCAGCTGCTTTCGCTCTGTGTGAGTGTGTGTGTACTCAGCCCAGGGCTGGAACAGAGCAGAGGGAGGGGAGGAGCACACACAGTGACTCATCAGTCTGAGAGCCCTGGGGAGAGACGGGAGGGCAGGGGTCAGAGGGAGAGCCCGGTCCATCTCATAAACGGGGCGATGGGGTACCATCTTAGGTTCAGTGGTTTTAGAGGGTGAACTGGAGCAAGGGAAAATTAATCTCCCTGGCTTCCTCTGTTTCTCTCTTTCTCTGGAACTGCTGGTTTTGAGGTTTCTGTGTCTGCTCTCCGTCTGGTGGCGAAACCACACACACAGCTGGGCCCCTCAGTCTTAACCAGAGCCAGAAAGCCAGACAAAAAAGCGCACAGTCACATGGTAAGCTTACAGTTCATTCGGGAAGTATTCAGACCCCTTCCACTTTTCCACTTCTTTGTTACGTTACAGCCGTATTCTAAAATGGATTCAAGCGTTTTTCTTCCCTCATCAATCTACACACAATACCCCATATTGACTAAGCAAAAATAGTAACAAAATGTGGAAAAAGTCAAGGTGTCTGAATACTTTCCGAATGCACTGTATATGAGGCTAACTTCATATGGATTATGCAAGGGCTAGCAACAAGGCTGCAACAAAGTCAAAAACATAATTCCACTTTGACATTATGGGGTATTGTTTGTAACACAACAAAATGTGGAAAAAGTCAAAGGTTGTGAATACTTTCTGAAGGCACGGTAATAGTCCTCAGACTGGTATTGTGTGCTAATTACGCTGCTATTGTACATTGCATTGAGATAGGTACTCTAAGCCTATTCAGGCCCCCCCCCCCTTCCTGCCAAATTCCTCATTAGCGCTGCAGGCTAGAAGCACCACACCTCAACGCACAGACAATACGGTAGGCCGGCTCATCAGCTAGCATCTCCCCCATGTCATCCCCCTGCCCAGAGAAGCCTGCATCGCTCAATTAAGGGAATGAATACACGCTTTATTCACACCACCAGAGATATAATTGCATCAGCACACACTGCACTCCTCTGGGATTAGCCTAGAGTTGTGACGAGTCCATAAAACCAAGCCTAGAATGACAGGGAAAACAACTAAAAGGCCTAGTGCGCTAACACTACAATGTGATACCATTAGATTAGCATTAGCATCGCTAACACTGCTGATAATAACACAACTAACCTACAGCCAGAGGACATAGAGGCCAGTGTAGAGAGAAGTTGCTTCTAATTGTCTGTGACTTGTAGGCACTTCTGGGAGATGATGCGATTAAACCATTGTGGCGCATGGTTCCCATCTTCGTGTAACATTTTTCAGTGGGCACAGACTGGTTCCAATCCAAAGCCCTTAGTGACAAGCCTTCTCTTTCAATTGTCCACGCACATATGTAGACAAGCACACACAGTGCCAGTGAAGACCAGGCATCCACTTACTGTAGGTTTAGTTAAAAACCAGACTCAGCATCAGGTTTAGCTGAGGATGGTGACTAAGGGCACCATTCCCACACACACACACTGACCCCTGGTTACGGGCACCCTGCCCAAACACAGCCCGCCGGGAGAATAGACAAGTGGAAGAGAGTGAGGTCATGGAGAAAGGGAAGCAGCAGACAGAAGCACTCAGCTTTGCCTTGCTGCGGTCACACAGTGGTGTTAGAGACAGTTAAAAATACCCTGGGCTGGAGAATGTGAGCTCTGAGTTCTGCATAAAAGGTATAAAAAGAGGTCCGTTCGTGTTGGCACACTGTAAACAATTAGCGCAGAACAAGTCCAACGAGTGATCTAAAAGGTGGCTCCGTGATTCACGCTTGTCATCGCCCACCCCATGTAGAGAGATGTATGGGACGGCTGCAAGACTCGGCCTCGGACGAGTGTGTATCTGGGATGCCATTCCATCCCGGAACACAGCACTGTCAGCCTAGCTATCCAGCTACCTCACCTTCCATGTTGAAATGGCGCCAAGCTGGCAAACTCACTCCAGCCTATTAGGATCAACTAACAAGGTTTGGTATACTCCCCCTCAGGCCTAACAGGCCAATCAAAAAGCAAGGAAACGCTCAGATCATTGCTTTAAATGATAAATTGTCCAATCTCGGTCATTGACTACACTTCCTCCCCTTACCTACCAGTACTTATTCACTCTCCATAAGACGGCGAGGTACAGGCCTTCCGGACTCCCCACAGGCCTATTCCACGCAATGCAAGCAGAGATCCGGTGTGCAGGGCTTAAAGGGTGATTAGGTAGAGCTTTGGTGTCCCCGCTTGGTATCGCCAAACAGTCTGACAGAGCCATCATCCTGACCAACCTGCCCTCTAAATACACCTCTGCTGTCTTCAACCAGGATCTCAGCAATCACTGCCTCATTGCCTTGGGTCCGCTGCCAAACGACCACCCCTCATCACTGTCAAACGCTCCCTAAAACACGTCAGCGAGCAGGCCTTTCTAATCGACCTGGCCCGGGTATCCTGGATAGCTGATGTTCTGAAAGAGCTGCAAAATCTGGACCCCGACAAATTAGCTGGGCTAAACAATCTGGACCCTTTCTTTCTAAAAAATGATCCGCCATAATTGTTGCAACCCCTATTACTAGCCTGTTCAACCTCCCTTTCGTATCGTCTGAGATCCCTAAAGATTGGAAAGCTGCCGCAGTCATCCCCCTCTTCAAAGGGGGAGACACTCTAGACCTATATCTATCCTACCCTGCTTTTCTAAAACCTTCGAAAGCCAAGTTAAGAAACAGATCACTGACCATTTCGCATCCCACCGTACCTTCTCCGATATGCAATCTGGTTTCAGAGCTGGTCATGGGTGCACATCAGCCACGCTCAAGGTCCTAAATGATATCATAACCACCATCGATAAAATACAACACTGTGCAGCTGTCTTCATCAACCTGGCCAAGGCTTTTGACTCTGTTAATCACCACATTCTTATTGGCAGACTCAACAGCCTTGGTTTCTCAAATGACTGCCTCGCCTGGTTCACCAACTACTTCTCAGATAGAGTTCCGCGTGTCAAATCGGAGGGCCTGTTGTCCGGACCTCTGGCAGTCTCTATGGGGGTGCCACAGGGTTCAATTCTCGGGCCGACTATTTTCTCTGTATCCATCAATGATGTCTCTCTTGCTACTGGTGATTCTCTGATCCACCATTCTGTATACTTCTGGCCCCAGACGAGCTTAAATGCCATACAATACTACTTCTGTGGCCTCCAACTGTTCTTAAAAGCAAGTAAAACTAAATGCATGCTCTTCAACCGATCGCTGCCCGCACACGCCCGTCTAGCATCACTACTCTGGACGGTTCTGACTTGTGAATATGTGGACAACTACAAACACCTAGGTGTCTGGTTAGACTGTAAACTCTCCTTCCAGACTCACATTAAGCATCTCCAATCCAAAATTAAATCTAAAATCAGCTCCCTATTTCACCACAAAGCATCCTTCACCCATGCTGCCAAACATATCCTCGTAAAGCTGACTATCTTACCGATCCTTAACTTCGGCGATGTCATTTACAAAATAGCCTCCAACACTCTACTCAGCAAATTGGATGTAGTCTATCACAGTGCCATCCGCTTTGTCACCAAAGCCCCATATACTACCCACCACTGCGACCTGTATGCTCTCGTTGGCTGGCCCTCACTACATATTCATCGCCAAACCCACTGGCTCCAGGTCATCTATAAGTCTTTGCTTAGTAAAGCGCTGCCTTATCTCAGCTCACTGGTCACCATAGCAGCACCCACCCTAGCACGCGCTCCAGCAGGTATATTTCACTGGTCAATGCCACTGTCAGCCAGAGAAATATACTGAGAAGGATTATCACCACAGCAAGCAATGTACTTGGAGTCAAACAGACAGGCCTGGATGAGATCTTTAAGGTCAGGGCCCTCAGCAAGGATCACAAAATCATTTTAGACCCAAGCCACCCCCTGTACCCGGACTTTGAACTACTCCCCCCTGGACGCAGCAGGAAAAACAGAACTAGACAATAATTTGTGCCAGGTGTGAAATCCCTTCTAAATAGCTCGGGCTCATGTTCAGCAGGCTAGTCTTTAAAAAAATATATATATATTGGTATGTAACTGTTATGAAAGTAGTAGTGTCAATTTTTGTTTTGTATTTAAACGGCACTTTAAACGTGTACATGACACTGCAACAACATTTCCCCATGGGGACAATAAAGTAAGTAAGTAAGTAAGTAAGTAAGTAAGTAAGTAAGTATCTCCTCATTGGCCGCCTTTCCTTCCAGTTATCTGCTGCCAATGACTGGAACGAATTGCCAAAAAAATCACTGAAGCTGGAGTCTTAGATCTCCCTCACTAACTTCAAGCATCAGCTGTCAGAGCAGCTTACTGATCATTGCATCTGTAAATAGCACACCCAACTACCTTATCCCCATATTGTTATTTATTTTTATGCTCCTTTGCTTCCCAGTATCTCTACTTGCACATTCATCTTCTGCACATCTATCCCTCCACTGTTTAATTGCTAAATTGTAATTATTTTGCCAATATGGCCTATTTATTGCCTTACCTCCTTAATCTTACGACATCTGCACACACCGTATATAGATTTTTCTATTGTGTTATTGGCTGTACGTTTGTTTATCCCATGTGTAACTCTGTGCTGGTTAAATAAAGGTGAAATAAAAATAAATAAAAAGAGCAAGCAGGAACACAGAGGGATGGAGTTAAGTTGCAGCCGTATTCTACAATGGATTAAATATTTTTTCCCCTCATCAATCTACACACAATCCCCCTTACTGACAAAGCAAAAACAGGTTTATAGAATTTCTATGCAAATGTATAACAAATAAAAAACTTTATCACATTTACATAAGTAAATATAGTATACCTTTACTCAGTACTTTGTTTGGCAGCGATTACAGCCTTGAGTCTTCTTGGGTATGACGCTACAAGCTTGGCACACCTGTAGTTGGTGAGTTTCTCCCATTCTTCTCTGGAGATCCTCTCAAGCTCTGTCAGGTTGAATGGGGAGCGTCGCTGCACAGCAATTTTCAGGTCTCTCCAGAGATGTTCGATCGGGTTCAAGTCCGGGCTCTGGCTGGGCCACTCAAGGACATTCAGAGACTTGTCCCGAAGCCACTCGTGCATTGTCTTGGCTGTGTGCTTAGAGTTGTTGTCCTGATGGAAGGTAAAACCTTCGCCCCAGTCTGAGGTCCTGAGCTCTCTGGTAAGGGTTTTTATCAAGGATCTCTCTGTACTTTGTTACGTTCATCTTTCCCTCAATTCTGACTAGTCTCGCAGTCCCTGCCGCTGAAAAACATCCCCACAGCATGATGCTGCCACCACCATGCTTAACCGTAGGGATGGTGCCAGGTTTCCTCCAGATGTGACGCTTGGCTTGAAGAGTCTTGGAGGTTCCAAATGAATTCCATTTAAGAATGATGGAGGTCACTATGTTCTTTGGGATCTTCAATGCGGCAGACATTTTTTGGTACCCTTCCCTAGATCTGTGCCTCGACATAATCCTGTCTCGGAGCACTACGTACAATTCCTTCGACCTCATGGCTTGGTTTTTGCTCTGACATGCACTGTCAACTGTGAGACCTTATATAGACAGGCCTTTCCAAATCATGTCCAGTCAATTAAATTTACCACAGCTGGACTCTAATCAAGTTGTAGAAACATCTCAAGGATGATCAATGGAAACAGGATGCACTTGAGCTCAATTTCGAGTCTAATAGCAAAGGGTCTGAATACTTATGTAAATAAGGTATCTGTTTTAAGTTAATACATTTGAAAAATTGTCTAAAACCCTGTTTTCACTTCGTCATTATGGGGTATTGTGTGTAGATTGATGAGGGAAGAAAACGATGTAAAGAATTTTAGAATAAGGCTGTGGCAAAAGGGAAGGGGACTGAATTCTTTCCGAATGCACTGTATATCAAACATTTTTCAAATGTACTTAAAGATCCATTATTAGCATGTTTTAACCACTCCTATAAAATGGTACTATCAGTATCAGCAAGGTCTGATTTCACTATTACTGAAACCGGACCCATGTGCTAAGTATGAAGATCCAGTCCATTGTGATGCAAAATCCTAGCAAAATGCATAGCACATAGAATTAAAAAGGTGTTGTTGGAGATAATTCATCCTGATCAGACAGGTTTTTTACATGGATGATACATTGGAGATAATATAAGACAAATACTGGAAACAATAGAACACCATGAAAAATTGATAAACCAGAGCTGTGTTCGAATACCCATACTGACATTCCGACAGTTTCGCTCTCGGAGAGCACACTGGACGCTCGAGCCGAGGAGTAGGGTTGATTTACAGTAGGGCTGCCTTACAACGGCAGTCAAGCACCGAAGCTAATGTTGGCTAGCATGCTAGCTACTTCCAGACACAAATGAGACCACTCTGACCATTTTACTCGCCCTAGCAGAGCTGGTTAGGCAGTTTTCATGTCATCCAGAGCGTTGGTGACTGTAACTATGCTGTTGAATTGTGGGTTTTTTCTAACGTTTACTGGCACCAGCCATATTCAACAGGTTAAATTAAATGAATTATTCTGCGCTCTGGTACACTCAGAGAGAGTGCTTTGAAATCGGAGTATATAGCCAGAGCGAATTTACAAAAGCACCAGCATGTACATTGAGAACGCACAACGACTATACAATTTAGCTAAGCTCGGAATGACGGGAATAATCAAGTCAATCAACATTTGGTAGTTAGTTAGATGGCCTATAGTTAATATACTGGCAAATTGGATGTATAAGTAGCCAACTAACGTTAGGGAGCTAGCTAACATACCGATATCCTATGCGGTTCATAAGGACAGCGTAGCTAACAAATTGTCAGCCAACATAACATGTAAGGTAACGTATTTGAAAAGTCATTACTTTATTACATTGCTCAACATTTTCTAAACATTTGTCATAATTAGTTAAAGCAATGAATTTCTATCCGCTCTTGTTGGACTTCGGCTGCATATTTTCCGCCATTTTCTTCAAATCTGAAAAAGATGAAGCCATGCCCATTTCCTGAAGAATTGCATTATGGGCCCTAAGTACGGAAAGAGTGTCCTCTGCGTGTATACTTCATATTTTGTTAAATTTAGTATGACATCCGGAACTTTTGGCATACTAACTATATCATACTATGACCAAAAAACATGCTATATACTCAATTTACGCCACAAATAGTACGGTATGAGGATTCGAACACTACTCAGGTCTGGTATTCATAGTAGATTTTGAAAAGGCAAGAATTGATATATTCAGGGATGCAAACTAGTCACCTTTCGGCGAAAGTCATCGTTTTGAATCCAAAATAGGTGACCTACGTGATTCGTGTAGATCCGACGAGAAAAGTTTGAGCGGGGAGACTACTGGCTGTATGCGAACTAGTGATGTGCATTTGGAGCAATACTGGCTGTATCCAAGGCACAGCCAAATCGTTCACATAACAGGATGCAGCATGAGACTGAAGAGAGAAGAGAATGGCTAGTTACAGCATCAGCGCGTGCTCTGGAAAGACAGCGGGAGAGTTGAAAGGCAGTTTACCAGTTAACTTACAGCAGCGCGTCCCCTGAACGATATCGAAGAGTTAGGTGATAAGCCTGACCACGGAATCTGGGGTGAGCTAGCTAACGTTACAACATCAGATGAGCTAACGTTAGTAACCTAACCAATTCGTTATAATATTAACTGGTAACGTTATACGACTCCTTGCCATTCCTCAAGTTTTCACTTTACAGTGTATGGTTAACTTTCAGAATGAGAGAATTAGGTGAAAATGAGACGTTGCTTGTTAAACAAGTGTAGCTGGAGCAGGGCCTGGCTTAAGCTGGATGCCACTAGGTGAAAGGAACACCACACACTTTCCCTCTTTCTCACTTTTTCAATACAGTGGATACAAAAGGGTTATGTTAGGTGTACTCGCTGCCTGAAAGAGCAATTATGCCAACAAAGGGTATCATGCTCTGCTGGCACATTGTAGAACAGATGTCCACAGGCAGAAAGTGTACAATGCAGTGTAGCCCAAAGATATTGCTTTTGTTGTGTTGAACTTGACAGTAACAAGTGTGTGAGTGAGAGGGGATTATTACATTTTTTACTCAATAAAATGTCTACTTCTCAGAAAGTAATAAACTGTCAAGAGGAGTAAAACAAGGTTGTCCACTGTCGGCGTATCTATTTATTATGGCCATCGGAATGTTAGCTATTAAAATCAGATCCAACAATAATATAGAGGGGCTAGAAATCCAGGGCTTAAAAAAGGTGTCATAGTACGCTGATGACTGAAGTTTCCTCTTAAATCTGCAATATTGATCCGTGATCAGCCTTATAGATGCCAAATAGATTTCAACTCAGTTTTTCACAATTCCTGACATTTAATCCTAGTAAAAATTCCCTGTCTTAGGTCAGTTAGGATCACCACTTTATTTTAAGAATGTGAAATGTCAGAATAATAGTAGAGAGAATTATTTATTTCAGCTTTTATTTCTTTCATCACATTCCCAGAAGTTTACATACACTCAATTAGCATTTGGTAGCATTGCCTTTAAATTGTTTAACTTGGGTCAAACGTTTTGGGTAGCCTTCCACAAGCTTCCCACAATAAGTTGGGTGAATTTTGGCCCATTCCTCCTGACAGAGCTGGTGTAACTGAGTCAGGCTAGTAGGCCTCCTAGCTCGCACACGCTTTTTCAGTTCTGCCCACAAATGTTCTATACGGGGGGGTAATAGAAAAAACAAAAACACTCAGATATTGGTTAAGCTACGTATTCCAAACTGTGTCAGACATGCGTGTGTCCTGTTCTGTACTATTCAGCAAGAGTGTGGGGTGCCATTAGGTGTCTTAAAAACGAACATGTTCATAGCAGAGCAGTACATTACTTTTTAGGTGTACACAAGTTTGCACCTGTTCTTGCAATAACTGGGGACATGGGCTGGGAACCCTGTGAGGTGAGATGGAAGGCATGTATGGTGAGACTTTGGAATAGACTTGTGGGATATGACAACTACCAGAATAGCTAGTAAAGTTTTTCAATGGGATCTATCCATAGCCTGGGCAACTGAAATGTCTGACCTTTTTCAACAGTCTAACTGTGAACATCTGTACGAAAAACCAAATTAAGGGAGACATAGATATGATTAAAAAACAACTGTTGATGCAATATCACAAAAAAATGGGTGGAGGAGATTAATCGTAAACCCAAATTGAGAACCTTTTGTTTGATTAAGGGTGACTTTTTGTGTGAGAGATATATTATGTATTACCTATCTAAAAACCATAGATTGATATGTGCACAGGTAAGATCAGGGATATTGCCTCTGCGTATTGAAACAGGGCGGTACTGTGGTGAAGTAGAATTATGTAATTATTGTGACCTCGAAGAAATAGAGAATGAAACTCATTTTATCCTCTATTGCCCTTTCTATCATGATATCCGCTTGCTCTTGTTCCAGAAAGCCCACCAGATATACCCTGGCATTATGTGGCTGAGTGATGAGGAGAAATTGAAATTGTTTTTTTTGTCCATTGTGTATTTCCGTTCGCAGAATATTTAGATAAAGCCTGGGATAAAGGAAAAAGGGCTACCTATAATTAAATTGTAAAAATATTTAGCGTCGATGTGGTTAATGGTGTTTGTGTATATAGATTGTGTATAGGCTTGTCTACCATATGAATCTTCTCTTAGTGTCAGACTGGGTTCAAGTGACGTCCGTCCGTCCGTCCGTCCGTACGTACAGTGGGGCAAAAAAGTATTTAGTCAGCCACCAATTGTGCAAGTTCTCCCACTTTAAAAAGATGAGAGGCCTGTAATTTTTGGTGGAAAATAAGTATTTGGTCAATAACAAAAGTTTATCTCAATACTTTGCTATATACCCTTTGTTGGCAATGACAGAGGTCAAACGTTTTCTGTAAGTCTTCACAAGGTTTTCACACACTGTTGCTGGTATTTTGGCCCATTCCTCCATGCAGATCTCCTCTAGAGCAGTGATGTTTTGGGGCTGTTGCTGGGCAACACGGACTTTCAACTCCCTCCAAAGATTTTCTATGGGGTTGAGATCTGGAGACTGGCTAGGCCACTCCAGGACCTTGAAATGCTTCTTACGAAGCCACTCCTTCGTTGCCCGGGCGGTGTGTTTGGGATCATTGTCATGCTGAAAGACCCAGCCACGTTTCATCTTCAATGCCCTTGCTGATGGAAGGAGGTTTTCACTCAAAATCTCACGATACATGGCCCCATTTATTATTTCCTTTACACGGATCAGTCGTCCTGGTCCCTTTGCAGAAAAACAGCCCCAAAGCATGATGTTTCCACCCCCATGCTTCACAGTAGGTATGGTGTTCTTTGGATGCAACTCAGCATTCTTTGTCCTCCAAACACGACGAGTTTAGTTTTTACCAAAAAGTTATATTTTGGTTTCATCTGACCATATGACATTCTCCCAATCTTCTTCTGGATCATCCAAATGCTCTCTAGCAAACTTCAGACGGGCCTGGACATGTACTGGCTTAAGCAGGGGGACACGTCTGGCACTGCAGGATTTGAGTCCCTGGCTGCGTAGTGTGTTACTGATGGTAGGCTTTGTTACTTTGGTCCCAGCTCTTTGCAGGTCATTCACTAGGTCCCCCCGTGTGGATTTTTGCTCACCATTCTTGTGATCATTTTGACCCCACGGGGTGAGATCTTGCGTAAGCCCCAGATCGAGGGAGATTATTAGTGGTCTTATGTCTTCCATTGCCTAATAATTGCTCCCACAGTTGATTTCTTCAAACCTATTGCAGATTCAGTCTTCCCAGCCTGGTGCAGGTCTACAATTTTGTTTCTGGTGTCCTTTGACAGCTCTTTGGTCTTGGCCATAGTGGAGTTTGGAGTGTGACTGTTTGAGGTTGTGGACAGGTGTCTTTTATACTGATATCAAGTTCAAACAGGTGCAATTAATACAGGTAACGTGTGGAGGACAGAGGAGCCTCTTAAAGAAGAAGTTACAAGTCTGAGAGCCAGAAATCTTGCTTGTTTGTAGGTGACCAAATACTTATTTTCCACCATAATTTGCAAATAAATTCATTTAAAAATCCTACAATGTGATTTTCTGGATTTCTTTTCTCATTTTGTCTGTCATAGTTGAAGTGTACCTATGATGAAAATTACAGACCTCTCTCATCTTTTTAAGTGGGAGAACTTGCACAATTGGTGGCTGACTAAATAATTTTTTGCCCCAATGTATGTATGTATACTATTTTACTGCTCTAGGGATGTAATTATTGTTTGGATAACCTTATTTACTATTATGTATTGATTTATTTTTTCACTCTTTATGTGATGCGCAATGCAGAGAACGCCGGAAGAAGAATGATCATTTAATTACCATAGTTAATTATTGTAATGTTTGTTTATGTGTCAATTAATCCCATAAGGGATGGGTTGCCAATTGGCGATTTGACACAAAAATAAAATGTCATGAAATTCATTCATTAAACAGGTGTGCCTTTGTTCATTTGTGGAATTTCTTTCCTTCTTAATGCGTTTGAGCCAATCAGTTGTGTTGTGACAAGGTAGGGACCAAGTCCATATTGTGGCAAGAACAGCTCAAATAAGCAAAGAGAAACAGTAGTCCATCATTACTTGAAGACATGAAGGTCAGTCAATCGGGAAAATTTCAAGAACTTTGAAAGTTTATTCAAGTGCAGTCGCAAAAACCGCACTGGGATGACACTGGCTCTCATGAGGACCACCACGGGAAAGGAAGACCCAGAGTTACCTCTGCTGCAGAGGATAAGTTCAGAGGAGTAACCAGCTTCAGAAATTGCAGCCCAAATAAATGCTTCACAGAGTTCAAGTAACAGACACATCTCAACATCAACTGTTCAGAGGAGACTGCGTGAATCAGGCCTTCATGGTTGAATTGCTGCAAATAAATCCCTACTAAAGGACACCAATAAGAAAAAGAGACTTGCTTGGGTAAAGAAACACGGTGGACATCTGTCCTTTAGTCTGATGAGTCCAAATTTGAGATTTTTGGTTCCAACCGCTGTGTCTTTGTGAGACACAGAGTAGGTGAACGGATGATATGTGTGGTTCCCACCGTGAAGCATGGAGGAGGATATGTGATGGTGTGTGTGTGCTTTGCTGGTGACACTGTCTGTGATTTATTTTCAATTCAAGGCACACTTAACCAGCATAGCTACCACAGCATTCTGCTGTAATACGCCATCCCATCTGGTTTGCGCTTAGTGGGGCTATCATTTGTTTTTCAACAGGACAATGACCCAACACACCTCCAAGCTGTGTAAGGGCTATTTGACCAAGAAGGAGAGTGATGGAGTGCTGATCAGATGACCTGGCCTCCACAATCACCCGACCTCAAACAAATTGAGATGGTTTGGGATGAATTGGACCGCAGAGTGAAGTAAAAGCAGCCAACAAGTGCTCAGTATATGTGGGAAATCCTTCAAGACTGTTGGAAAAGCATTCCAGGTGAAGCTGGTTGAGAGAATTCCAAGAGAGTGCAAAGCTGTCATAAAGGCAAAGGGTGGCTTCTTTGAAGAATCTAAAACATACATCATATTTAGATGTTTTTTTTTTTATTTGTACTTTTTTGGTTAGTACATGATTCTGTATATGTTATGTCATAGTTTTGATGTCTTCACAATTATTCTTCAATGTAGAAAATAGTAAAAATAAAGAAAAACCCTTGAATAAGTAGGTGTGTCCAAACGTTTGACTGGTACAGTATGTGTTTGGATATAATCTATCCGAATGTGATGCATGTCAAGTAACTATACTCATACCATGTAACTACTGTGAAGTGAGAAGTGCCATGTATGTAAAATGTGTGTTTAGAATGTACATGTAACAAAAAAAGAAAAAGCTGTAAAAACAACGTTTATTTTTGTCCTCAGAAGAGGAGGCTGTAGTGGTTGGGCCAATAATAATACAAAATATTTTAACTGCAGCTGATGGAACCATTCCCTGAATTTATGAACTCCCTCTAATGCCTGTGGAAACTGTCAGTCAGACAAGGGTTGTCGCACAGCCACTCACACACACCGTCTCACACAACCACATAGGGAGCTACTTAATATGCATCACCTAGATTCTGTCAAGATCTCCTGCAACTTACTGCACTTACTGTCCCCTGCACAGCCGATTTTTGAACAAGGGGCTTCCTACCCCAAACCAAGCCTCTAAACTCCTTCCAAGTGTGAATACAGCCAACATTCTACTCAGGACTGACATGTGACCAGGTGCAGATGTCAGAAAAACAGTATTTGCAATGCAAAAGCAGGGCTATAAAACCTCCTGAGCTGACCGAGGGGAGAAACACAAAATGGAGAAACCCTCTTCAAGTCCATGACTTCCAATTAAGGAGTTTCAAATCTACCTCCCTCGAGGTAAACAGAATATGTATTTATATAGAGCCTTCTCATATCTGAGATAACGGCATTCTTAATCTGGGGAGTAGGCTCTGTGGAAAATCAAGCTGTATTCATCTCATTAGCTCATGGCACGAAGCGCTGGAGCAGATTGAGGTGTCATAACTCGTTCAAAATGTCACCCGCATTGTGGCCCAGTCGTATGACACAAGGCATAGCGTGGCTAGACCCGGTGGAGATATACGGTCAGTTTGGACTTCTCATCTAGGTCGAGGGTTAGGGTGAGCGTTTAGGGTCAACTGTTCATTGAGGACAAAGGTTGATAGATCTGTGAGTGAGTCATAATACCATTCTAAATTATCTCATACAAGGGTAAGTGTGCCTTCCGATCATAAAGCCAGGTTTCAATCTTTGTGTTGTTGACACATAGTCGGGCAAACAAACTGACACAAAACAATTTTTCGACTCTTTGTTCTCCAATGACAAATTCCAATATACACAGATACTCCCTCAACTTGAACCCGTGTTGAAGCAACCAGCTTTGACATATCCATACATTCACACTAAGTGAGGAAAACATACGGGGGATACCTTACATCCCCACAACAATACACCGATCTAAAAAAGATCAGTGTTGTCAATGCTTACAAACCAAACACAAAACTATTGGTCCATCTCACTTCTCAATGCTGATGTCAAGATAGCTTTGTTGATAGCTATATCCCTCCCTACCTTTATTGTACTTGTGAATGGGAAGTTTCTTCAGCTGGTCCTTGCGCAGACGGCTTCTCCGAGCCCTGTGTCTGCCCTGGACAAACTTGGTGATCTGAGCGAGAAGGGAAAAGTCAAGTAAGTTGGGAAGTTGTGAGTCACTTAACCTTACCCGAAAATCCTGATGAATACCCCAACAGTTTTTTTTGAACCGGGCAACGCTCTTGTACTTCAACCATGCACCCTCTTTCCAAAAGTCTGACGTCACCATTTCATTGATAGTTATTTCCGAAATAAGTATTCTCTGCAGTTAAAAAATACCTCAACCAGTACTCACAAATAGTTGTATGGGCATTTAAAATAATTACATTTATCACATTCTTGTGTCAATTCTTTGGGAAGTGGGATGATTTGGGTAACTGAGACTGCTTTTTAACTAATCAGACAAATCTAATGAGCAAGTTCTCTGTTATTTGTTGCCTAGTTAAATAAAAAATAAAGTAAAATGTTTTGTTGTTGTAGCAGGCTTGATGATATCATCTTCATTACACACGGGAAACTGTTGAGCGTGAAAAACCCAGCAGCGTTGCAGTTCTTGACACAAACAAGTGCACCTGGCACCTACTACCATACCCCGTTCAAAGGCATATACAGTGCATTCGGAAAGTATTCAGACCCCTTGACTTTTTACGATACAACTTTATTCTAAAGTTGATTAAATAAAACATTTTCCTCATCAATCTACACACAATACCCCATAATGACAAAGCAAAAACTTTACTCAGTACTTTGTTGAAGCACCTTTGGCAGCGATTACAGCCTCAAGTCTTCTTGGGTATGATGCTACAAAGCTTGGCACACCTGTATTTGGGGAGTTTCTCCAATTCTCTGCAGATACTCTCAAGCTCTGTCAGGTTAGATTGGGAGTCCCATAGAGTTACGCACAATTGGCCCTGTGTCGTCCGGGTTAGGATTTGGCCGGGGTTGTAAATAAGAATTTGTTCTTAACTGACTTGCCTAGTTAAATAAAGGTAGAATAAAATAAAAAAAACATCTTGACTGTGTGCTTAGGGTCGGTGTCCTGTTTGAACCGTCGCCCCAGTCTGAGTCCCTGAGGTTTTCATCAAGGATCTCTCTGTACTTTGCTCAGTTTATCCTTCCCTCGATCCTGACTAGTCTCCCAGTCTCTGCCGCTGAAAAACATCCCCACAGTATGATGCTGCCACCACCATGCTTCACCGTAAGGATGGTGCCAAGTTTACTCCAGACGTGACGCTTGGCATTCAGGCCAAAGAGTTCAATCTTGGTTTCATCAGAACAGAGAAGTCCAAGCGGGCTGTCATTTGCCTTTTACTGAGGAGTGGCTTCCGTCTGGCCACTCTACCATAAAGGCCTGATTGGTGGAATGTTGCAGAGATGGTTACTCAGTTTGGCCGGATGGCCAGCTCTCGGAAGAGTCTTGGTGGCTCCAAACTTCTTCCATTTAAGAATGATGGAGGCCACTGTGTTCTTGGGGACCTTCAATGCTGCAAACATTTTTTGGTACCCTTCCCCAGATCTGTACTTTGACACAATCCTGTCTTGGAGCGTTACGGACAATTCCTTCGACCTCATGGCTTGGTTTTTGCTCTGACATGCACTGTGAACTGCAGGAACTTATGTAGACAGGTGTGTGCCTTTCCAAATCATGTCCAATCAATTGAATTTACCACAGGTGGACTCCAATCAAGTTATAGAAACATCTCAAGGATGATCAATGGAAATAGGATGCACCTAAGATCAATGTCGAGTGTCATAGCAAGGGTCGAATACTTCTGTAAATAAGGTATGTCTTAATTTTTTATACATTTGTAAAAATTTCTAAAAAACTGTTTTTCACTTTGTCATTATGGGGTATTGATGAGATTTGTTTTTGTAGAATACGGCTGTAACGTAACAAAATGTGGAAAAAGTCAAGGGGTCCGAATACTTTCCGAATGCATTGTAAATCTTTTGTCTTGACCATTCATCCTCTGAATGGCACTCATGCACAATTCATGTCTCCATTGTCTCAGGGCTTGAAAATCATTCTTTAGTCTGTCTGTCTCCCCTTTATCTACACTGGTTGAAGTGGACTTAACAAGGGACAATAATAAGGGATCATAGCTTTCACATTGATTTACGTGGTCAGTCTATTTCATGGAAAGAGCCGATGGTCTTAATGTTTTGTATTCTCAGTGTACATGAATGAATTAATAAACTTTATTGACATTGTTGAGAAGATAGTGCATTTGTCTACCATGAAAACGATGATGAGGATGAGGCAGATTCCCACGATGATGAGGAAGGGGATCAGGTAGTATTCCAGAGGCAGGCTGAAGTCCGGCATGAGGACCACATGACCCCTGAAAAACAACAACAGCGCCATTATGGAGATTTAATTAAGTGTTTATGACTGACAATTAGATACACTCCAATAGTGACCTACAAGGAGTCCTTACGATTGGAGCGTGTCGACATGGCCCATCATCTATAGCATGTCACGAGGCGACTCGTTTTCATTTTACACCTCATGACGTCCTGTCACAGAAACGCCCTCCCATCTGACTAATGTAATTTCACACAGTGAAATAATGGATAAGACGTTTCTATAATAAAATTTTGTGAAGAACATTGCAATATTTCCAGGCAATTGACTGGAAATGTACTATTTTGGTATGTCTGCATGCCAGGACAAAAGAGGTACTAACCCGAATGTATGATTGATATCAGAGCAAAGAAAGAGGCATATTACTGACAGCATGGTAGGAAGAAAAAACAGTCATTCCCTGATTATCTACTGTTCTCTGCATAGCTCTGGGAATGTGATGACAGCATGAGGCAGATCTGCTTTACGATGCCAGCACGTCAATTGAGGCCATTATGACAGAGTAATGTAGCACAAAGAGAAAAATATCATTTTACGTCGTCTTTCCACTGCATTCATAGAATAAATAAATAAATAAATATATATATATATATATGTTTTAAAATAACGCTGACAGATTTATTTGGACAGGATTCTTAGACAGTATGGATAGAGCACGCCAGTTTGGATGTCTCCGTCTTGAATTAGCCTTGATGTTGATAGACATGGAAATTAGATCTTGGTCCGCGACTCACCCCTTGTCATATGCGTAGTCCTTTTTCAGGGAGTCGGCAGTCTCTTCGCTCACAAACACTGATGGAATGTCAATCTGTTTCAAAATATCCACTAAAAGGGAAAAGAGAAGGAAAATATATTTATACATGAGGTGGCCACATATTGATGCCCATCATAAAATAAAATCTAAACCATCATGAAATAACAACACGTTCGAAGGAAGAAATTAAGATTCGATTCACTTATCGGTGAAAGATACAAAAATAGAAAGAACGGTATGTTTGTCGAGGCACTACAGTAAAACATCTGGCATTTCTGAAATCCTTTATTTAGACAGACCATAACTATGGCGAACCACAGATCTTTAAAGCTGTTAGATAGGGTAATTTCCAGGGTCTATGCGACCCTCTGAGCATGAAACGGACTGGCATAGGGAATTTGGGGCAAATGCCTGGTGGGCTGATCCATCTTTAGGCCAATGGGTATTGTTTTTTTTATAATGAGTCTGTTAAGAAATCATTATCATAATTTTTTGGGGGCAGAATTACCATTTTGGCTAATGGGCTGCTGTCCCATTCAGACACCAGCCCAAAGTAGTTTAGTAGAACAGACTATTTGCCCCTGGTGCGCTGATTTATGATTCCATTCTGCCCCTGCGTTGAGGCTGATGCCCACTTGTGCCACCATCTTATATATGATTCTGCTCATGCACGACTGTGGGCATATTGTGGGTATATTACTAGTTGGTAGGGCTCACAGAACCCCGGTGACATAAATCTCTTGGATGGCTGATAAGTTAACAAATGGCTTGCTGACCAACGTTTGAAAAGAACCCATTCAAATGGATGATCCGTCCTAGGCAATTACCAGCATGAGGTGCTGTCTTGATTATTCATGATACATAGTCATACACCCCAGAGCAAGAGGCGGGAGACAAGCGACAAACTATGTGAAGAGTAACCTTTTGAGAAAAGAGAAACTGCACAGATATCCCTCCTCCCAAAAACGTAATTTGATGGTAAACAGGGCACTGTGAATTTCCAGGCCGATCGAGCCGTTTGGACAGGGTTGAACTGTTTGGCGACGTACTGAAAACCAGAGCACCACATTCCTCCACAACGACATTAAGAGTCGGAATTGGCGCTATTGCTGCAGTATCTCTAAGTCCCAGAGAGTCCGAAAGGTCCTCTAGGCTCAGGTTTTGGGAATCAAAGCTGTATTGACCCCGAATGAGGAGACACATGAACAGACAACTGTGTGCAGTGCTGCTGCACGTTTGTGTTTGTGTGTGCAGTGCAGAAGAGAAGGATTGGAAGAGGGGGGAAACTTACGATCATTGGATCCCATGCTGATTAAGTCATCAGAGTCCACGTTGTGAACAATCGCCGCCTTGTACCCGGCCTTCTGGGCGTTAACGACCTGCGGGAGACAAAACATTTGTGTTCATTGTGTGTGTGTGTGGTTTCTATGGATCAGTGTGTGTTCAGCCAGCCCATCCCACCCAAATATCTAAGTATCTTTATACTGTATCCATTCTGTGACAGCTATCTCCGTAACTATTTTGTAACTGACATCACTTCAGGACAGGGAGTGTGTGGTTCAGTTGAATATTTGTCAATGTCCATGCATTTGTATACTATGTGCGTATAATGATAATGACATGCTACATGGACACACCACCACATGAAGGAGAACAAGGCAAGAATTTGCATAGCATGTAATGTAGCTTAACACACTGCATTCTGAAAGAAATCAATGGCTAAAATAACTTATTTGACATAGTAGCTTGTATGTAATCAGTGGTGACCTATCATTCAGGGCAGGTGGGGCAGAGCAGAGGCCAACCTGTTTTGTTAAATTATAGTGTTATTCTTGCATTAATTCGTGTCAAATATCAGTTCAGCATACAGTTAATGAAAGCAGCATACAAACTTAGTCTATTTCTTGAGTAAGGCAGCTCCAAAATGCATTGATTTCAGCCTAGCTCAGTGCTTTCTGTGGTGGAGGAGCAGCCAGCAAAAGCACAGAGCATAGGCGTTGTTAATCTTATCTGGTTGTGCCGTGATTGGCTCAGGGTTCAGTCACTCATGGGGACACTACGTCACCACAGAATCTACTGGAGAGTTAGGCAGTTCAACCCCGCTTGTGTGCTGCCATGGATTTACAGTAAAAGTGCCCTTCCAAGAAGGCTTAAGGTCATTGGCCACATATAAAATTACATCAAATCACATTAGATCTCCCGTAGCTGTGATTGGACTGATCATGTCAACATCATACTTTCAAAATCTTAGGTAGCAAATTAGCTAGCTAGATAAGCAGTCATCATCATGAATCACTTGACGATCTACTGTCTTCACGATCTACAATCTTTGTCATATGACGAGAAATTAGAGATAAAATGTCTCTGTGCCATTGGACATAAACGTCACACAACAAGTCGGAAATCGCAAATTCAACAATGAGAGGTTTGGAAGGAAGCAGTGGCTGACTGAGTGTTGCTTCCCCTGCCTGCTTTTCGGTGGAGAGGGTGTGTGGTCCAAGTCTGGGTTTAAGGATTTAAAACATCTGAAAGTCTCTCAAAACATGAGAATTGTGCATCACATGTAGACAATGCTGTTAACCTGGGATTACTGGGAAAATCAAACATTGTGGCTCAGCTAGATATATAGACGCGCCATGTCCTTCACAACCAACAATCGGAGGAGAATAGGTACGTGCTTGCCAGAATTATAGCATGCATTAAATTGTGTGGTAATTGTGAGTCAGCACAAGGGCATTTTCAGGTGTATTTTTGAGAGCATGCGTGAAGGAGATTACTGGCTACAAAGCCATTATGACGACCAACCCCTTCTTAAGGGTACATTAAGCAAGATCCAAAACAAACCTTTGGATTGTATGTATGACTCCTTTTGCATCTGTACAATACAAAGTGTTATGTTTTGGGAAAATCCAATACAACACATTACTGAGTACCACAGTCCATATTTTCAGTCATAGTGGTGGCTGCATCATGTTATGGGTATGCTTTTAATAGTTAAGGACAAGACCACTGCTGTCTCCTGTAAATCACATATGGTAATAGTGCTGCGCTACATGTTATCAGACCACAGTGTGTGTGTGAGTTTTTTGGAGTTTGTAGAGGTGAAGGACAAACAAAACTGGTGTTTGCCTCTCCAACACCATCAAACAAGTCCTAGCGCCACTGAACATGAAGGAGAAGCTGGTTGCACAAACTTACGATGGCTCAGCGGTGATGAGTGGTAATGCACGTGGTGTCCAAACGCTACTTAAGGAGACTTACCCAAACGCGCAGTTTGTGCACTGTTACGCACACCAACAGAATCTAACACTTCACCAACTCTGTGCAGGGCGAGTAAGTGTACTTACAAAGTGTTTTTTTGCAGACCTATCCTACTTTTTCACCTTTTTCTCACTTACACCTAAAAGACTCTCCACTCTCGCGGAGTCAGCGAACAGATGGGTCCCCAGGCCACCGGATACACAATGGAACTTCAAAAGCAGAACCGTCAATGTTGTGTGGGAGGACCGTGAGGCACTGGTCCCCTGGCTGGAATGAGATCACCATCAATGACCTGGCCATGAAACTTAAGGATCACACATTTCTGCAACTGCTCAAGTTATTTTCTTTGGTCATGTCAGAGGTGGATGTTTAGTACAACTCAATGCAGAAACGAACCATTGATGCAGCAGGAAATGCCGGAGCAATCGGCAACTTCAAGGTGAACATTAAAAAAATTGGCGAGCAAACTGATGCACTGGCCAAGAGGACATGTTGATGCCACTGAACCAGGGCAGAGAAACCTTAACACTGCACCTGTGATGGAGGCATGCGACACAATCGCTGCTCATGTGCAAGAAAGGTTTTCTGAAAGTGACCACTTAATTGTGGCAAAGTTGGTAGACAACTAGCTTTTACCCCAATATGAACATTCCATTTATGACCACAGAGCTCCAGTGTTCTACCAAGCTATGGCCCGTGGGAAACGGAGCTCTCTAACGGTATGAAAACGGTGCTGTCCATCCCTACCAGAATCCTGAGCTGCACACTAGAAAGATGTCACTTTCTTTATTGAAATCACTCCAAGAGAACAACCTGCAAAAGGCTTTGTCTGAGACGGTCTCTTTTCACAAAATCATTATCACCACTAATCCGATGACAACCGCCGAGTCAGAGAGAAACTTTTACACCCTTAAAATGTTTTTTATTTTATTTATTTTTTTACTTCACACGCAACTCCATGGGCCAGAAAAAGTTGAATGTAATTGGCCATGCTGTCAATCCAGCATGACTTCATCCAGAGAATACCAGACTTTGATGACAAAGTAATTGAGAAGATTGCCCACAACCAGGACAGCCGGGCCACCTACCTGTTCACGTGAGCACGGCACAACAACGATGAGTCCAAACATATGTCATGTATGTTGCTGCATAAGTAATATACCGGGGAAATATGTATACTGTAGCTAAGAAATTAACACTAAGTGTATGTTGTTTAGTAAGCTGTTAGTAGCATCTCTCTCTCTCTCCCCCTCTCTCGCCAATCCTAAACTTGACATTCAATCAAGACCAAATCAAATATTTCATTTACAATTAGACTAAGTGAGGGATGTTAGTGTAGTGTAAAGTGAAAGGATGTTACACTTAGATGTTATAATCATATGCCTAAATCCAACTTCACGTAAAATCCTTTTAGGAAGTTCCCTCATAAATAATTTGGGTAAAGGCGTGTTATTCTTGGAGTAAAGTTACACCCTGCCGTGGCGGTGAAAGTGAGACGATGATGCAGAGGAAAGAGGGAAGAGCATACTATGTAAAGAATAGGGGTGAGGAATCAGTTTGCCTCTCTGACTCGCTATGAGCCCAGAGTGTCCCCATCCCTTAACTGCACCACAGTGGACTAGCATTAGCCTAGTGCTCGTCAACCTAAGGCTATAGATTAGGCTAGGCTAAGCTAGGGCTACACTCTATTCTGGTATCATTTTCTGTAGCTATGCTACGCTAACAAAATGTATTGTTCATTCAGACAAAGAGGATGAGAGAAGAGATGGTTGTTTGAGGGAATCGAGATGCTAGCAGACATTAGCGCAGGGCTGCCTTTTTGTTTGTCACTGGAATTTTCTGCACTCTGTGTGTGTGAGTGTACACATGTTTGTGTTGAGTGCAAAGCTGTATAAGGCCAAGTATTTGCCTGTGAGGGTGTATTGTGTGTGTGTGTGCATCAATGACTACAATGTGTCTGCAACCGCGAGTGTCAACGCAGGAATAAATCATTTTTGTGTGTTCTGAGAGCTACCGCAGGCCACAATGTGTACACGTCTGTGTGTGAGTTTGTGTGTGAACGTCTGTGCGCCGCATCTGTGTGTGTGTGCTTCCTGGTTTGTGTCTCCATATGTATGAGGCTGTCTTTGAGAAGAGACAGAGAACTAGCGAGCCAGCAGATGATTCCTGTCGCAGTCTCTCCCCCATCCCCTTCATTCCCACAGCATTAAAGTCTCCTATGAGAGAGAAAGTCATCCCCCACAGAGGAGACAAATGCAAAAACATTGAGGCCCTGCTAAGAAACTGGAATCTACATAATCCTATCTTTACTGTGACAACAGGAGATTCGTCACAAACATAAAAACTGAGAAAACAGATGATTTGTGTACTCAAAATTGTGACTGTAGGCGGTTAGTTACAAAAACGCTGTTTTGGTATGATATCTTGAGCTAAGAATGCTGCTAGTGTTTTGACAACTCTATGGTGGCGGAAGTAAGGAGCTTGACTTTGGGGTTATGTTTTTTCTATTCTTATACGTGTTTTTTTCATGTTCTTTAAGGTTTTTAAGTGTCCTTGTTTTTCAGTGTAATCGTGAGAAGCCCCTCAGGCTGCTTCACCTCTGAAGCCAGCATGTGGTCTGCCTGCAATCTAAGAGGAATTCAACCTCTACTGGCTCACATAATGTTTGCATGGGCAGAGATAAGGACATTCAGTGCATTCCTCTCAGACTGCAGGACGAGAGAGAGGGAGAGAAAGAAAGAAAGAAAGAAAGAGAAAGAAGATGAAAAGAGAGGGGGTGCAAAATCAGAGACTACCAAGACACAAACCTTCACATTGAGAAATCGATAGCATGCATACGCACGCATGCTTGGATGGAAACCACAACCACACACAGCAAATCGCTATTTTCTTGATCCCAGACTGAAGGCACGACATGTCTGCAAACTAACGACGGAGCAACAACAACATCCTCGATCACAATTTAACAGCACTTGTTGTGCTTGTTAATTACTGTAATCCCCGGAAGAAAAATCATATCAAATAAAAATATATATATTTGTCACATGCTACGAATATAAGGGGTGTAGACTTTACCGTAAAACGCTTGCTTATGATCCCTTCCCAACGATGCAGAGTTTTAAAAAAAGATTTGAAAAATGTAAATAGTAACACAATCAAAAGCACACCCCATTAATGATGCACTTCCATTACAGTTAGCTTGACAGTGTCTTTATTGAAGTCTATACCTCTCAACCGAGGTCCATAGGCAGAAACAAAATCTTTGAGTCTAAAGGATAACTGCAATGCTAAATGGACATAGTGTCTTTGTGAAGGGTTAATAAGCTGTGTATGATGCAATATAGAGTCTGGACCATCTGTGTAGCAGATATAGACTCTAGTGTCCTGATGTGGTGGTGACACAGTGGGGTGCAATGTGAGCTTTCAGGCAAGCATCTGCACATGCTTCCGTTAAGTGTCAGCATGTGTGTTTGTGAATGGATGTGTGAATTTATAAATCACAAGTAACTGGGTCAACCAAGGAATATTTATTGGTGGTCACTGGTTAGTCACCAAATAAATTTGTTAGCCATCTCCCATGCACAAACATTTAAGTGCACTGAGGACTGTTGACGATAAATGACAAATTCACAAAATAATAATTATTTTCTTCTCTGCTTTTTATTATTATTATTATTATTATTATTTATTTCCAGGTTGACTTTCAGTGCAGTGAAGTCAGCTAAAACTTTTGAATTTAGCAAAAATACTAATTTAAATGTTTTTTAAGCTCCCATGCCGTCTTTTTAATTACATTTTTAAATCATCACTCTATGACTAATAAACAACTGTGAGTGTTTATTTAATGAAAAATAATTTAACGAGTCCGACGAAGAATATACTGCTTTCTAAGGGAACAGGCCCAAATCCCTGTCATTTGCGTGAGGAAAAGATGACGAAAAAGGGGGCGGAGGTCAGGCCTTCGAATTCTGAGAATTCGTAGGCGAGTGAGTAAACCCCCACTGCCATCCGTTCTATTGGCCAACGTGCAATCATTGGAAAATAAAATCGATAACCTACGATCAAGGTTATCCTACAAAAGGGACATTAAAAACTGTAATATCTTATGTTTCACTGAGTCGTGGCTGAATGACGACACGGGTAATAGGACAGAGAAGCTACGTCTAGTAAGACGAGGGGTGGTGGTGTGTGTCTATTTGTCAATAACAGCTGGTTATGTCTAATATTAAAGAAGTATTGAAGTATTGCTCGCCTGACCGTACGTACATATCCCAACCAGAAGCCATGGATTACAGGCAACATCCGCATCGAGCTAAAGGCAAGAGCTGCCGCTTTCAAGGAGCGGGACACTAAAATCCCGCTATGCCCTCAGACGAACCATCAAACAAGCAAAACGTCAATACAGGATTAAGATTAAATCCTACTACTCCGGCTCTGATGCTCGTCGGATGTGGCAGGGCTTGCAAACTATTATGGACTACAAAGGGAGACCCAGGCGCGAGCTGCCCAGTGATGCGAGCCTACCAGATGAGCTAAATGCCTTTTATGCTCGCTTTGAGGCAAGCAACACTGAAGCATGCATGAGAGCACCAGCTGTTCTGGACGACTGGGTGATCACGCTCGTTAGCTGAAATAAATTATTTAAACAGGGCAACATTCAGAGAGCTAATGCTTTGTTCTTTTGCTCAAACATAAAATCAATACGGTTAAATTCATTGTTTTGGGAATTTTCAAAAAATATATAGGTCCAGTATCTTCTCTACATATTTAAAATCTTGTTTTAGTCAGTTAAGTTTACACTGAAAGCATCTTTCCAGCCCGCCCAAGGATTTCAATGGCAGAAAAATCCCTGGATCAGATTGTGATATTATGTCAAAAATCTATCCCACCTGAACAGGTTGAAATTCCAGGCAAAAAAAACTTATAGTGTGGAAATATATATATATTTTTAAACAAGGAAATCATGTTTTTGACTGCACTGCCCCTTTAAGTATTTTGTATGTGTATTGGATAGAGAGAGAGAGAGAGAGAGAGCTGAAATGTAGGAAAGAGAGAGTGCTGAAAGAGCAGTGGACCGGATTCGAACCCATGCTGACAGCGATACATCGTACATGTGCACCCTTTTACTAGATATCCTATTTAACAGAACTTTGCAATTAACACTAATTTCATTAATTGTGCCTGGCTTTTTCTGCCTCAGTGCTCCCTCATATGAGAAAACATATGAGGGAGAAATTAGAGCACTGAGCAGAAAAGGCAAGGCAATGGTATGGAATGGTATATATAAAAAGGTAACACTAGTAAATCATTTCCCAAATGTAGTCATTTACTGACACTTATTCCTTAAATACCATGTGGCTACAAAACAGTATCCTAGGTATTTATCTGGTTATGTTTTAGTCCAAAAACACTAACCAGAAAGTGTAACAAATGTAATGTTAAAGTTGAACTTAGGGGAGGGAAAACTGATCTCATATCAGTTTTGAAGGGCGGAGGTAACCGGAGCATTTGCAGTGGTGGTAGTGTGTGTGTGTGTGTGTGTGTGTGTGTGTGTGCATTCATGAGAGTCTACAACATGTTGTAGTTTTCAAGTGCAGGAGCAGCTAGGTAGGGCATGAGGAGTTAAGAGGAAGCTTATCAGACATCTCTCTCATTGGTCATGGATTGATGGAGCTGTATAAACTGTGCCACCTGGAGATTCATGACTCACTAGTGCAGTACAGTTAACCCTTGGAGTGCCACAGTGTATGGGTAGGGCAGAGAGTGCAGAAAGTTGTATAATAAAATCAAAGACTACTGCAGAAACTATGAGAATATAAAGGTTCAGAACTTTTGTGAACATCACATTTGTGAAAAATATATGGCAAATGGTAATCAAACCTGAATGGTGTTCAGAGATCGATGCGAGGGGTTGAGTGGAGCTGAAGGGAGGGACTAAAAATGTCCGTAAAATGTTCAGAACATTTGTGAAACAGCACAGTTGAAAAATAAACTAAGCAAAAAAAGAAACGGCCCTTTTTCAGGACGCTGTCTTTCAAAGATAATTTGTAAAAATCCAAGTAACTTCACAGACCTTCATTGTAAAGAGTTTAAACACTGTTTCCCTTGCTTGTTCAATGAACCATAAACAATTAATGAACATGCACCTGTGGAATGGTCGTTAAGACACTAACATCTTACAGACGATAGGTAATTAAGGTAACAGTTATGAAAACTTAGGACACTAAAGAGGCCTTTCTCCTGACTCTGACAAACACCAAAAGAAAGATGCCCAGGGTCCTTGCTCATCTGCGTGAACGTGCCTTAGGCATGCTGCAAGGAGGCATGAGGACTACAGATGTGGCTAGTGCAATAAATTGCAATGTCCGTACTGTGGGACGCCTAAGACAGCGCTACAGGGAGACAGGACGGACAGCTGATCGTCCTCGCAGTGGCAGAACACATGTAACAACACCTGCACAGGATCGGTACATCTGAACATCACACCTGCGGGACAGGTACAGGATGGCAACAACAACTACCTGACTTACACCAGGAATGCACAATCCCTCCATCAGTGCTCAGACTGTCCGCAATAGGCTGAGAGAGGCGGGACTGAGGGCTTGTAGGCCTGTTGAAGGCAGGTCCTCACCAGACATCACCGGCAACAACGTCACCTATGGGCACAAACCCACCGTTGCTGGACCAGACAGGACCAGACACCAGACTGGCAAAAAGTGCTCTTCACTGACGAGTCACGGTTTTGTCTCACCAGGGGCGATGGTTGGATTCGAGTTTATCGTCAAAGGGATGAGCGTTACACCGAGGCCTGTACTCTGGAGCGGAATCAATTTGGAGGTGGAGGGTCCGTCATGGTCTGGGATGGTGTGTCACAGCATCATCGGACTAAGCTTGTTTTCATTGTAGGCAATCTCAATGCTGTGCGCGTTACAGGGAAGACATCCTCCTCCCCCTTCCTGCAGGCTCATCCTGACATGACCCTCCAGCATGACAATGTCACCAGCCATACTGCTCATTCTGTGAGTGATTTCCTGCAAGACAGGAATGTCAGTGTTCTGTCATGGCCAGCGAAGAGCCCGGATCTCAATCCCATTGAGCACGTCTGGGACCTGTTGTATCGGAGGGTGAGGGCTAGGGCCATTTCCCCCAGAAATGTCAGGGAACTTGCAGGTGCCTTGGTGGAAGAGTGGGGTAACATCTCACAGCAAGAAATGGCACATCTGGTGCAGTCCATGAGGAGGAGATGCACTGCAGTACTTAATGCAGCTGGTGGCCACACCAGATACTGACTGTTACTATTGATTTTGACCCACCTTTGTTCAGGGACACATTATTCCATTTCTGTTAGTCACATGTCTGTGGAACTTGTTCAGTTTATGTCTCAGTTGTTGAATCTTAATATGTTCATACAAATATTTACACATGTTAAGTTTTCTGAAAATAAACGCAGTTGACAGTGAGAGGATGTTTCTTTTTTTGCTGAGTTTATATTGCAAATAGAAATCAAAACTAGATGGTCTTCAGAGACCGATGGGAGGGGTTTAGGGTAGCTAATGTTTGGGACTAAAAACAAATGATAACTAATTTAAAATATACTCTTGTCAGTAAAATGTATATAGTATGTATAAGCTGGAAGTAGAATCTTAAGTGTTGTTATCCATTAGTTTACTCCAATTGGGGGAGGTGTGGCAGGGTTAGGGGAAAATAAAACATAAAAGATTTTAATAAAGATTTTATATACAAACAGTCAAAGGTTTGGACACACCTACTCATTCAAGGGTTATTCTTTATTTGTACTATTTTCTACATTGTAGAATAACAGTGAAGACATCAAAACTATGAAATAACACATATGGAATCATGTAGTAACCAAAAAAGTGTTTAAAAAAAATCTAAATATATTTTAGATTCTTCAAAGTAGCCGCCTTGACAGCTGTACACACTCTTGGCATTCTCTCAACCAGCTTCATGAGGTAGTCACCTGGAATACATTTCAATTAACAGGTGTGCCTTGTTAAAAGTTATTTTGTTTAATTTATTTCCTTCTTAATGCGTTTGAGCCAATCAAGTTGTGTTGTGACAAGGTAGGGATGGTGTACAGAACATAGCCCTATTTTGTAAAAGACCAAGTCCATATTAATGGCAAGAACAGCTCAAATAAGCAAAGGGAAATGACAGTCAATTAATTTAAGATATGAAGATCAGTCAATCCGCACATTGCCAAGAACTTTGAAAGTTTATTCAAGTGCAGTCGCAAAAACCATCAAGCGCTATGATGAAACTGGGTCTCATGAGGACCCCCACAGGAAAGGAAGACCCAGAGTTACCTCTGCTGCAGAGAATAAGTTCATTAGCGTTAACCAGCCTCAGATTGCAGCCCAAATAAATTCTTCAGAGTTCAAGTAACAGACACATCTCAACATCAAATGTTAAGAGGAGACTGCGTGAATCAGGCCTTCATGGTCGAATTGCTGCAAAGAAACCCCTACTAAAGGACACCAATAATAAGAAGAGACTTGCTTGGGTCAAGAAACACGAGCAAATGAGTCCAATATTGAGATTTTTTGGCTCCAACTGCTGTGTCTTTGTGAGATGCAGAGTAGGTGAACGGATGATCTCCACGTGTAGTTCCCCCCGTGAAGCATGGGAGAGGTGTTGTGAAGGTGTATAGGTGCTTTGCTGGTGACACTGTCAGTGATTTATTTAGAATTCAAGGCACACTTAACCAGCATGGCTACCACAGCATTCTGCAGCGATACGCCATCCCATCTGGTTTGCGCTTAGTGGGACTATCATTGGTTTTCAACAGGAAAATTACCCAAAACACATCTCCAGGCTGTGTAAGGGCTATTTGACCAAGAAGGAGAGTGATGGAGTGCTGCATCAGATGACCTGGCCTCCACAATCACCCGACCTCAACCCAATGGAGATGGTTTGGGATGAGTTAAGACCGCAGAGTGAAGGAAAAGCTGCCAACAAGTGCTCCGCATATCTGGGAACTCCTTCAAGACGGTTGGAAAAGCATTCCTCATGAAGCTGGAATGCCAAGAGAGTGCAAAGTTGTCATCAAGACAAAAGGTGGCTACTTTGAAGAATCTAAAATATATTTTGATTTTGTTACTTTTTTGGTTACTACATGATTCCATATGTGTTATTTCATAGTTGTTATGCCTTCACTATTATTCTACAATGTAGAAAATAGACAAATAAAATACAACTCTAGGATGAGTAGGTGTGTCCAAACCTTTGACTGATACTGTATATATATAAAAAATAAAAAAATAAATTCTGGGGGATTGGAAATGATGCAGACAATTACATTGATGGACACCACACTATCTGCAATATTAAAGCTGATATACCCTTAAAAAAATATTATTAAAAGGTAAATGAAGAATATGGAATGTTTAAGTACTGCTCTAATGAGTCAAACACACACCCACACGACCTTACGCGAGACAGTGGGTACAACAGTGGGATCCATAGCCTTGGTGGTGAGACAGAGACAGCCGATAGCATCAGTAATTACTGCCGCATCAGGGTGTGTGTGTGTTACTGTGTATTGCTGCGTTGTAAGCCAGCACTGCTGAATCATGGCTCCTCCAACGGTGGTGCAAACAACAACCAAGTTGTCAGCCTCTCCTCTCCAACTGAGGCTTTCTCCGTCCCCATCACCCTCCCCCTACTGTTTATACAGCAGCTGCACATCAGTTCCTCTCTCCACTAGGCTGGATTCACACTCCTTGATCTCTCTCGCACTCTCTTTCTCTTGCACTTGCTCAGTCTGCCATCGCTCACTTTCTCTCTCTCTCTCTCTCCTTCTTTAGTTCTCCCCCCTTCCCCTGCATCAACGTCTTGTCCTCCATGCCAATTCCTCTACTTTTATCCACCCCTCCCTCTCTCTCTCTCACTCTGCATTAACACCTTTTGCCTTCCCTGCCAATTCCTCTCTAGACTTTTCTTCATCTCTCTCTCGCCCTCTCGCTCTCTTTCTCATTTGCTTATAGGAAGATTTTGGTGCAAAGTGGAGCTTGGTTTCAAGGTTCAGACTTCTGACTAGATAAGAGCTATTCAAACTGCAAGTATTGGCTTTGCAACTGATAATACTACAGCACTGAAACAACCGTGCAAGTGTGTGTGTGTCCGCCACTCCGTGGAGATGACATCACAAGGCCACATGTCATTAAGGTCAGGAGAGCAGAGCAGCAGCGCAGACTGTGTTGATACCAAACAGCAGATACATAACAACAGGGACACAACAGGAGATAAGCCACATCCTGGCTCACGCTCCCCTGATCCAGACTAGTCCTACACATAGGCTGTGTGTACTTTTCTATGTTAATGGGAAACTGTCCCAAACTGTCATAAAACACAATAGATGTCAGGCTAGTAGAGTAGGCTACAGGGGAATCCCATTGTCATTCTCTCTATAGGTTTAATGAAATGAGAGAGGGAGACAAATGGACAACAGGGCTACTCTGCCATTGTGGATTAGGCAAACACGTGTGTGTGTGTGTGTGTGTGTGTGTGTGTGTGTCACGGTAACCAGAGAGAGCGTAATTATATAACACAACCATTGTGTGCCAGCGTGAATGTATATTGAGAGTGTATGAGTGTGTAATGTGTTGTGTGTGTGTGTCAAGAGAGTGGTAGGAAAAGGGTTGGTTCGCCGGCTGGAGGGAGGATGGAGGGACTCTTTTGACACAGGCGGACAGGGGTGAGGGGGGTCGGAGAAAGGGGGGCGGTGTGTGTGGGTGGGGGAGGGGTGTAGTGTCAGGTTTCCTTCCCAGTCTCCTTCCCCCACAGCTGGGGTCAGATGGGTCACCAGCGAGCCCCCCCCCCCTCCCTCTCCTATTTCAGAGGCCCAGCAAGCAGGAAGTGTTAACCTTACCCCCTCCTCCTCCTCCTCACGCTTCTCCCCCACTTCCCCTTTAGCTGTGAGCCCTCTCCCTCGGGAGGCTGGAGTTCTAAAAAGAGCAGCAGTGCTGGAATCCCCTTCGCCTCCCACACGCACACACACATACAGTGCATTCATCAAATATTCAGACCCCCCTAGATTTTTTCCCTCATCAATCTACACACAATACCCCATAATGACAAAGCAAAAACAGGTTATTGGAAATGTTTGCGAATGTATAAAAAATGAAATATGACATTTACATAAGTATTCAAACCCTTTACTCAGTACTTTCTTAAAGCACCTTCGGCAGCGACTACAGCCTCGAGTCTTCTTGTGTACGACACTACAAGCTTGGCACCCTGTATTTGGGAGTTTCTCCCATTCTTCTCTGGAGATCCTCTCAGGCTCTGTCAGGTTGGATGGGGAGCGTCGCTGCACACCTATTTTCAGGTCTCTCCAGAGATGTTCGATCAGGTTCAGGGCTCTGGCTGGGCCACTCAAGGACATTGAGAAACTTGTCCCAAAGCCACTCCTGCGTTGTCTTGGCTGTGTGCTTAGTGTCGTTGACGTGGTGGAAGGTGAACCATAGCCCAGTCTGAGGTCCTGAGCGCTCCGGAGCAGGTTTTCATCAATGATCTCTCTATACTTTTCTCCATTCATCTTTGCCTTGATCCTGACTAGTCTCCCAATCCATGCCTCTGAAAAACATCCCCACAGCATGATACTTCCACCACCATGCTTCACCGTAGGGATGGTTCCAGGTTTCCTCCAGACGTGACACTTGGGCATTCAGACCAGATAATATTTTTTTTATCATGGTAAGAGTCCTTTAGGCGCCATTTGGCAAACTCCAAGTGTGCTGTTATGTGCCTTTTACTGAGCAGTGTCTTCGGTCTGGCCACTACCATAAAGGCTGATTGGTGGAATGCTGTAATGATGGTTGTCCTTCTGGAAGGTTGTCCCATCTCCACAAAGGAACTCTAGAGCTCTGTTCGAGTGACCATCGAGTTCTTGGTCACCTCCCTGACCAACGCCCTTCTCGCCTGATCGCTCTAGAAAGAGTTTTGGTGGTTACAAATTTCTTCAATTTAAGAATGATGGAGTCCACTGTGTTCTTGGGGACCTTCAATGCTGCAGACATTTTTTGGTACCCTTCCCCAGATTTGTGCCGACACAATACCGTCTCAGAGCTCTATGGACAATTCCTTCGACCTCATGGCTTGGCTTTTGCTCTGACATGCACTGTCAACTGTGAGACCTTTATATAGACAGGTGTGTGCATTTCCAAATCATGTCCAAACAATTGAATTTACCTACAAGTGGACAACAATCAAGTTGTAGAAACATCTCAAGGATGATCAATGGAAACAGGATACACCTGAGCTCAATTTCGAGTCACATAGCAAAGGGTCTGAAAACTTACAGTTGAAGTCGGAAGTTTACTTACACCTTAGCCAAATACATTTAAACTCAGTTTTTCACAATTCCTTACATTTAATCCAAGTAAAAATTCCCTGTCTTAGGTCAGTTAGGATCACCACTTTTTAAGAATGTGAAATGTCAGAATAATAGTAGAGAGAATGATCTATTTCAGCTTGTATTTCTTTCATCACATTCCCAGTGAGTCAGAAGGTTACATACACTCAATTAGTATTTGGTAGATTCAAACGTTTCGGGTAGCCTTCCACAAGCTTCCCACAATAAGTTGGGTGAATTTTGGCCCATTCCTCCTGACAGAGTTGGTGTAATGAGTCAGGCTTGTAGGCCTCCTTGCTCGCACACGCTTTTTCAGTTCTGCCAACAAAATTTCTATAGGATTGAGGTCAGGGCTGTGTGATGGCCACTCCAATACCTTGACTTTGTTGTCTTAAGCCATTTTTGCCACAACTTTGGAAGTATGCTTAGGGTCATTGTCCATTTGGAAGACCCATTTGCGACCAAGCTTTAACTTGCTGACTGATGTCTTGAGATGTTGCTTCAATATATCCACATAATTTTCCTTCCTTGTGATGCCATCTATTTTGTGAAGTGCACCAGTCCCTCCTGCAGCAAAGCACCCCCACAACATGATGCTGCCAACCCCGTCCTTCACGGTTGGGATGGTGTTCTTCGACTTGCAAGCCCCCCCCCTTTCCTCCAAACATAACGATGGTCATTATGGCCAAACAGTTCCAATTTTTGTTTCATCAAACCAGAGGACATTCTGTGTCCCCATGTGCAGTTGCAAACCGTAGTCTGGATTTTTTTGTTTGGCTTTTTTATGGCGGTTTTGGAGCAGTGGCTTCTTCCTTGCTGAGCGGCCTTTCAGGTTATGTCGATATAGGACTCGTTTTACTGTGGAAATAGATACTTTTGTATCCGTTTCCTCTAGCATCTTCACAAGATACTTTGCTGTTGTTCTGGGATTGATTTGCACTTTTCGCACCAAAGTACGTTCATCTCTAGGAGACAGAACGCGTCTCCTTCCTGAGAGGTTTGACGGCTGCGTGGTCACATGGTGTTTATACTTGCGTACTATTGTTTGTACTGATGAACGTGGTACCTTCAGGCATTTGGAAATTGCTCCCAAGGATGAACCAGACTTGTGGAGGTCCACAATTGTTTTCCTGAGGTCTTGGCTGATTTCTTTTGATTTTCCCATGATGTCAACCAAAGAGGCACTAAATTTGAAAGTAGGCCTTGAAATACATTCACATGTGCACTTCCAATTGACTCCAATGATGTCAATTAGCCTATCAGAAGCTTCTAAAGCCATGACATAATTTTCTGGAATTTTCCAAGCTGTTTAAAGGCACAGTCAACATAGTGTATGTAAACTTCTGACCCACTGGAATTGTGATACAGTGAAATAATCTGTCTGTAAACAATTGTTGGAAAAATTACTTGTGTCATGCACAAAGTATATGTCCTAACCGACTTGCCAAAACTATAGTTTGTTAACCAGAAATTTGTGGAGTGGTTGAAAAACGAGTTTTAATGACTCCAACCTAGGTGTATGTAAACTTCCGACTTCAACTGTACAGTGGGGCAAAAAATAATTTAGTCAGCCACCAATTGTGCAAGTTCTCCCACTTAGAAAGATGAGAGAGGCCTGTAATTCATCATATGTACACTTCAAAATGAGAAGAAAAAAAATCCAGAAAATCACATTGTAGGATTTTTTATGAATTTATTTGCAAATTATACTTATAAGGCTGTAAGATAACAACATTTGGATAAAGGGATGGGGACTGAATTACTTTCCAAATGCACTGTACACTCTCCAGTTCACCCATTAACGCTAGAAGTCCCCTCACTTGATCACCTGCTCTCTTGCTCCCCATCCCACACCACCACACACTCCCACAGAGTGGCATGTCTTCCCCGGCACATCAAACCCAACACTCACAAGCTCTCAGACAGCCCCGGACACTCAACAGAGCGTGCATTACTGTATCTCCCATTATGTCTGATGGTACTCAAAAACAATCCGTTTTCATTCACTTGATCACACGGTACTGTTTAGCGCAATGCAAAAAAAACCACAAATGCTGCGAAACATTTCCAGCCATTTTTTTTACCTCCCTCTGCTCCCCTATTTTGAGCCAAAATCGATTCCTGGATTCCTCCTTTGTTTCTCTGACATTTGAGCTTCTGTTAAAAGTCTGGGAGCTGTACAGCTTTGGGGGTGGACGGGGGTTGTACACTGCTCAAAAAAATAAAGGGAACACCTAAACAACACAATGTAACTCCAAGTCAATCACACTTCTGTGAAATCAAACTGTCCACTTAGGAAGCAACACTGATTGACAATAAATGTCACATGCTGTTGTAGGCAATTAGCAAGACACCCCCAATAAAGGAGTGGTTCTGCAGGTGGTGACCAGACCACTTCTCAGTTCCTATGCTTCCTGGCTGATGTTTTGGTCACTTTTGAATGCTGGCGGTGCTTTCACTCTAGTGGTAGCATGAGACGGAGTCTACAACCCACACAAGTGGCTCAGGTAGTGCAGCTCATCCAGGATGGCACATCAATGCGAGCTGTGGCAAGAAGGTTTGCTGTGTCTGTCAGCGTAGTGTCCAGAGCATGGAGGCGCTACCAGAAGACAGGCCAGTACATCAGGAGATGTGGAGGAGGCCGTAGGAGGGCAACAACCCAGCAGCAGGAACGCTACCTCCGCCTTTGTGCAAGGAGGAACAGAAGGAGCACTGCCAGAGCCCTACAAAATGACCTCCAGCAGGCCACAAATGTGCATGTGTCTGCTCAAACGGTCAGAAACAGACTCCGTGAGGGTGGTATGAGGGCCCGACGTCCACAGGTGGGGGTTGTGCTTACAGCCCAACACCGTGCAGGACGTTTGGCATTTGCCAGAGAACACCAAGATTGGCAAATTCGCCACTGGCGCCCTGTGCTCTTCACAGATGGAAGCAGGTTCACACTGAGCACATGTGACAGACGTGACAGTCTGGAGACGCCGTGGAGAACATTCTGCTACCTGCAACATCCTCCAGCATGACCGGTTTGGCGGTGGGTCAGTCATGGTGGGGGGTGGCATTTCTTTGGGGGGCCGCACAGCCCTCCATGTGCTCGCCAGAGGTAGCCTGACTGCCATTAGGTACCGAGTTGAGATCCTCAGACCCCTTGTGAGACCATATGCTGGTGCAGTTGGCCCTGGGTTCCTCCTAATGCAAGACAATGCTAGACCTCATGTGGCTGGAGTGTGTCAGCAGTTCCTGCAAGAGGAAGACATTGATGCTATGGACTGGCCCGCCCGTTCCCCAGACCTGAATCCAATTGAGCACATCTGGGACATCATGTCTCGCTTCATCCACCAACGCCACGTTGCACCACAGACTGTCCAGGAGTTGGCGGATGCTTTAGTCCAGGTCTGGGAGGAGATCCCTCAGGAGACCATCCGCCACCTCATCAGGAGCATGCCCAGGCGTTGTAGGGAGGTCATACAGGCACGTGGAGGCCACACACACTACTGAGCCTCATTTTGACTTGTTTTAAGGACATTACATCAAAGTTGGATCAGCCTGTAGTGTGGTTTTCCACTTTAATTTTGAGTGTGACTCCAAATCCAGACCTCCATGGGTTGATAAATTTGATTTCCATTGATACGTTTTGTGTGATTTTGTTGTCAGCACATTCAACTCTGTAAAGAAAAAAGTATTTAATAAGAATATTTCATTCATTCAGATCTAGGATGTGTTATTTTAGTGTTCCCTTTATTTTTTGAGCAGTGTATTTAAGGATCTCCTTTTTCTGTACCCTCCCACCTGCTTGATTGGAGATTTATTAATGGTCAATCAAAAGCCTGGAGGCCAACGTAAGACATTAAGCCATTCTCTCTCTCTCTCTCACACACACACACACACACGCCCCTCCTCAAACCTAAGGTCCGTCCCCCTACATTATATCCCTGCCCTTTCCTGAACGCAGTCTCTTGCGCATGCCAGTCCCTCCCCAGCTCTTCGGTAACTCAACTGCTGTAGAGAACACATCTGTCTGGCTGATCCTGAGTCAGGATCGGTAGCTCTGTGCTGTTTGACTATAGGTAGGAGTTGAAATTCAAGGACTGATTCTACATCAGATCTTAGAGCCAGACTCTCTGCTAATGCTTTGTAAACCTTTGACATCTGCTGTTCTGTGGTCCAGGGGAAGAGTGGGATAGTAACTGACTTTGATTTGGGACTGAACTGTCCCTTTAAGTGATCCAATGTCTGGCCGAGTGTGGTATCGGCTGTTCTTAGATCAGTTTGTCTGTAATGCTGACTGATAAGGGGTTCAGTTTGTATCATGGAACAGGCTGATCTGAGGTCAGGCCTAGTGTGTGTGCTAGCGTGTTTGTCTCTGGCTGACGCATGGCGAGCTGGAGAGAGCAGGGGGGCATCCGGTTTCAGTCCTGCCTCGGGAACACCTCGCTGAGTGGTGTGTGTGTGATGCAGAAAGGCCTTATAAGGCATGGAGCAGGAGAGGGACAAGGGAGAGAAAGCCCCACACACTACAGCCATACTGCCTGTTCTAGAGATCAAATCAATTAATCTCGCTCTAGCTTTCATTCTCTCCCACTCACTCTCTTCCATCTCTCTTGACATCTATCATAGAATCCATTACTCCTTACATCTCATACCCCCTCCCCCACTTCCACCTCTTCCCTCCATCAATCCATATATACTTCTATCATTAGCCTAGACTCTTCACTCATTTATAGTGCATTCGGAAAGTATTCATACCCCTCGACTTTTTCCACACGTTGTTACGTTACAGTCTTATTCTAAGATGGATTAAATAGTTTTTTTCTCTCATGAATCTACATACAATACCCCTTAATGACAAAGCAAACACAGGTTTTAGAAAATTTTGCAAATCTATTGCAGGATAAATCAATGTTAAAGTTTACATAGCTGGCCATATATGGATGTTAAATTTGACTTTATGGGCTGGATATGTAGGCTTCCTCTAACCCATCGCTTTCTACTACATATAATAATACGATTAAATTATATCTTTACATTAAAAAACCAAAGCCTATCAGAATTCCAGTCATTCCAATAAATGTTATACCCCACTTGGAAATATGGAAGTATAGATTAGCCAAATTGTTTTACCCGAGCATGACCCCAAAGCTAAGGACTTTATTATCCAGCCCTACTCTGTTGTTTATGATTTTGTTCTCATGGAGGAGGACTGATTGGACTCATTGATTGGAGTTGAAAAATAAATTAGGAGCTCAAGCAATGGCATTCTTTGAGCACTACTGAAAAGTGTGATTTACATGTGAAAAATGAATGCCATATGCTGCATTTGCTAAAGGCCTATTGTTGCCTTTTTGTTGGTGACACTTTGATGTCTTGATAATATGCAGCTGTTTAAAGGGTAAATCCACAGATGAAACAATAACAAAATGGTCGCCAGGCCTCTGTTTTGGTAAAAAGCTGAGGGATGGGCCTGGAGAAATGAACCACTCTCAGATAAATAGACAGAGCTATGGATGCAAGGACAGACCATCCATTATATAAAAATAATTGTTTGTTATTTCTGTAAAACAAGCTTATATTTTGGGTTCTCATGGAGTGTGACAGTTAAACTATTCTTCAAGAATCCATGGAGATATGTATATATAAATAAAGTGTATAAATCCCAAAATTGATGTAGCAACTACAGATTGCCCCTTCATGTCTATCAAAAGTATACAAGTTTAAGCGTGTCCATTAAACCTATGGATTTATTAATTTTTATCAGAATTAATTAGATTGAGCAATAAAAGCCCCCCTTTAATTCCATAGGCTTGGATTAAAAGTAATCCTCGAAGTAATCATCTAGTTTTTCAAAAGTATCTGTAATCTGTTTACAGATAGTTACCGTTTTTTTGTAATCCGTTACTCCCCAACTCTGATTATGGGGTATTGTGTGTAGATTGATGAGGGGAAAAAAACAATTTAATCCATTTTAGAAAAAGGCTGTGACGTAAAAAAATGTGGAAAAGTCCAGGGGTCTGAATACTTTCCGAATGCACTGTCCCTCTCCTTGTATCCTTCCACTTCCCCCTCTTTCTCCATTCCTAACTTCCTCTCTCTACTCCTGTTTGCTGCACACGGCCTCACTTCAAGGTTGGATGGATCGAGTGGTGCTCTCCACAGCTCCTGGGATTTATTAGGAAAACAACTCCTCCTCTCGACTTTGAGCACGCCACACACATACACTTTCCGCAGACAGACACATTAGAGTCGAGACGTTTCGGAGTGCCGCACCGTAAAAACAAAATGGCTCCTTTGTTGCTGAGAAGAAGAACATAGGCCTAATATCCCGCTACACTCAAGTCTTCGTGGATTTGCCATGCATAAAATGTTGTAACTCGGTAATAACAAATTATGCTTTCCCCCTTCTTAATAAAGGGAAAGAACCATGCCCTCCTCTCTCTTTGGTTGTGATGTTGGCGCAAGGTAAAGGTGTATTTTCCATACCATGTTAAAACGACAACAATGCTTTTGCATTTCTGCAGCGAGCTGCTGAGGGCACCCAGTTAATGCACCACATCAGTAGACGAACCAGAGAAGCAGGGGATTTTTTATTTATTTTACCTTTATTTAACTAGGCAAGTCAGTTAAGAACAAATTCTTATTTTCAATGACGGCCTAGGAACAGTGGGTTAACTGCCTGTTCAGGGGCAGAACGACAGATTTGTACCTTGTCAGCTCGGGGGTTTGAACTTGCAACCTTCCGGTTACTAGTCCAACTCTCTAACCACTAGGCTACCCGGATGAGCGAAGGGAGGGAAGGGGGGATTGGAAAGAGGGAGATATGGTTTAGTGCCAGCACAGGAAGTCCTGACTGGGCAACAGCTATTTCCTGTGTACTGGTGCTGCATGTAAGAAGGGCTCGAGGTAGAAGTTGTGCCTAAGTATAGATCTAGGATCAGCTTTCCCAATCCCATCCCTAACCATTTCCATCAGGAGGTAAAAAAGGAAACTGACTTTGGATCAGTACTCAGGGCTCCCGAGTGGCGCAGCGGTCTAAAGCACTGCATCTCAGTGCAAGAGAGTCCCTGGTTCGATTCCAGGATGCATCACATCCGGCTGTGATAGGGTGTCCCATAGGGCAGCGCACAATCGTCCTGGTTTGGCCGGGGTAGGCCGTCATTGTAAATAAGAATTTGTTCTTAACTTACTTGCTTAGTAAATAAAGGTTCAATAAAATATATATATATTTTTTAATTACAGGCAACTTCATTATAGACCATAAGGGAGCCTTTAGGTAGGAACTACCTTTAACCACAGATCTAGGATCAGATTACCCTAACCATTTGACGGATGCCAAAATGTCTTATCTTGTGTACGTAGTTAGCAACTTCGGGGCAACAAATTATATACCACATGGGGAGGTTTGTGTGATTGCGATGCACCCTACCTTGATGTCAAAGTTGCAGTCGAAGCGCTTGATGAGCACGATGAAGGCACCAGTGAGGTTGTCCCGAATAGGGGGCGGGTCAATGGGTTCGCAGGCATTTTGGGGCCGTGCACCAATCAGAAAGCCCTGTGGGTGTGACATCACAGCACAGTTAGAGCATCAGTTATGTGACTATCACTCAATTGAACAACACCCACAAAACAGGTCAAGTTTAGAATCATCACCACAAACAGAGGAGGTGTGGTGGTGTGCATATTCATAGTTGGCTCTCCTCAGCAGAAACTGGAACCTAAATAAAAATCCACTGGAAGGTCAAATATCTAAAAATTAAATCCATTGGAATCTAGAGAGAAATGGTGAATATGCAGGCTAGTGAGACACTGAACAAAGAGCACAGAAATAAGAATTTAGAAATAGGCTAAACAATTCAAAATGGCTACTTTCTACAGCAATAACAGCACGGAGCCAGAATTATGTTTAAATTAAGAAACATAATGCTTTATTCAAACCCTCCCTTGCCACGAGAGTAGTAAGGTAATGTTCCAAATGGCACCCAATTCCTTATTTAGTGCATTACTTTTGACCAGGGCCCACAGGTTCAAAAGTAGTGCACGAGATATCTAAGTTCCAAATGGTTCCCTAAGACTGATCAAATACACGGTAAAATCCACAGATGAAACAAACCCAAACAAGAGATCATATCTTGGCATTGAATTCTTCTGGTTGCCTAAGATGTCCTGTGCTGCAGGACAGGAGAGACAGAGAGGAGAGAGAGCGAGAGAGAGCAAAAGAGAAAGACAGAGAGTGTAGGATCAGCCCAAAAGCCAGAGACCGCTCAGAGTTTGGCTGGTACTGTTTGAGATAGCTAACCATATTGGCACCTAAAGTACTTGTGTCAGAATGCTATTTTCAACAGAATAACGGTGCCAACATGGACTGTGGAGTCCACACAGAGCACTGCATCAATGAAACCTAGCAGGTCCTACAGCTCTGGGAGTCTGGGACCCGCCTCGGGCATGACTCGGCCTGTCAGAACATAGCCAAAGGGGAAGGCCCAAGGCCGAAGCCAATCACCCGCAGGCCAGCTGAGAATGACAGAGACACTTTCCAATCACAAGCATACTTCCTGAATTTGAGGGCCTGCTGTTGTCCAATGACTGATGTTCTGTTCAAGTGTTTCCATGTAGGGAGAGGTGTCCCGAGTGAGTGAAACGTTCATAACATTGCAGACAGAAATGTCATAAATAGAGCTGACATAATTCATTAGCTCCAGATTAAATGATAACCGTGTTATGTGGGGATATGTTGATTTTATCATATTTGTCCCATTTCCTTGCACTATTAAATCCAGTGTAATGCGTCTTCATATCCTATCAGGTGCAGATGGTAGTCAGATTGTAGTCAGGGGTGGTAGGCTAGTCAGAGATAAAGATGAAGCCTATGTCCCAAATGGCACCATATTCCCTTTATAGTTCACAACAAAAAAATAATTTTGCCCTATGGGGCCTGGTTAAAAGTAGTGCACTATGTAGGCAATTGGGTGCCATTCAGGACACAAACAAGGTGTAAATTGCTGCGGGATTTGGTCGGGGTGGGCCCATGACTCGGCAGCTACAGTCAGCTGTGAAAGTGATGAGTTCATTTTAGTGGAGGAGCTAGAGTTCGCTCTCTGGAGCAGTGCCAGTACAGAGCGCTTCAAAAAGGACCTAGCCTTTCCGGATCGTCAGCCCTTTTTGTTTTTGTGTGAACACAGTACACGTTGACACGCACACAATGCTGAGACTGGTAGGTGTCCCTCAAGAGGAGGAACATTAGAAAGACCTGTGTCTGTGTCTGTGTGTGTGTGTGTGTGTGTGTGTGTGTGTGTGTGTGTGTGTGTGTGTGTGTGTGTGTGCACGTCTAAATGGTACCTACACACCTATTGCAAGCTGCCATTCTCTCCAAATGACAGGAATGGAAAATGAAACAGTAAAATGTATAAAACATACCATCGCTTTTCAATAGGATGGATAGAAACTCCAAAAGCTTTTGTTGTTACATTCTTGATTTCATACAAAGAGATGGTGAAGAACTGGCACTGGAAGCTGTTATCTACTTTATCTGGACTCCTGTTTTCAAAAGGAATCCCTGGATACCTTCCACAAAGACAATGCCACTGTCTCACATTTTCACATGGTTCAAAACAAGCTACAATAGCTCCCCCTGTTGGCAATGGACCCACAAAGAAACTCAGAGGGAAATCCCTAACCACAACCGTACAGAGCATTGTATAATTGAGGAGGAATTCAATAAAACACCTTCAAGTTCAACAACCAACTGTTAGTTCCAGATTTTGAATCCGGGGCCAATGTTGGTGAATCATTCCCTAAACATTTAGACCTAGAAGAGGAACCATTTCAATTCCGGAGGTGGGTTTTCGCTTTAGCATAGTGATTCAGTGTTCAGTGACTTTCCACTCTAGAGGAGAGCATGACTAGATCATGCCACCGATTAAGCCTTTACCCCTCTCCTAAACCACCACCTCCTCCTGCTCCTCCTCCAGGGGTGCTGTAGTATGGCTGCCCTCTGCTACTGTACACCCTCACCAAACTGTGTGTCTTTCGAAGGGTTTGGGATACAGCAAAATACTAATATCTCTTGGCCATTCATGAACATTGGACAATAAAGTCATCTTCCTCCTGCACTGCGGCATTGCACGGTGGTCGTGATACCTAATCAGACTTCGGTTCAAATACTATTTGAAATCTTTCAAATACTTTGAGTGTTTGCTCTAGCCTACCTGGAATGCAAGATTGGGACTATTCTATTGTTCTATTAAACCAGGCAAGTTTAATCGAGCACAGATTAAGATTTCAAATTATTTCAAATATCCTTCTTTCTTCACATATCTCTACCTAATCCAAGTGGGAAATGTCACAAATGCAGAGCATAACACAGATTTTCCCTGGTATCGACAGAAGAAAACACAGGAATAATTCATTTGCCTCCAGCATGTGCTGTGTTAAGATTAAAACAAATGAATCGAGAGTCAGAGTGAGGCAGGCTCCTCGTGGCAGGCAGGCTCCTCGTGGCGTGCAATGAGAGGCAGGTGGTTAGAGCGTTGGACTAGTTAACTGTAAGGTTGCAAGATTGAATCCCCGAGCTGACAATATGTCGTTCTGCCCCTGAACAAGGCAGTTTATCCACCGTTCCTAGGACATTGAAAATAAGAATGTGTTCTTAACTGACTTGCCTAGTTAAATAAAAAGGTATAAAAAAAGAAGAAGAAGAATTTAAAAAAATTAAAATCGGCAAAATCGGTGCCCAAAAATACAGATTTCCGATTGTTATGAAAACTTGTTAATCTGCCATTCCGATTAATCGGTCGACCTCTACTCCAGAGTCAAATGGCGGTGAGCTTTACACCACTCCAGCCGACGCTTGGCATTGAGCATGGTGATCTTTGGCTTGCTCGGGCCATGAAGCTCCCGACGAACAGTTCTTGTGCTGACGTTGCTTCCAGAGGTAGTTTGGAACACGGAAGTAAGTGTTGCAACCGGGGACAGATAATTTTTACGCACTACGCGCTTCACCACTCGGCGGTCCCGTTCTGTGAGCTTGTGTGGCATTCCACTTTGCGGCTGAGCCGTTGTTGCTCCTAGACGTTTCCACTTCACAATAACAGCACTTACAGTTGACCCGTGCAGCTCTAGCAGGGCAGAAATTTGATGAAGTGACTTGTTAATAATAATGGGGCAGGAGGGGAAGCCTACTGTGCTATTTTCTGTGCTATTTTCACATTTTTGTAACTTTTTATTTTATACATAAAGTTGCTGCTACTGGCTCTTATGACCAAAAAGAGCTTCTGGACATCATAACAGCGATTACTCACCTTGAACTTAACTACATTTTTACTTTAACGAGTCCGACACGAAGGATGTACTGCTTCCGGAGAACAGGCCCACTCCCTATCATTACCGTGAAGAAAAGGTAGAGATACCAAAGGAGTAGGTCGGGGTGCCTTGTTAGGATTCGTAAGCGAGTAAGTAAATCGCCTTTACTATGGGTTCTATTGGCCAAAGTGCAATCACTGGAAAACAAACTCGATGATCTATGGTCGAGACTATCCTAAGTCGTGGCTGAACTACGACACGGATAATATACAGTTAGCTGGGTTTTCTGTGAATCGGCAGGACAGAACAGCTATGTCTGGTAAGATGAGGGGTGCTGCTGTCTTGTCTATTTGTCAATAACAGCTGGTGTGTGATGTCTAATATTAAGGAGGTCTCGAGGTATTGCTCGCCTGAGGTAGTGTACGTCATGATAAGCTGTATACCACACTATTTACCAAGAGAGTTCTAAACTATATTATTCGTTGCTGTCTATTTACCACCACAAACTGCTGCTGGCACTAAGACCGCATACAACAAGCTATAAAGTCATAAGCAATCAAGAAAATGCTCATCCAGAAGCGGCGCTCCTAGTGGCCAGAGACTTTAATGCAGGTAAACTTAAATCAGTTTTACCTAATTTCCATCAGCATGTCACATGTGCAACCAGAGGAGAAATAAAACCTAGACCACCTTTAATCCACACACAGAGACGCATACGAAGCTCTCCCTCGCCCTCCATTTGGCAAATCTGACTATAATTCTATCCTCTTGATTCCTGCTTACAAGCAAAAACTAAAGCAGCAAGCACCAGTGACTCGCTCAATACGGTAGTGGTCAGTTGATGCGGATGCTACGCTACAGGACTGATTTGCTAACACCTACTGGAATATGTTCCGTGATTCATCCAATGGCATTGAGGAGTATAACACCTCAGTCACCTGCTTCATCAACACGTGCATTGACGACGTCGTCCCCACAGTGACATATCCCAACCAGAAGCCATGGATTACAATCAACATCCGCACCGCGCTAAAGGCTAGAGCTGCCGTTTTCAAGGAGCGGGACGCTTATAAGAAATCCTGCTATGCCCTCAAACAAACCATAAAAACAGGCAAAGCGTCAATACAGGACTAAGATTGAATCCTACTACACCGGCTCTGATGCTCTTTGGATGCGACAGGGCTTGAAAACTATTACAGACTACAAAGGGAAACCCAGCCGCAAGCTTCCCAGTGACACAAGCCACAAGACGAGCTAAATTCATTCTATGCCTGTTTCGGCAAGCAAGCAACATTGAAGTATGGATGAGAGCACCAGTTGTTCCGGACGACTGTGTGATCACTCTCTCCGTAGCCGATGTGAGCAAGACCTTTAAAGAGGCCAACATTCACAAGGCTGCGGGGCCAGCCGGATTACCAGGGCGTGTACTCAGAGCATGTGCGGACCAACTGGCAACTGTCTTCCCTGACATTTTCAACCTCTCCCTGACAGAGTCTGTAATACCCACGTTTCAAGCAGACCACCATAGTCCCTGTGCCCAATAATGTGAAGGTAATCTGCCTAAATGACTACCGCCCAGTAGCACTCACGTTGGTAACCATGAAGTGCTTTGACAGGCTGGCCATGGCTCACATCAACACCATCATGCCAGAAACTCTAGACCCACTCCAATTCGCATACCCCAACAGATCCACAGATGATGCAATCTCAATTGCACTCCACACTGCCCTTTCCCACCTGGATAAAAGGAACACCTATGTGAGAATGCTGTTCACTGACTACAGCTCAGCATTCAACACCATAGTGCCCACAAAGCTCATCACTAAGCTAAGGACCCTGGGACTAAACACCTCCCTCTGCAGCTGGATCTTGGACTTCCTTACGGGCCACCCCCAAGTGGTAAGGTTTGGCAACAACACATCTGCCACGCTGATCCTCAACAATGTGGCCCCTCAGGAGTGCGTGCTTAATCCCCTCCTGTACTCCCGGTTCACCCACAACTGCGTGGCCAAGCACGACTCCAACACCATCATTAGGTTTGTTGACGATACAACAGTGGTAGGTCTGATCACCGACAACGACGAGACAGCCTATAGGGAGGAGGTCAGAGACCTGGCAGTGTGGTGCCAGGTAAACAACCTCTCCCTCAATGTGAGCAAGACAAAGGAGTTGATCGTGGACTACAGGAAAAGGATGGCCGTACAGGCCCCCATTAACATTGACGAAGCTGTAGTGGAATGGGTCGAGAGTTTCATATTCCTTGGTGTCCACATCACCAACAAACTATCATGGTCCAAACTAGAGGTCGACCGATTAATCGGGATGGCTGATTAATTTGGGGTCGATTTCCATTTTTCATAACAATCAGAAATTGGTATTTTTGGACACCGATTTGGCAATTTTTTTAGTTTTTATTTCATCTTTATTTAACTAGGCAAGTCAGTTAACTTGGGTTAACTGCCTTGTTCAGGGGCAGAATGACAGATTTTTACATTGTCAGCTCGGGGATTCAATCTTGCAACCTTACAGTTAACTAGTCCAACGCTCTAACCACCTGCCTCTCATTGCACTCCACGAGGAGCCTGCCGCGAATACAGTAAGCCAAGGTAAGTTGCTAGCTAGCATTAAACTTATCTTATAAAAACAATCAATCAATCAATCATAATCACTAGTTAACTACACATGGTTGATGATATTACTAGTTTATCTAGCGTGTCCTGCGTTGCATTAATCGATTCGCGAAAAAGGACTGTCCTTGCTCCAATGTGTATCTAACCATAAACATCAATGCATTTCTTGAAATCAATACACAGAAGTATATATTTTTAAACCTGCATATTTAGCTAAAAGAAATCCAGGTTAGCAGGCAATTTTAACCAGGTGAAATTGTGTCACTTCTCTTGCGTTCATTGCACGCAGAGTCAGGGTATATGCAACAGTTTGGGCCGCCTATTTTACGTAGTTATGACATAACATTGAAGGTTGTGCAATGTAACAGGAATATTTAGACTTATGGATGCCACCCGTTAGGGAACGGTTCTGTATTTCACTGAAAGAATAAACGTCTTGTTTTCGAGATGATAGTTTCCGGATTCGACCATATTAATGATCTAAGGCTCGTATTTTTGTGTGTTACTATGTTATAATTAAGTCTATGATTTGATTGAGCAGTCTGACTGAGCGATGGTAGACACCAGCAGGCTCGTAAGCATTCATTCAAACAGCACTTTCGTGCGTTTTGCCAGCAGCTCTTTTGTTGTGCTTCAAGCATTGCGCTGGTTATGACTTCAAGCCTATCAACTCCCGAGATTAGGCTGGTGTAACCGATGTGAAATGGCTAGCTAGTTAGCGGGGTGCACGCTAATAGCGTTTCAAACGTCACTCGCTCTGAGACTTGGAGTAGTTATTCCCTTTGCTCTGCATGGGTAACGATGCTTCGAGGATGGCTGTTGTCGATGTGTTCCTGGTTCAAGCCCAGGTAGGTGCGAGGAGAGGGATGGAAGCTATACTGTTACACTGGCAATACTAAAGTGCCTATAAGAACATCCAATAGTCAAAGGTATATGAAATACAAATGGTATAGAGAGAAATAGTCCTATAATTCCTATAATAACTACAACCTAAAACTTCTTACCTGGGAATATTGAAGACTCATTTTAAAAAGGAACCATGTTCTGAGCAAGGAACTTAAACGTTAGCTTTCTTACATGGCACATATTGCACTTTTACCTTCTTCTCCAACACTTTGTTTTTGCATTATTTATTTGAGGCTAAATTGATTTTATTGATGTATTATATTAAGTTAAAATAAGTGTTCATTCAATGTTGTTGTAATTGTCATTATTACAAATAAATAAAACATTTAGAAAATCGACCGATTAATCGGTATCGGCTTTTTTTGGGCCTCCAATAATCGGTATCGGTATTGCCGTTGAAAAATCATAATCGGTCGACCTCTAGTCCAAACACACCAAGACAGTTGTGAAGAGGGCACGATAACACCTTTGCCCCCCAAGGAGACTGAAAAGATTTGGCATGGATCCCCAGATCCTGCACCATTGAGAGCATCACCGCTGCTCACAGTGTCTCCTGACCCCTCCTGTCTCAGCCTCCAGTATTTATGCTGCAGTAGTTTATGTGTCGGGGGGCTAGGGTCAGTTTGTTATATCTGGAGTACTTCTCCTGTCCTATTCGGTGTCCTGTGTGAATCTAAGTGTGCGTTCTCTAATTCTCTCCTTCTCTCTTTCTCTCTCTCGGAGGACCTGAGCCCTAGGACCATGCCCCAGGACTACCTGACATGATGACTCCTTGCTGTCCCCAGTCCACCTGGCTGTGCTGCTGCTCCAGTTTCAACTGTTCTGCCTTATTATTATTCGACCATGCTGATCATTTATGAACATTTGAACATCTTGGCCATGTTCTGTTATAATCTCCACCCGGCACAGCCAGAAGAGGACTGGCCATCCCACATATGCTCTCTCTAATTCTCTCTTTCTTTCTCTCTCTCGGAGGACCTGAGCCCTAGGACCATGCCCCAGGAATACCTGACATGATGACTCCTTGCTGTCCCCAGTCCACCTGACTGTGCTGCTGCTCCAGTTTCAACTATTCTGCCTTATTATTATTCGACCATGCTGGTCATTTATGAACATTTGAACATCTTGACCATGTTTTGTTATAATCTCCACCCGGCACAGCCAGAAGAGGACTGGCCACCCCACATAGCCTGGTTCCTCTCTAGGTTTCTTCCTAGGTTTTGGCCTTTCTAGGGAGTTTTTCCTAGCCACCGTGCTTCTTCACCTGCATTGCTTGCTGTTTGGGGTTTTAGGCTGGGTTTCTGTACAGCACTTTGAGATATCAGCTGATGTACGAAGGGCTATATAAAATAAATTTGATTGATTGATTGATCACCGCCTGGTATGGCAACTGCTCGGCATCCGACCGTAATGTGCTGCAGAGGGTAGTGTGTACGGCCCAATACATCACTGGGGCCAAGGTTCCTGCCAGCCAGGACCTATATAGTAGGCTGTGTCAGAGGAAGGCCCCAAAAAATTGTAAAAGACTCCAGTCACACAAGTCATAGAGAGAACAGTCTGCTACCGCACGGCAAGCGGTACTGGAGCGCCAAGTCTAGGTCCAAAAGGCTCCTTAACAGCTTCTACCCCCAAACTATATGACTGCTGAACAATTAATCAAATGGCCACCCGGACTGTTAACAGTGAACACCCCCCACCTTTGTTTTTACACTGCTGCCACTCGCTGTTTATTATCTATGCATAGTCACTTTACCCCTACCTACATCTACAAATTACCTCAACTAACCTGTACGCCTGCACATTGACTCGGTACCGGCACCCCCCTGAATATAGTGTCACGCCCTGACCTTAGTTATTTAGTTACTTTGTTACTTTGTTTTCTTTATTATTTTGGTTAGGTCAGGGTGTGACATGGGGTGGTTTGTTGTGTTTTTGTCCTGTCTAGGGTTTTTGTATGTTTATGGGGTTGTTCACTAGTCTAGGTGTTTTGTATGTCTATGGTTGCCTGGATTGGTTCTCAATTAGAGGCAGCTGTTTATCGTTGTCTCTGATTGGGAACCATATTTAGGCAGCCATATTCCTTGGGTAATTCGTGGGTGATTGTCTATGTATTAGTTGCCTGTGTCTGCACTTATTCTATATAGCTGTCACGTTTGTTTTGTTGTTTTGTAAATTTGTTGAAGTGTTCTTTGTTTCATTAAAATAGAAGATGTATTCACATCACGCTGCGCCTTGGTCTCATCCATACAACGAACGTGACATATAGCCTCATTATTGTTATAAAAATTTTATTGTAATTTTTATTTAATTTTTTACTTTAGTTTATTTAGTAAATATTTTCTTAACTCTATTTCTTGAACTGCATTGTTGCTTAGGGGCATGTAAGTAAGCATTTCACGGTAAGGTCTACTACACCTGCTGTATTTGGCGCATGTGACTGTGTGCTCGATTTTAGACAACTTTCAGCAACGGGTGTGGCAGAAATGGCCAAATCCTCTAATACTTCTGGATATATAGTGTATCTGGATTCAGGCCTCTCTCTGCTCTCACTGTCACTGAGCTCTTCAGTAAGGCCATTCTACTGCCAATCTTTGTCCATGAAATTGCATAGCTGTGTGCTCGATTTTAGACAACTGTCAGCAACGGGTGTGGCAGAAATGGCCAAATCCTCTAATACTTCTGGATATATAGTGTATCTGGATTCAGGCCTCTCTCTGCTCTGCTGTGAGGAAATGGCTGTTTCTCCTATGTAGTGCACTACTTTAGACCAGAGCCTTATGGGCACTGGTCAAAAGCGTGCACTATATAGGGAATAGGGTGTCATTTGGGACATATCCTGGGAGTGCCAGCACCAATGCTCTAACACAGTGGCATAGATAGCAGCTACTGGGCTGTGCTGAAATGTAAGTCATGCTCCAGACCAGAATCTGAGTGCATGGGGTTCAGTCTCTAAGTAGGCTACCAAAAAATGTCCTTTTGTAAATGCAAGCACTGGCTCGGAAAACAACAAGGGATGAAAATACCCACACACTGACTAAAGCACAGGTAATGTTACAGGAATGTGTAACTTGTCCCCATGGATTGGTTGTATAGATTTTGGCAGTAGATCTGTGGACAGGAAATCGGTCAGCATGATTTTGCTCAAACCAGCACAGAATTATTCAAAACGACTTTGTTTATAAGTTATTTGACGAGTTTTTAGAAAAGCAGAGACCACCTAAAATAGTCAGGAGCAATGGGCATTAGTTCACCATTAAAGAGATCTGTCATTATGTACAGTGCCTTGCGAAAGTATTCGGCCCCCTTGAACTTTGCGACCTTTTGCCACATTTCAGGCTTCAAACATAAAGATATAAAACTGTATTTTTTTGTGAAGAATCAACAACAAGTGGGACACAATCATGAAGTGGAACGACATTTATTGGATATTTCAAACTTTTTTAACAAATCAAAAACTGAAAAATTGGGCGTGCAAAATTATTCTGCCCCTTTACTTTCAGTGCAGCAAACTCTCTCCAGAAGTTCAGTGAGGATCTCTGAATGATCCAATGTTGACCTAAATGACTAATGATGATAAATACAATCCACCTGTGTGTAATCAAGTCTCCGTATAAATGCACCTGCACTGTGATAGTCTCAGAGGTCCGTTAAAAGCGCAGAGAGCATCATGAAGAACAAGGAACACACCAGGCAGGTCCGAGATACTGTTGTGAAGAAGTTTAAAGCCGGATTTGGATACAAAAATATTTCCCAAGCTTTAAACATCCCAAGGAGCACTGTGCAAGCGATAATATTGAAATGGAAGGAGTATCAGACCACTGCAAATCTACCAAGACCTGGCCGTCCCTCTAAACTTTCAGCTCATACAAAGAGAAGACTGATCATAGATGCAGCCAAGAGGCCCATGATCACACTGGATGAACTGCAGAGATCTACAGCTGAGGTGGGAGACTCTGTCCATAGGACAACAATCAGTCGTATATTGCACAAATCTGGCCTTTATGGAAGAGTGGCAAGAAGAAAGCCATTTCTTAAAGATATCCATAAAAAGTGTTGTTTAAAGTTTGCCACAAGCCACCTGGGAGACACACCAAACATGTGGAAGAAGGTGCTCTGGTCAGATGAAACCAAAATTGACCTTTTTGGCAACAATGCAAAACGTTATGCTTGGCGTAAAAGCAACACAGCTGAACACACCATCCCCACTGTCAAACATGGTGGTGGCAGCAACATGGTTTGGGCCTGCTTTTCTTCAGCAGGGACAGGGAAGATGGTTAAAATTGATGGGAAGATGGATGGAGCCAAATACAGGACCATTCTGGAAGAAAACCTGATGGAGTCTGCAAAAGACCTGAGACTGGGACGGAGATTTGTCTTCCAACAAGACAATGATCCAAAACATAAAGCAAAATCTACAATGGAATGGTTCAAAAATAAACATATCCAGGTGTTAGAATGGCCAAGTCAAATCCAATCGAGAATCTGTGGAAAGAACTGAAAACTGCTGTTCACAAATGCGCTCCATCCAACCTCACTGAGCTCGAGCTGTTTTGCAAGGAGGAATGGGAAAAAATTTCAGTCTCTCGATGTGCAAAACGGATAGAGACATACCCCAAGTGACTTACAGCTGTAATCGCAGCAAAAGGTGGCGCTACAAATTATTAACTTAAGGGGGCTGAATAATTTTGCACGCCCAATTTTTCAGTTTTTGATTTGTTAAAAAAGTTTGAAATATCCAATAAATGTCGTTCCACTTCACGATTGTGTCCCACTTGTTGTTGATTCTTCACAAAAAAATACAGTTTTATATCTTTATGTTTGAAGCCTGAAATGTGGCAAAAGGTCGCAAAGTTCAAGGGGGCCGAATACTTTCGCAAGGAGTATTCGGCTGGATGACTATGAGAACACAGAGATAGTCAGTCAGTCCGTTTAGGTCCAGCTTAGCTCCCAGTCTTTGTCAAAACCTCACCCTCAGCTCCCTCCATGTTTCGCACGGGAAAGACGTGTACATAGCCACAGCCCCACTCCAAAGACACAGGCCGAATTCAGCTACCACCCTCCACTTTCCCAGGCCACTCCCCTTCCTGCATCCAGAGCATGGACTAGTCACAGATCTGACATGACTGGATAGGAGAAATCAGGGGTTCCAACGCATAACCTACAGCAATCTATTCTTTTAGATCAGTGATTAGGCTACCCCAAAGTAAACAGGGCCTAGTCTAATACCAGTTTTGCTTCTTCAATTTGGCTTGGTTTTGGTTGGCTTGACCAGTTTTGCTTGGTTTGTATGGGCATGTGTCGCATCATAAACTTTCCACAGGAAACGCTGGTTTCGATGTTCAGTCTATATTTAAGAAGAGTGGAAGTCAGAGGATGCCACTCGATTAGAATGAGGAACATAACATGAAAAACATACGGTTGCCATTCTGTTTACCAAAAAAATATAAAAGGGGTGTTTAACACTTTTTTGGTTACTACATGATTCCATGTGTGTTATTTCATAGTTTGATGTTTTCACTATTATTCTACAATGTAGAAAATAGTAAAATAAAGAAAAACCCTTGAATGAGTAGGTGTGTCCAAACTTTTGACTGGTACTGTATATTAGTTGACTGGTCGATTGTTTGGTCATTAAGCAGTTGGTCGACCGAGATTGTTTTATATATATATATTTATTTGTTATTGCTCTACTAAAACATATATATTTGTTATTGTTCGACTAAAACAATCTCAGTCGACCAACAGCCTAATGACCAAACAATCGACCAGTCGACTAATTGAGGTCAGCCCTAAACTCAATATTAGGAAGGAGTTCCTAATGTTTTGTACACTCAGTGTATATGCATTAGTGATCATTTTTGATAATCAATTCACTCTGTTACACATTTTTAGTTTTACATTAGAATGCCCATCTCAGAAAAACTATCTCAAGAAAAAATGGCAACGAAAATTGGATTCCATGCTTATCGTTCATATTCTGATGATGGTTATACTTTAACTTGTGTCAATGGCAGTGAAATGACTGGGTATGTAAACAGTCAACATATGGACCATTGTTGTACCCACCTTGAGTCCATCGCTGGGCAACCGGTACCCAAACCGTGCAGGCAGGTCATCAAAGTTTCCCGTTTTGTTGTCAAATGTGTACTGAAAGAGAAATAAGAATACAAATCGTATCATGAACTACTTGGTGGTGTTAATAACTAGAAGTTCCAAGCACAGAGACAAAATATGTTTTCTGTAAACCAGTGAGTCAGTCAGTCAGTCTGTCTGAATGTCTGTAGACCACGTCTGTCTGTCTGTGTATCTGTCCGTCTATCTGCCTTCCTGCATGCATGCCTGCCCGCCCACCCACCCACGCGCCCGTCCGTCTCTCAGTCTGCGGGACTCACGGCAGAGATGTCGGCCTCGACGGGCAGCAGGTTGAGGAAGGCAAAGAGCTGCACGGTAAAGATGGTGTAGATCTGTGTGGCGGACAGCATCAGCATCCCCAGGGAGAACAGCATCTTTGCATTCCGAGCTGTGCCAGTCGACTGACACACACCTGCACAGACTGACACACGGATGGACTGTCCCAGTGCTGGCGGCTCTCACACCTGCAGAGTGTACACACACGCAGAAACACAGGTTTGTCACTGTCTGTAGGCCTACATCTGCTCTCCCAGCCTCCCACAGAACAGAAAACATAAACACACCCCACCTGGGTTCAAATACCTAGGTCATTTCTGGCAATCTGTTAACTTTGGTAATTTATACTTTAATAACTTTTTTTTCCAGATATATAGTATTCATTTTTATATCTGTGTCCATATCGTCTATTCGTTTCTAGTGGATAGACCATGTGATTTAAGAAAAAAAATGCCTAATTAATGATTTTTTTCCCCTAATAAACAATGGAATAATTTTCCATGAACTCCAACTATTTACTTTCAACTTTCATACTATTTACTTTTTTCACAACTACCACCAGTTTGGCGCCAAAACATTTACAAAAAAGACAAATTTACATAAATAAAAGTGTGTTGAAAAAAAAGGATATCTCATGTTGAAACCCTCATATGAAACACCAATGGTATTCACCTAGTTGATAGTTTATATTTAGGATGTTTTAAAACTCTGGAATGCCATATATATTTTTTGTTCTTTTAAAAACAATCTTATTTGAATATTTTACACACTAAGGGCCAGGGACAATTAGACACCTGTGATAATCTTAAATCAAAAGGCCAATAGATTTATAAATTCCACCCATAACTTGAAAGAAACCAAAAATCTGGTAGTTTACTGGCAAACTTTGAACGTTTTCAGTAATATACCTTCCCTTAACAACCCTCCGCATGGGTGGAGAAGCACAGTGCAGTAATCTTTCCAAATAATTTAACTTAATATGATCAGGCTATACTTTAGGCCTACTACATTTTCTGGAAATAAATATAAAGATGTGGTCATTTATTGTCTCTGCCTGCAAATCGTCCCACTCCTGACTGAAGAGAAAGTGCAAGTATCCGCTCTCTCATCACTCTTGCTGCTTCAGATTCAGTATCCTATAGACTACCTCTCCTCTCCTAGGTTTTGTCTACACTTGGCACTTACATTCATTATTAAACATGCAATGAACTACACGGAGGGAAAAGTACACTGTGCATTCAGCACCACGGACAGAACTCTTGTTAACGGGTATGCACAAAAACACAAGAAAGAGAGCTCAACATTACATTTAAACTACTCAATCAGTGTGAGGAGTGAAGTCTCTGATGGGCATTGACTAGAGCAGTGAAGTCCGGTATAGTTTCTGATGTCGCTATGCGCAGGATTGCTGAGAGGTAAGTAAGAGATGATCTGTGCCTTGACTTGTTATATTTCATCACTGAAAATGTCTGTTCACATACATAGGTTGACCCAAACAGTACAAACATCTTCTGAGCATTACTCCTAATCTTTGGAAAGTTTTGTTCATCGAGAAATGCATAGAACCTCGTCAGTGACATTGTTTTGAATAGTTCTCCAATCACTGCATCAGACTGAAGATCGATAAGCTCAAGTTGCAGGTCAGTGGGAGCGTTATCCACATTGAAGGTGAAAGGAGAGGAAACCAACAGCATGTCATTTTCCAACACTTTGAAATCCTAAAAACGATGAGAAAACTCACCATTCAAAGCACGTATCAGCGATGTATACTTCTCCCGTTGGTCATCTGATAGGGAACAGACTAGTAGTGTCAGAAGGTGGGTGAGTTCGTTGGCCCCTCCTTGGCGGGTCAGGAGGAGCAATTTTCCCTTGAAGGCTTTGACAAGGCTGTACATCGAATGTGCAAAAAGGCCCTTCCCTTGTAGTTGGGAATTCAGTTCATTCATGAGGGCCATGATCTCCACAGTGAAGGCAAAAATCAGCCAACCATTCTTTATCTTGCAGTTGAGGGAAATCCACATATTTTCCTTTAATTTGCAATAACTCAGCAATCTCTGACTTCAGGTCCCACATCCTTTTATGCACCTTCCTCAAACTCAGCCATTTCACCTTTGTGTGGTAGGGGAGATCTGCATGATCTCTTCCAACAGCAAGACAAACTGCCTGCGGTTTAAAGATTTTGCTCTTGTGAAGTTTACCACTTTAGTGACTGTATCTACAACATGGCTCATTTTCAGAACACATTTACCGAGCACTCCTGACGAATAATGCAATGCAGGAAAATTATTTTCTGATCTGGGATCAGCTCAGCTACATGATCTTGTATCCTTTTCAAAAGGCCAAATTTTTTCCTGTCAAGTTTGGGCACCCATCAGTGGTCACACTGGATACGTTTTCAAAACTCAGTCCCAGCTTTGCCACACCTCCTCCAATAAATGTTTCCCTGCGATTGTGCTCTTCATGGACTGCATTGAAGCAAGCTCCTCTGTAATTTCAAAGTCTGGGGTTATGCCTCGTAAGAATATCAACAACTGCGTCTTGTCACGTGCATCACTTCTCTCATCCAGGGCCAAGGAGAAATATGTGAAATCCTTTACCCTGTCTTCCAACTGTTGTTCCATATTCTCTAAGATGTCCTCAACAAACCGTGTCACTGTTCGTCTTGACAGGGAAACATTTTCAAACAGCTCTTTCTTGTCGGAGCAAAGTCTTGCTGCAGTCAATTAAACATTATTTAATCAATTCGCCCTTAGCGAATGGCTTGCTATGTTTAGCAATTTTGTGGGACAGTACATAGCTAGCTATTGCAATTCTGTTGTTTGCTGAATGCAGTTTTGTGAAAAGTAATTTATTCTTTTGCAACTGAGAAAGCAACTCTTTGGATGCACTTGCCCTCTGCTCAGAAGACATATTCTTATATTTTTCTGCATGCTTCGTCTGAAAGTGTCAGGACAAGTTGTATTCTTTCAAGACAGCGATGCTCTCTTTGCACATTAAGCACACAGCTTTCTCTGATACCTCAATATATATCAATAATAAAATGTCCACTCTTACTGGAACATCCTATATTCATTGTCTACTTTCCTTTGAATTTTTTTGAAAAACTCACTTTTGCGCAATTTCTAGCTAGCTACTAACTGTGACGTGTGTGTCAGCCTGTCAGTCACTGTCTGTCCTTGTGCAGTTGTTATTTATACGTGCCTTCAAAATAAATGTCCCACAAGCGGTGGGGGTTAAATCATTACACAAAGGAGAGTATTCATTGGGCTTTTAATTTGATTAACAAATACTTTTTCAAAACTTTACTATCGCAAATTCTTTATGTGATCTGAGCATGATTCTGTGGGCCGCATATGGCCCCTGGGCTGGCCATTTCCCAGGCCTGGTCTAGATGCACAAAAGTCGCTTTGTGGTCTGATTGTGTTCCGATCTGGCTGACCACATCAGAAGTTGGTCAGGGATGCATTGTGTGCGGATTTCTCCTCAGTCTGGACACAATCAGGTTACCGAAAACGCATACAGTGGGCGATGTCATCAGCACTCCACTCACAAGTCTCCAGAAAACATGTTTTGGGACAGAGGGGGGAGCCTTTTCATTATAACGTTGGAGGAAATACTTTTGTAGCGTGTAACAGTTCTATTTTTGTTTCATTAGACCAGAGGACATTTCTCCAAAAAGTACAATCTTTGTCCCCATGTGCAGTTGCAAACCGTTGTCTAGCTTTTTTATGGCGGTTTTGGAGCAGTGGCTTCTTCCTTGCTGAGCGACCTTTCAGGTTATGTCAATATAGGACTCGTTTTACTGTGGATATACAGTGCAATGAAAAGGTATTTGCCCTCTTCTTGATTTCTTATATTTTTTGCACATTTGTCACACTTAAATGTTTCAGATCATCAAACAAATTTAAATATTACACAAAGATAACCCAAGTAAACACAAAATGCAAAGTGATAAGTGATAATTTTATTTATTAAGGGAAAAAGCTATCCGAACCTTCATGGCCCTATGTGAAAAAGTAATTGCCTCCCCTTGTTAAATCATGAATTTACTGTGGTTAATCACATTTTTTGGAAAGCTGAGTTCAATTTCACTAGCCACACCCAGGCGTGATTACTGCCAGACCTGTTGAATCAAGAAATCACTTAAATAGAACCTGTCTGACAAAGTGAAGTAGGCCAAAAGATCTCAAAAAGCAAGACATCATGCCGTGATCCAAAGAAATTCAGGAACAGATGAGAAACAAAGTAATTGACATCTATCAGTCTGGAAAGGGTTACAAAGCCATTTCTAAAGCTTTGGGACTCCAGCGAACCACGGTGAGAGCCATTATCCACAAATGGAGAAAATTTGGAACAGTGGTGAACCTTCCCAGGAGTGGCCGGCCTACCAAAATTACCCCAAGAGCGCAGCGACGACTCATCCAAGAGGTCACAGAAGAACCCACAACAACATCTAAAGAACTGCAGGCCTCACTTGCCTCAGTTAAGGTCAGTGTTCATGAGTCAACCATAAGAAAGACTGTGCAAAAATGGCATCCATGGCAGAGTTCCAAGGCAAAAACCACTGCTGACCAAAAAGAACAAAGGCTCATCTCACTTTTGGCAAAAAAAACATCTTGATGATCCCCAAGACTTTTGGGAAAATATTCTGTGGACTGACAAGACAAAAGTTTAACTTTTTAGAAGGTGTGCGTCCCGTTACATCTGGCGTAAAAGTAACACAGCATTTCAGAAAAAGAACATCCTACCAAAAGTCAAATATGGTGGTGGTAGTGTGATGGTCTGGGGCTGCTTTGCTGCTTCGGGACCTGGACGACTTGCTGTGATTGATGGAACCATGAATTCTGTTCTCTACCAAAAAATCCTGAAGGAGAATGTCCGGCCATCAGTTCGTGACCTCAAGCTGAAGCGCACTTGGGTTCTGCAGCAGGACAATGATCCAAAACACACCAGCAAGTCCACATCTGAATGGCTTAAAAAAAACAAACTGAAGGTTTTGGAGTGCCTAGTCAAAGTCCGGACTTGAATCCTATTGAGATTCTGTGGCGTGACCTTAAAAAGGCGGTTCCATGCTCGAAAACCCTCCAATGTGGCTGAATTAAAACAATTCTGCAAAGAAGAGTGGGCCAAAATTCCTCCACAGCGATGTGAAAGACTCATTGCCAGTTATCGCAAACGCTTGATTGCAGTTGTTGCTGCTGAGTGTGGCACAACCGGTTATTAGGTCTAGGGGGCAATTACTTTTTCATACAGGGCCATGAAGGTTCGGATAGCTTTTTTCCCTTAATCAAATAATCACTTAACTGCATTTGTGTTTACTTGGGTTATCTTTGTGTAATATTACAATTTGTTTGATGATCTGAAACATTTAAGTATGACAAATGTGCAAAAAAATAAGAAATCAGGAAGGGGGCAAATACTTTTTCACAGCACTGTAGATACTTGTGAAGATGCTGGAGGAAACAGGTACAAAAGGTCCTTTGCTTTTCGCACCAAAGTACGTTCATCTCTAGGAGACAGAACGTGTCTTCTTCCTGAGCGGTATGACGGCTGCATGGTCCCATGGTGTTTATACTTGCGTACTATTGTTTGTGCAGATGAACATGCCTTCAGGCATTTGGAAATTGCTCCCAAGGATGAACCAGACTTGTGGAGGTCTTATCTGATTTCTTTGGATTTTCCCATGATGTCAAGCAAAGATGCACCGAGTTTGAAGGTAGGCCTTAAAATACACCCACAGGTACATCTCAAATTGACTCAAATGATGTCAATTAGCCTATCAGAAGCTTCTAAAGCCATGACATCATTTTCTGGAATTTCCCAAGCTGTTTAAAGGCACAGTCAACTTAGTGTATGTGAACTTCTGACCCACTGGAATTGTGATACAGTGAATTATAAGTGAAATAATCTGTCTGTAAACAATTGTTGGAAAAATGACTTGTGTCATGCACAAAGTAGATGTCCTAACCGATTTGCCAAAAATATAGTTTGTAACAAGAAATTTGGGGAGTGGTTGAAAAACGAGTTAATGACTCCAACCTAAGTGTATGTAAACTTCCGACTTCAACTGTACAAATTTTTTGGCATATTAGCATTGACATAAAATTTGTCTTTGGCGGTATATTTGTACAGCTGCCACGATCTTGATTTCCTTACGTTTTTTCTCCTCTCCATTCTCCACAGCCTTCTCCTCTTCCCTCTTCTCTGAGCAGAGCAGGCAGGTCCGTTGCACTAGCAACTGTATCCTACACATGCTGCTCCAGAGCCAGTACTGCTCTTCCTTCAGACAAGCATGTCAAAACTTTTTTCATTTGTATGTCTCTCGTTCAGTCGCTTGTAAATGTCCAAACTCTAGGGAGTTTTTCCTAGCCACCGTGCTTCTACACCTGCATTGCTTGCTGTCTTAGGCTGGGTTTCTGTACAGCACTTTGAGATATCAGCTGATGTACGAAGGGCTATATAAATACATTTGATTTGATTTGATGACCAAAAATGACATGACATTCAGTAGCTTCTATATATGTATAACTTTATGAGCTGTATTGCCTGTCTTTGCAATTAGTTTATTTTCATCTCATTAGCATATGTAGCTAGCAGCCTCTTGAGATGCGCTATTACTTGTGCTAATTTTGTTAGCATTGGTAAAAAATGCCCAATGGGGTTTTTGCCTTTTTGGCGCCCCCTTGTGTACTCCGGTCACATTGATGCGAGTGCATCATTTGAGACGTTGTCAGCCAATCCATCTATTTCAAAGAGCGCTCCATAAACCACGTCCAGTGGGACGGATCAAGGCATGTTGCACTGGGACACATTTTAATACGGAAATAGGCCTCATTTTATGGTGGTTCTGTGTAGTTATGCTAATATATTTGAGACAAGTGTATTGCAGTTAATTTTGTCTTCGACTTGATAAGTAAAATATTGTAGAGTAGCAAACAGGTAAACGTGTCGCAGACAGTTCGCATGAGAAAATATTCTGCCTGAGGGGGGCATTGTTAACTACCTAAATTCTTTGGATTATCTGGTTACTTCCAGTGTTTCGAATAATTTATTCGAAACACTGGAAGTAACCAGATAATCCAAAGAGGAAAATTTGAAATTGTGTTTTTTACATTGGATAAAAGCTGAGACACAAAGCTACAAACTGGAATCTCATCCACTGCATTTGAGAAACAATGAGAAAGTAATTCTGCTTTGAAGTTTGATAAACTTGTAACCTCACTTTTGAGAAAATGGCCTTTTAAAGTTTTGGTACCTACTGGAGAGCTCTCCTTTATCTACATCCATTCAGCATTGTTCACACCCATCTCTTTAAGGATTCACATGTGAGGTCATGTGCTAAACAGAGAGTAGTGTAGTAAAGATTAAGACTAAAAGTGGTGAAGGTAGTAGCCTACAATAAGGAAAAATTCCAGGTAAACAAAGTGTCCAGATCAAATATTTTATAAGTATAGATCACGCTTACCCAGACACACTTGTCTAAATTGATGGGTAATGTGAAATAAATGCTATAACCCCCAGCCACATCTTGCTAAGTGGATGGGTCTCTACAGAAGGTTTAAATGGTACAGCCAAATGCTTACTTGCATAGTAGCAACATCAGAAACAGTGTCAATATAAAGAAAATAATATACAGTATGTACAAGAACAATATCAGTGATAGGAGGTAGTTATAAGCATACCATCAGGGGTAAAGTCCCTGAGCAGCAGGATAAAAATATATATAATAGTAGCAGCAATGTGTGTTAGGAGAATCCTCTCATGGAAATTCAGTATTGAGAGAGACAGTAATTTCTTGAAAAACAATCATTTTTATTTAATATCAATTAATTATTGCAATAATGAAACCGTCGACCCCACACGTGTTGCCGAGTGCTTAACTGATAATGGAAAAAAAACGGATGTTATATAGGACCTAAAAATGCTTAGTCAGGCTGGTTCCAACTCCCATAAGCCACCTTGTTCATCACCTGGTTATCTACAGAGGATATTGTTATTCTTCTTTGATCCGGCTTAGTTTCCCAGATGCCAGGATGGTCAGACAATGAGGCATTGTTCTAAACTCTTCCAGGCTATCTCGGGTCACACACATACCACATCTTGTCTATAGAATGCCAACTTTAGGTAATTATCACCAAGTCATTGTCAGCACAAGCTATCTCTAGCAAAATGCATTTACTTGACCATACGCCCAGACTAACTGCAGGAAACCATCTCTTTACAGAAACACAGAATTAAACAGAACAGAAATGTCCTTAAGTATTAATTGCTAACTATTAACATCAAACAAATCTAATGTTATTTGTCACATGTCACCGGTTAGTTGAGGTAATATGTACATGTAGGAAGAGTTATGCAGAGAGTAGCAGCGTAAAAGAGGAGTCTGGGTAGCCTTTTGATTAGCTGTTCAGGAGTCTTATGGCTTGGGGGTAGAAGCTGTTAAGAAGCTTTTTGGACCTCGACTTGGCGCTCCGGTAGCAGAGAGAACAGTCTATGACTAGGGTGGCTGGAGTCTGACAATTTTTAGGGCCTTCCTCTGACACTGCCTGGTATAGAGGTCCTGGATGGCAGGAAGCTTGGCCCCAGTGATGTACTGGGCTGTACACACTACTCTCTGTAGTGCTTGCGGTCGGAGGCCGAGCAGTTGCCAAACCAGCCAGTGATGCAACCAGCACTTGATGGTGCAGCTATAGAACCTTTTGAGAATCTGAGGAACCATGCCAAATCTTTTCAGTATCCTGAGGGGGAATAGGTTTTGTCGTGCCCTCTTCATGACTGTCTAGGTGTGCTTTGACCATGTTAGTTTGTTGGTGATGTGGACACCAAGGAACTTGAAGCTTTTGACCTGCTCCACTACAGCCCCATCGATGCCGAATGGGGCGTGCTCGGTCCTCCTCCTGTAGTCCACAATCATCTCCTTTTTCTTCATCACGTTGAGGGAGAGGTTGTTGTCTGGCACCACACGGCCAGGTCCCTGACCTCCTCCCCTATAGGCCGTCTCGTCGTTGATCAGGCCTACCACGGTTGTGTCATAGGCAAACTTAATGATGGTGCTTGAGTCGTCCCTGGCCGTGCAGTCATGAGTGAACAGGGAGTAAAAGAGGGGACAAAGCACACACACGAGGGGCCCACGTGTTGAGGATCAGCGTGGCAGATGTGTTGTTACTAACCCTTACCACCTGGGGTGGCCCATCAGGAAGTCCAGTTGCAGAGGGAGGTGTTAAGTCTCAGGTGTAGTAGTCAATGAATAGCATTCCCACATAGGTGTTCCTTTTGTCAGGTGGGAAAGGGAAATGTGGAGTGCAAGAGATCGCATCATCTGTGGACCTGTTAGGGTGGTATGCAAATTGGAGTGGGTCTAGGGTTTCTGGGATAATAGTGTGCACTTCATGGCTACAGACGTGAGTGCTACGGGTTGGTAGTCATTTAGGCAGGTTACCTTAGTGTTCTTGGGCACAGGGACTATGGTGGTCTGCTTGAAACATGTAGGTATTACAGACTTAGACAGAGAGAGATTGAAAATGTCAGTGAAGACACTTGCCAGTTGGTCTGCGCATGCTCGGAGTACACGCCCTGGTAATCCGTCTGGCCCTGCGGCCTTGTGAATGTTGACCTGTTCTTACTCACATCAGCTGCGAGGAGCGTGATCACACAGTCGTCTGGAACAGCTGATGCTCTCATGCATGTTTCAGCGTTACTTGCCTTGAAGCGAGCATAGAAGTAATTTAGCTCGTCTGGTAAGCTCGTGTCACTGGGCCGCCCTCGGCTGTGCTTCCCTTTGTAGTCTGTAATAGTTTGCAATCCCTGCCACATCTGACGAGCGTCGGAGCCGGTGTAGTAGGATTCGATCTCAGTCCTGTATTGACGCTTTGCCTGTTTGATGGTTCGTCGGAGGGCATAGCTGGATTTCTTATAAGCTTCCGTGTCCCACTCCTTGAAAGGGGCAGCTCTACCCTTTAGCTCAGTGCGGATGTTGCCTGTAATCCATGACTCTTGGGTGGGATATGTACGTATAGTCACTGTGGGGACGACATCATCGATGCACTTATTGATGAAGCCAGTGACTGATGTGGTGTACTCCTCAATGCCATTGGAAGAAACCCAGAACATATTCCAGTCTGTGCTAGCAAACCAGTCCTGTAGCTTAGCATCTGCTTCATCTGACCACTTTCCACTTTATTGACTGAGTCACTGCTGCTTCCTGCTTTAATTTTTGCTTGTAACCAGGAATCAGGATAGAATTATGGTCAGATTTGCCAAATGTCGGGCGAGGGAGAGCTTTGTACTCGTCTCTGTATGTGGAGTATAGGTGGTCTAGAGTTGTTTTCCTCTGGTTGCACATTTAACATGCTGGTGGAAATTTGGTGAAACGGATTTAAGTTTCCCTGCATTAAAGTCCCCGGCCACTAGGAGCGCTGCCTCTGGATGAGCGTTTTCCTGTTTGCTTATGGCGGTATACAGCTCATTGAGTGTGGTCTTAGTGCCAGCATCGGTCTGTGGTGGTATGTAGACAGCTACGAAAAATACAGATAAACTCTCCTGGTAGATAGTGTGGTCTACAGCTTCTCATGAGATATTGTGAAACAGCTGTTGTTTACAAATATACATAGAACCCCACCCCTTGTCTTACCAGAGGCCGCTGTTTTATCCTGCCGAAACAGTGTAAAACCCACCAGCTGCATGTTGTTCATGCCGTCGTTCAGCCACGACTCGGTGAAACATAAGATATTACAGTTTTTAATGTCCTGTTGGTAGTTTAATCTTGCTCGTAGGTCATAAAAATGTTTACTCCAATGATTGCACGTTGGCCAATATAACAGATGGTAGTGGGGGTTTACTCGCTCGCCTACGAATTCTCAGAAGGCAGCCCGACCTCCGCCCCCCTTTTTTCCTTCTCTTCATGCAAATGACGGGGATTTGGGCCCGTTCCCGGGAAAGAAGTATTTCATTCTCGTGGGACTCGTTAAAGGATAAAGCTTCTACCAGTTTGTGGTGAGTAATCGCTGTTTTGATGTCCAGAAGTTATTTTCGGTCATAAGAAATGGTAGCAGAAACATTATGTACAAAATAAGTTTCAAAAATAAGTTACAAACAATGCAAAAAGACGAACAAGATAACACAGTTGGTTAGGAGCACGTAAAACATCAACCATCCTCTCCGGCGCCTTTCTTCTTATCACAGTCATTTGAATAGAGGCACTGCAGATAGTGCTGATGACTGGGAAAACGTCCGAACCACGCATGAACAAGGGAATCTATATTCGGAGAGCCCGATTCTGTCCTGCCCTTGACTTTGGTGCAGGGCGTGTGATGACAATAGCCTCTTAGTCACAAAACTCCCTGATCTTCTCAAAAAGATAAGTTTGTCTAGCTGTGTCCAGTCCAGGTGGTGCTTGTACAGGCAGACCATCTATGGGAGGAAGGATGTCAGCGTTGCTCAGCAGCTGAAACCTGTTCCCGACGGAGTACGAACGCTCCTTGGTGACAACACCAGGCTCCAGAGCACCGACGCTGTAAAACAGGAAACAACAAAAAAGATTGTGAGATCAATAAAAGTAGTGGCAATCATGTTGGAGATAAATTAAATAATCAAAACGTGTTGTTTATGCTTTACATACCAAGTGTTGTCATCGATTCCGTGTAGAGACGCCACGTCACTGCTTTTGTCACATGGGATGTCAGCAGCTTTCCAACGTTTGCGTCCTGGGTGGCATCCTGGTAATACTATTGCATTGTCCTCTGCGTAGTTGTTGATGAAGTTCACAACTTGCTGCAAGTCCTCATGCTTCAGCTGTAACCTGTGCTTGCTTGGACCAGCTCTCTTTTTGATGGGAGGCATTAGACCATTCTCCTTGTATGACTGTTGGAGGAGAGTCAGGCGTGTTCTACTGATGCTGAAAGACAAATTCCAGATACAAATATTTTGGCATTATACAATAGATAGCCGTAATCACCGTCAGTCACACCTGGCTAACTTGATGGGTCATGTAATCATCTGGCGAAGTGGAGTCTTTTGTTTAGACATGCAAGCTAAACAATTAACCATAATCCTAATCCATAGAGTACTAGCAATACAAACCGATTGTCATAGCTAGCTAAAAGGTTAACCAAACAGGTTCAATGTTAGCTAGTTAGGCTATAACTAGTAATGCGAAATGGCATTCTGAGATAACATTACTACACACAGACCATAAACGGAATGTTAGCTAGCTAGCTAACAGTAAGCTTTAACTTGCAATGAAAACAACTTTGACAAAATTAGAAACGTATAATATCTGAAACTGTAGCTAGACTCTTACCTGTATACATGGATGAACACTTCACGGCAGACTGCAAGCCCTTTCGCTAAATAAGACGTCCTGTGTTGTTTCCGTTTTGTTGGTACAGCTTGCTTGGCCCGTTGTTGTGTCAAGTCACTCTGGTTCACACTGACCGTGTGCAATCCCATGAGAATCATTTTAAGCTTTAGCCCCCACCCAAACTCTGACCATTTTACTCACTCTATCAGAACTAGTTAGGCTGTTTTTATGTTATCCAGAGTGTTGGTGACTAACTGTGCTCCTCGCAACAATTTAATTATGCTTTTTTTGCCGACGTTTACTGACACCAGCCGTATTCAACGGGTGTTGAGCATTGGCAAATTAATCAGGTATTCTGCGCTCTGTCCCACTCAGACGAGTGCTCTGAAACAGTTTTTGCAGTGACATTCTATTGAAATGGACACTTACATAGAAGTCTTTTGTTAAGTTTTACTACACAATAAAAATAAAAAAACATTTTAAAGTCGCATTAGACAGGATTACCTACACATACTGACCAGCTCAAATAGACAGAAGCGTGCTATATGGCAGACAAATCTTGGCATCCCACTCATTTCAGCCAATCATGGCTAGTGGGAAGGTTGCTCCCTTTTTCTGTGGCTAAACTAACTAGGCTCATAATTTAACAATTTTATTCGTATTTATAGAAGGCATTTCTGCCCAAAAAACAATTTTGATAAATAAAAATAAGTTTACGTTCAAATGGCTCTCCTGTGAAGTAGTGACCCGTAACATACGCCTAGTTTCCTGAAAAGGGTCAAAGTTGTGCCCGTTGACAAAACAGACCTGGGATGCCTTTTCATACAGATTTATTTTACAAAGATCCACAGTGGGTCTGTCTGTGTATGTAGCGTTATACTGGAGACAGGTTTATAATTGCAGTGAATGTCATATTTTTTCTGTGGCTAAACTAACTAGGCTCATAATTTAACAATTTTATTCATATTTACAGAAGGCATTTCTGCCCAAAAAACAATTTTGATAAATAAAAATAAGTTTACGTTCAAATGGCTCTCCTGTGAAGTAGTGACCCGTAACATACGCCTAGTTTCCTGAAAAGGGTCAAAGTTGTGCCCGTTGACAAAACAGACCTGGGATGCCTTTTCATACAGATTTATTTTACAAAGATCCACAGTGGGTCTGTCTGTGTATGTAGCGTTATACTGGAGACAGGTTTATAATTGCAGTGAATGTCATATATTAATTTACTGTTAGGCTATAGCATTTCTGAGTAGCAGCCATACTGTAGGTAGCAGTCAGGGAAACAACAACTTGTTCTCTCTTGAGGATAAAGCATTGATATTTTTCTGCACGACTCAGGCACTCTTTCAATTGCCTTGTCAACCAAGCAACACTACTTATTTTGCTCAACTAAAGCGTGAAATAAAATGTATTTATATTAAAAGATTGGCCTGGCTGACATGAAAATTACATTAAGGGGAAAGGATCCACAGAAAGAGGTTGATTATGGTTCTACGAATGTCTTTATTTGCAATGCTGGCTGCCATGGTTAACACAAACGCAGGACATTGAATGTTACCTGAACTGAGTAACATAAGTGCAGTATCACAGCTATGTTAAATATGTGTGTGTGTTAGCCAGATTATCCAGTGTCTACAGCAACACTATTTATTATTCCTACACACCCAGAAACTTCAATTCCATTACTTACCATGCCGCCTTTAGGAAAAGACATCTGACCATAGGGTCTTGAAGTGTTCGTACTTTTTATAGTCATTATGGATATTGTCTGAGCTTACTGGTCATTAATACTGCACACTGCCAGAGTATGTCTCAGATTAATGTAGTTGGTTTTTAGCTTTTCTATCAATTAATGACCATTTGAATAAACATTCTTGATTCTGTTGGTGTGTGTACTTTTATGCGTTTGTGTGATGGAGCAAATCATTTAACGACACCTTAATTCAGCCTATTGGATCGTTATATTCTGCAGATTCTGAACAGTCATGTAACAATTGGAAGGATTAGACATTTCTAACATATACTGCCATATTTTTATAGGAAAGGTGAAGCTAAAATGGAAAATGTATCTCATGTGAAGTTGTACGACTTTACTTTTTGTAACTGACAATTAACCTGTCAGTCTATGTTGTTGTTTTTTGTTTGAATTGTTTACGTGTTCACTATGCGGGGGGAATGGTAAGACAAGCGGAACTACGTGGCTATGAACTGTTGTAACGGGGATTATTATCGTAGCAACACACTTTTGGAATGACGGCAATCCCACACTGTATTAGCTAGGTTTTTTGAGTCTTCGAGTGTAGTTCGTAAAGGTTGAAGCGTCTATGTTAGGATGGTAACATTATAATAATTAAGGATGAAGCGTGAATTCATGCCAGGAATAAGAAGTGTGTTGTTTTTGATTTCCTCTCTTCTGTAATAAGCAGCCAATGAGGTATTTTCTTTATTCATGTGTTTAATCTGATATTGTTATACCTCTGGCTAAACTGTTTTTATGTATGTAAGCATTTCAGAGTTACATCAAGCTAATAAGTTACTCATGAGACAAGAAAGTTGTAAGAGTGTGCTTAACTGTATTGTCATGTACTTTATAGTTCTCACGGAAGGTGACATTTCTGACTAAAACTACAGAATAAAACTGCCAGTTAAAATCATGGAACAGTTGTGCTTGTGGTTACTGGAGGGAGCTACACTTTTTATTATAAAATATTTGAAAAGTCTGGATTGGATTTAATGGGTACCGAATGTAAAATAAATAGGCCATAGTGGCGAAATAATTACAATATAGTAATTAAACACTGGAGTGATAGATGTGCAGAAGATGAGTGTGCAAGTAGAGATACTGGGGTGCAAAGGAAAATAAATCAAATAAATAATAGTATGGGGAATGAGGTAGTTGGATCGGCTATTTACAGATGGGCTATGTACAGGTGCAGTAATCTGTGAGCTGCTCTGACAGCTGGTGCTTAAATTTAGTGAGTGAGATATGAGTCTCCAGCTTCAGTGATTTTTGCAGTTCGTACCAGTCATTGGCAGCAGAGAACTGGAAGGTAAGCCGGCCAAAGGAGGAATTGGCTTTGGGGGTGACTAGTGAGACATACCTGCTGGAGCGCGTGTACCGGGTGGGTGCTGCTATGGTGACCAGTGAGCTGAGATAAGGCGGGGCTTTACCAAGCAAAGATTTATAGATGACCTGGAGCCAGTGGGTTTGGCGACGAATATGAAGCGAGGGCCAGCCAACGAGAGCATACAGGTCGCAGTGGTGGGTAGTATATGGGGCTTTGGTTACAAAACAGATGGCACTGTGATAGACTACATCCAATTTGCTGAGTAGAGTGTTGGAGGCTATTTTGTAAATGACATCGCCGAAGTCAAGGATCGGTAGGATAGTCAGTTTTACGTGGGTATGTTTGGCAGCATGAGCGACTCCTAAAATTATGTTCTCAAAGGATCAGGAATTGGCAGCCAAGTGAAACAAAAAAGATTGTACTGTCCAGATGCATTTTTTAAACAAAAGCTAGCTAGCCAAGCCTAAGTGTTAACCTGTCAGTTAAAATACACTCAAAAACGCCAGCTAAATGCAATAAAACCTCAATGTTATCAAAAACAAAATAGCTGATTAAAAAACAATTAAAAACATTTAAAATATCTACACATTTACAGGAGCTCTGTGCTTAGGCTGCAACTAGGGCGCCATGGCAACTATATAACTATTATAGTCGTAGCCTTGTATAACCACCATCGAGCTGTAGGCCTAAGTGTGTGTCCTGTTTAGTCTTAATACCGTAACTTACTTAAGTCTAGATTTCAATATATAGACTACTGTATCAATCAATCAATCAATCAGTCAATCATTCGTTCATGTCATCACACAGCATACAAGTCATTCATGCTTTGAAATGCAATCCAGCATTTTAGTTTTAAAATGAAATAACAAAGGGAGCTTTGGAAAATTAGCCTAAACAATAAATAAAACGTCAATTCACAAATGCATGGAACTTTTTTAAAGTCTTTGCTGTAATGGATTTATATATGTTTTTTTTTTTTTCAATAGAACAGACTCTGGTACACTTATAATTTATTCAGTGTCGTTTGCACTGTTCCAAATGGTCCCCAAAAAATGATTGTGTAAACTAACAGCACCTGTTCGGCACACAATAAGCATGCAGCACTTGCTCCTATACCCTCCTTTTTCTTGATCCCCAGTAGTTTCCATAACAACATCAAATGTCTTCCACACATCTGACTTCCCCTTTCCCTCCTGAGCAACTGGTATCATCTTATTAACCATTTATTTAGCCAATCATCAGTCATCTGAGTCAGTGCAATACAAGTTGAGAGCCCTTCCCTATATGCATGAAAGTCAGCAGTTAACTTCTTCGAAAAATAGCACTGCATTTTTTTTTTTTTAAACAACTTTCTCCATCAATTTACTAAGAACAGGCAGAAAACTGGTTGGTTGGCTGTTAGAGACAGAAAAGGATGCTTTACTATTTTTAGATTGTGAAATTATTTCAGCTTCCTTCCATGCCTGTGAACACACACACTCCTTTAGATGTTAGTTAAATGCATGGAAAATAGGGGTGGTAATAGCCTGCTACCATTCTCAATAGTTTCCCATCTAGGTTGTCTATACCTGGTAGCTTACTGTATATTACTGATGGATAACAATAGTTTTTCCACCTGTTCCACACAAACTTGGACAAATTCAACACAATCCCTCTCTTTCATTATTAGATCTTCAATACGCAAATATGATGGTTCACAGTTCAATGTCATTTCACTTCTCAGTTTGTCTACTTTACCTGTGAAATAATAATTGAGATTTTAGCTATATCAAAAGGTTTTGTTATAAATGACCCATTAACTTTAATGAACGATGGAGATGAATTGGGTTTTCTGCCCATAATATCATTTAAGATGCTCCAAAGTCTTTTCACAACATTTCTCAATTGACAGTATTTCAACCAATCAGCTGAGCAGCCTGACCTGTTTGCCACATTTTTAGCATAATTTCTTTGAACCATACAATTTTTCAATTCATCATCGATCCAGGGGGCTCTCTAACAGTTCTCACAGTTATGCACCTGCTAAGAGACTGTTTGTCAACAATTGGCAAGAATAATTTTACAAATACTCCATGCATCTGGATTCTGCTCCTTATACACATCAGACCAAGATACATGTTTAAAATCTTCATCAAAAGAGTATTGAGAAAAGACTTAGTATGAAGTCTTATAAATAACTTCAGGCCCTGCCTTTCGTACTTTGTCTTTCCTTTTATCCCATGGGTGTTACAAATAAGCCGACCTCTTAAATAATCTATTTCAATTCATTTCCAAAATGTTCAAATGTATAAACTGTAATTTCTTATGTAAAATTAGATTTATATTAATCTCCCCTAAAGTTATTTTAAAAAACTGATCATTGCTATTCATCAGGTTTATTTTTTTGGCTAGACGCATAATATAACTGTAGTTCTTGTGTTTTAATCAACTTAAATCTGAACAAAAAAACAAACATATTTACGCTCAGGTTCATTGAATATTAGAAATATCAACACACTATCCCCATGTGTTTCAATGCAAACCAGGCTTAATTAGAACAACAGTGATTTATGGTGGAAAAAAGTCAGAATAACAAAGACTACTCATAAAATATTTGGAAACCAATGGTTTGAGGTTTAAATACACACTATAGACTAAAATATAATGCAAAGTTAGTATTGATCCTATTGAACAATGCTTCTATTGACATTTACATTCTGTATAGAGGTAGTGTTTTTGGTGCTACTGTACCCTTTAAGCCCACCTGAGATAAATGTAAAATTTACAAAACTGGCATCTATGTATAACAATGACAGGATACTTTAACAGTAAAATAAGGCAAAATGCAGAAGAAAATGTACGCTCTGAATGCCTGAAATCTATTATCTTGTTGTAGTTTACCAAATCATGTTGCTACTGTACTGTGTGACTGACATGCACGACTGCTAGCAGGAAAATAGCAGTCGTGCAATAAATAGTAATTAATGCCCATGAAATATGCTATCATGTGCACTCAAAAAGCGTTATATATTTAAGCAATAAGGCCCGAGGAGGGCCAATTTACCACGGCTAAGGGCTGTTCTTATGAACGATGCAACGAGGAGTGCCTGGACACAGCCATGAGCTGTGGTATGTTGGCAATATATCACAAAACCCTTATTGCCTTATTGCTATTATCAACTGGTTACCAATGTAAACCGAACAGTAAAAATAAATGTTTTGTCATACCTGTGGTATACGGTCTGATATACCACAGCTGTCAGCCAATCAGCATTCTGTCCTCGAACCACCCAGTTTATAATACCTTTGCATATTACTCCCTGGGAAAAGTAATTTGATACACTACTCGTTATATAACTTTTGCGTTACACTCCAAAACATTGCATATCCTCACTCAATGTAAACAATGTCAAAATTATGTAGGCCTATACACCAGCACAAGTAGCTTAAAATAACATGGATAAGGGCAGCATTTCCTCTACTACATACCCAGTTACAAGCTTGTTCAGCTCTCCAAGGGTTACAGCCTGTCCTACTGAAAGATTAAAATCAAGCCATAACTGTTTGGATGAGGTAGGCCTACAATCATCTTCAGCAACAGTGGTCAGGTCTCAGGGGTCTTTCGCTATAAATTATGTGTTGGCGTGTTGCCTTTACAGGTGCTTCAAGAGATTGGAAGTTGTGTTTCAAGTAGTTTCTCACCTGGGCACAGTTTACAGTAATATTCTTGTCACTTTGTCCTACCAAATCGAAGTAATGGAAGTACTTCCATGCTGATAAAGTCAATGTTTTCGATGCTTCTGCCATTTTTTCATCTCCCTCACTAGCAGTGCGTGCCTGAGTAATCAGGAACTTGGTGAGGAGGAAAACAATTAGAATCTGGGGCAAGGGGATTTTAAAATATTGCTCCAACAGAGAGGGAATATTAATCACAAATATCACAATAACTTTAATAGGAAGGGAATGATAAAAGTATAATTTTTTAAAATCCGTGTTAATACTCAAACTGGAACAATAACTAAGTTATATTATTACTGTAACGCTTTAACCCCAACACTGCACATGGCCTTCTTGGATGACAACCTATTTAGTTAGCCAAACTATAATTTGTCTTTGGTGATCTTCATTTGGCAAGTGAGAATTTACGAGCTAATGTTATGCTAGTCACAAATCCTCTATCTTGCTAACATAAACACAGTGGCAAAGTGGAAAATCTGGTCCAACACTGTTTCGCAAACTATTGCAAGCCTTCTAAACATACCCAATGAAGCAAACTGCCATTATTAGCACGCTAAAATACAATTAGGCAACTGTTACAGTTGAAGCCAGAATATATTCTGACCCTACACTTGCTTAAAATTGCACTGGGTTTGGACATACTTCCTTAGTTTAAAACACTGCAGAGATGGCGTGAGATGTGACTCACAAAACGTACCTCAATCCAGGGATGAGAAATCGCGTTGTACACAGAATTGTCCCACTATCCCAATTGCAAATTGTAATCCAGGGATGAGAAGGCTATTTCTCAAATGACGTTTTCCGAGTCATATCTCGCGCCAGACGCCGTGGTGTCTTAATCTAAACAGGAAATCTACCCGACCCCAATGCAGCTATAAACAAGCGTACGGGTTGGAAATCTTTACTGGCTAACGTTACATTATGACATGCCTCGAGTCTAGCCACAAGCATTGTTTGCGTTGCTAACGTTAGCTAGCAATCAACGCTAGCTACAAATGCTATAACAGTTAGCTAGATAGTGGATCCTTACCTTTAAATCAGACCGAAGTTTCATCTGTTTTTTTTAAAAAAAGATATGGATATTACAATTATTTACTATCTATCAATAGAATCGCAATAATTTCCAATAATTTAATTCCGTTAGTTAGACATGTCAGTACGACAGAATGTCAACAATAATCCCTAGCTAGCTTCCTCTTCTTGTTCTTCTTCTATGATATAATGGTGGTCCGCAAACAAAAGTTAAAGGTGCATATCGTCACCAGCTGTGCTGGAGTGTGTGGTAAATCACAGTTTAACTTTGCTGCAGGAGGGGCTGGTGCACTTCACGAAATAGATGGCATCATGAGGCAGTAAAATGATGTGGATATATTGAAGCAACATCTCAAGACATCAGTCAGGAAGTTCAAGCTTGGTCGCAAATGGGTCTTCCAAATGAACAATGACCCCAAGCGTACTTCCAAAGTTATGGCAAAATGGTTTAAGGACAACAAAGTCAAGGTATTGGAGTGACCATCACAAAGCCCTGACCTCAATCCTATAGAACATTTGTGGGCAGAACTGAAAAAGCGTGTGCAAGCAAGGAGGCCTACCAACCTGACTCAGTTACACCAGCTTTGTCAGGAGGAACAGGCCAAAATTCACCCACTTTATTGTGGGAAGCTTGTGGAAGGCTACCTGAAACGTTTGACCCAAGTTAAACAATTTAAGGGCAATGCTATCAAATACTAATTGAGTGTATGTAAACTTCTGTCCCACTGTAAATGTGATGAAAGAAATAAAAGCTGAAATAAATAATTCTCTCTACTATTATTCTGACATTTTACATTCTTAAAATACAGTGGTAACTGACCTAAGACAGCGCATTTTTGCTATGTTTAAATGTCAGGAATTGTGAAAACTGAGTTTAAATGTAGTTGGCTAAGGTGTATGTAAACCTCCGACTTCAACTGTAGGTCCTGGATGGCAGGAAGTTTGGCCGCAATGATGTACTGGGCCGTACGCACTACCCTCTGTAGCGCCTTATGGTCAGATGCCTAGCAGTTGCCATACCAGGCAGTAATGCAACTGGTCAAGATGCTCTCGGTGGTGCAGCTGTAGAATTTTTGTTGTTGTTGTTGTACTTTTTACCCCTGTTTCTTCCCAATGTCGTGATATCCAATTGGTAGTTACAGTCTTGTCCCATCGCTGCAACTTCCGTATGGACTCTGGAGAGACAAAGGTCGAAACACGGCCCTGCCAAGCCGCACTGCTTTAAACACTGCTCCCTTAACCCGGAAGCCAGACGCACCAATGTGTCAGAGCAAACACCGTATAACTGGCGACCAAAGTCACTGTGAATGCGCCCAGCCCGCCACAGGAGTCGCTAGAGTGGGATGGGACAAGGACATCCCTCCTTTTCCTATTGTCCACGATCAGCCTTTTTCTCTTGCTCACATTGAAGGAGAGGTTGTTGTCCTGGAACCACACTGCCAGGTCTCTGACCTCCTCCCCATAGTCTGTCTCATCGTTGTCGGTCATGAGTCATGCTTGGCCATGCAGTCGTGGGTGAACAGGGAGTACAGGATGGGACTAAGCACACACCCCTGAGGGCCCCCAGTGTTGAGGATCAGCTTGGCAGATGTGTTGTTGCATACCCTTACCACCTGGAGGCTGCCCGTCAGGAAGTCTAGGGTCCAGTTGCAGAGGGAGGTGTTTAGTCCCAGGGTCCTTAGCTTAGTGATGAGTTTTGTGGGCAACATGGTGTTGAACGCTGAACTGTAGTCAATGAACAGTTTTCTCACATAGGTATTCCTTTTGTCCAGGTGGGAAAAGGGCAGTGTGGAGTGCGATTAAGATTGCGTCATCTGTGGATCTGTCAGGGCGGTATGCAAATTGGAGTGGTTCTAGAGTTTCCGGCATGATGGTGTTGATGTGAGCCATGACCAGCCTTTCAGGCTTCAGGGAGTTGTAGCGATGAGACAAGATAGTAGCTACTACAACAATTGGACACCACGAAATTGTGGAGAAAAAGGGAAAAAAAAATAAATAAATGTCAGTTAAGACACTTGCCAGTTGGTCCGTGCATGATTTGAGTACACGTCCTGGTAATCCGTCTGGCCCCGCAGCTTTGTGAATGTTGCTTTGTTTAAAGGTCTTGCTCACATCGGCTTCAGAGAGTGTGACCACACAGTTGTCCGGAACAGCTGGTGCTCTCATGCATGCTTCAGTGTTGCTTGCCTCGACACGAGCACATAAGGCATTTAGCTCGTCTGGTAGGCTCACATCACTGGGCAGCTTGTGGCTGGGTTTCCCTTTGTAGTCCATAAAAGTTTGCAAGCCCTGCCACATCTGACAAGCATCAGAGCCGGTGTAGTAGGATTCAATCTTAGTCCTGTATTGACGCTTTGCCTGTTTGATGGTTCGTCTGAGGGCATAGCGGGATTTCTTATAAGTATCCGGATTAGTGTCCCGCTCGTTGAAAGTAGCAGCTTTTAGCTCGTTGCGGATGTTGACTTAATCCATGGCTTCTGGTTGGGATATGTACGTATGGTCACTGTGGGGACGACATTTGATGATGAAGCCGGTGACTGAGGTGGTTTACTCCACAATACCATTGGATGAATCCCGGAACATATGCTATGTCTGTGCTAGCAAAACAGTCCTGTAGCATAGCATCTGTGTCATCTGACCACTTCCGTATTGAGCAAGTCACTGGTACTTCCTGCTTTAGTGTTTGCTTGTAAGAAGGAATCAGGAGTATATAATTATGGTCAGATTTACCAAATGGGGGGTAGAGTCTCTGTGTGTGGCGTAAAGGAGGTGTAGAGGTTTTTTTTCAGTTGCAGTTTCTTTTCGTCTGGTTGCACATATCAAAATGGCTCTAACTTTACATTTGGCCTCACCTTTACCCAGTGGAACATTAATATCAATATTATTTAGTTTCAAAGAAAGCTCTTTTGGCTAACTGGTCTACAATTTCATTCCCTTCAACACCCAAATGTGCTGGGACCCAGCAGAATCTCACTACTTCTCCGTCTCAATTCTCCATAATAACATTAATACCTCCAATAGTAGATCATTCCTATTAGATTTACCTGATGATAAACTTTTCAATACAGACAGAGAATCTGAGCACACCATAATTCTAATAGGTTGTACATCCTCCACCCACTGGAGGGCAACTACTATCGCCAACAGTTCAATTGAGTATGTTGACAGTTCATCTGTTAGTCTTCTACATATTTGTACACCAAATTCAGAATTGTAAACACCCGCTCCTGTGCGTTCACTATCTGGGTCCTTGAATCCATCTGTAAAAAGCATTAAAAAATCATAAAAACATCTACCAATGTAATTGTCAACCAGTTTCCCTATATCACTGACTTCTGAACAATCTTTGCTATGTCAAATGTAGGCGACAGTCCGCAATGATTAAAACAGTAACACGTTGATAGTCATGGTCATATGTAAAACATTTATGCAGCGTTTGGCACCGTGCATCTCCGACATCAATTAAAGATTAATACCTCAACTGAATAATGAGGAAATGATCAAATGATGGTGTAATGCGTTATTGTTTCAAGTTAAAGACATGGCAGCTTATTGAAATGGAGTGAATGTATTGTAACTGTAATGATTGTCGTCGGGAGAAGGAGAAGAGGACCAAAGTGCAGCGTGGTACATATTCATAATAATTTAATAAAGAATGAATACTGAACAAAACAACAAACCGACAAACAAACAGTTTTGCAAGGTGCAACAAAAACGCTAAACAGAAAATAACTACCCACACCCATAGTGGGAAAACAGGCTGCCTAAGTATGGTTCTCAATCATAGACAACGATTGCCAGCTGCCTCTGATTGGGAACCATACCAGGCCAAACACATAGAAATAGAAAACATAGAACACAAAACGTAGAATGCCCACCCCAACTCACACCCTGACCAAACTAAAATCAAATCAAATCAAATTCGTACATCAGCTGATATCTCAAAGCCCCCAGTCCACCTGGCCGTGCTGCTGCTCCAGTTTCAACTGTTCTGCCTTATTATTATTCGACCATGCTGGTCATTTATGAACATTTGAACATCTTGGCCATCTTCTGTTATAATCTCCACCCGGCTCAGCCAGAAGAGGACTGGCCACCCCACATGTGCTCTCTCTAATTCTCTCTTTCTCTCTTTCTTTCTCTCTCTCGGAGGACCTGAGCCCTAGGACCATGCCCCAGGACTACCTGACATGATGACTCCTTGCTCTCCCCAGTCCACCTGGCCATGCTGCTGCTCCAGTTTCAACTGTTCTGCCTTATTATTATTCGACCATGCTGGTCATTTATGAACATTTGAACATCTTGGCCATGTTCTGTTATAATCTCCACCCGACACAGCCAGAAGAGGACTGGCCACCCCACATAGCCTGGTTCCTCTCTAGGTTTCTTCCTAGGTTTTGGCCTTTCTAGAGAGTTTTTCCTAGCCACCGTGCTACTACACCTGCATTGCTTGCTGTTTGGGGTTTTAGGCTGGGTTTCTGTACAGCACTTTGAGATATCAGCTGATGTACGATAAATACATTTGATTTGATTTGATTTGATTTAGACCAATTTGGGTTTCCAATCTTTCCAAAAGAATATGGTGATCGATGGTATCAAAAGCAGCACTAACGTCTAGGAGCACGAGGACAGATGCAGAGCCTCGGTCTGATGCCATTAAAAGGTAATTTACCACCTTCACAAGTGCAGTCTCAGTGCTATGATGGGGTCTAAAACCAGACTGAAGCATTTCGTATACATTGTTTGTCTTCAGGAAGGCAGTGAGTTGCTGCGCAACAGCCTTTTCTAAAACTTTTGAGAGGAATGGAAGATTCGATATAGGCCGATAGTTTTTTATATTTTCTGGGTCAAGGATTGGCTTTTTCAAGAGAGGCTTTATAACTGCCACTTTTAGTGAGTTTGGTACACATCCGGTGGATAGAGAGCCGTTTATTATGTTCAACATAGGAGGGTCAAGCACAGGAAGCAGCTCTTTCAGTAGTTTAGTTGGAGTAGGGTCCAGTATGCAGCTTGAAGATTTAGAGGCCATGATTATTTTCATCATTGTGTCAAGAGATATAGTACTAAAACACTTGAGCGTCTCTTGATCCTAGGTCCTGGCAGAGTTGTGCAGACTCAGGACAACTGAGCTTTGAAGGAATACGCAGATTTAAAGAGGAGTCCGTAATTTGCTTTCTAATAATCATGATCTTTTCCTCAAAGAAGTTCATGAATTTATCACTGCTGAAGTGAAAGCCATCCTCTCTTGGGGAATGCTGCTTTTTAGTTAGCATAGCGACAGTATCAAAATGGAATTTTGGATTGTTCTTATTTTCCTCAATTAAATTGGAAAAATAGGATGATCAAGCAGCAGTAAGGGCTCTTCGGTACTGCACGGTACTGTCTTTCCAAGCTAGTCGGAAGACTTCCAGTTTGGTGTGGCGCCATTTCCGTTCCAATTTTCTGGAAGCTTGCTTCAGAGCTCGGCTATTTTCTGTGTACCAGGGAGCTAGTTTCTTATGAGAAATGTTTTTAGTTTTTAGGGGTGCAACTGCATCTAGGGTATTGCGCAAGGTTAAATTGAGTTCCTCAGTTAGGTGGTTAACTGATTTTTGTCCTCTGGCGTCCTTGGGTATACAGAGGGAATCTGGAAGGACATCAAGGAATCTTTGTGTTGTCTGTGAATTTATAGCACAACTTTTGATGTTCCTTGGTTGGGGTCTGAGCAGATTATTTGTTGCAATTGCAAACGTAATAAAATGGTGGTCCGATAGTCCAGGATTATGAGGAAAAACATTAAGATCCACAACATTTATTCCATGGGACAAAACTAGGTCCAGAGTATGACTGTGACAGTGAGTGGGTCCAGAGACATGTTGGACAAAACCCACTGAGTCGATGATGGCTCCGAAAGCCTTTTGGAGTGGGTCTGTGGACTTCTCCATGTGAACATTAAAGTCACCAAAGATCCAAATATTATCTGCTATGACTGCAAGGTCCGATGGGAATTCAGGGAACTCAATGAGGAACGCTGTATATGGCCCAGGAGGTCTGTAAACAGTAGCTATAAAAAGTGATTGAGTAGGCTGCATAGATTTCATGACTTTGTAAATTGAAATTTGCTATCGTAAATGTTAGCAACACCTCCGCCTTTGCGGGATGCACTAGTGTAGCCAGGAGGTGAGGCCTCATTTAACACAGTAAATGCATCAGGCTTAAGCCATGTTTCAGTCAGGCCAATCACATCAAGATTGTGATCAGTGATTAGTTCATTGACTATAATTGCCTTTGAAGTAAGGGATCTAACATTAAGTAGCCCTATTTTGAGATGTGAGGTATCATGATCTCTTTCAATAAGAGTCGGGAAGCAAGTTCAGGGAGTGAGTACAAAACAAGAAACACTAACAGCACACAGACAAGAAACAGAAACAATGATGCCTGGGGAAGGAACCAAAGGGAGTGACATATATAGGGAAGGTAATCAGGGAAGTGATGTAGTCCAGGTGAGTCTGACGACACGCAGGTGCGTGTAAAGATGGTGACAGGTTTGAGCCATAACAAGCAGCCTAGTTTACTGTAGAATACTTTACTACACAACACACTGTAGTATCCCCCTCAACGGTGTAGTTCTTACTAAATAATTTTGTAGTATACTGTAGAGTACTATACTACATACTACTATCCCTCGATCATGTAGTGCTTACTATAGAATCTTGTAGTATACTGTAGAATACTATACTCAACACTGTAGTATCCCTTGAGCATGTGTAGTGCTTACTTTAGCATTTTGTAGTACTCGGTGATAATGCAGAGAAGCCGGTGTTTGGAGGATATATTGGCAAGTGTGTTGTTAGAAAATTGCCTCTGTGAATTCAAAGTGCCAATAATTATATCCTCCTAACACCGGCTTCGAGGGCATTATCACTTTTATACAACTGGTTACCAACATAACAAGAATAAGGATGGACATGTTTTCATTAAAAAACGTTATTTTTATGAATTTATTCATACTATTTCATCCTTCCACAAGATATGGTCCGGACACAAATATAGGGTTGCTATCCAAGCCGGCGTTCTATCGGTTTGGGTTGGCTGAGAGAACGACCCAGTTGTTCAGTCTTTTTGTTCTATATCTATGGACGCCACCCAGTTGTTCGTTGTAAATGTTCCATTGCCATACTGGCTGGAATCATTCTTATCCCTTGCTTGCTAGCCAACTACGGCTAACTTACAGTCACGTCAAACAGTGTAGCCAGAATAACAGCAGTAGCGCATTTCCATTTGTTTAAACAGTTTTCTAGGGACATTTATTTGGACATATCCACAACAAAGAGCTTATGAGGCGCGATTTTGCCTGGCATAGTAAATGTGCTCTCTCGTCAGGACACTTTTGTTCGGAGGAGCTAGCCAACAACACAGCTAACACAATCACTTCAAAGTGAAGCTGGAAAGACTGCAAACTAGCAGCATTTCGTTTCGTTTGACCTTTTTTTGTATATATCATAAAAATTATGCCAGCTGATTCATGATTTCGACTGGCTGAAAAACGCTGCCTGCCTGTCTGTCTCATCCCGACTCGCGACACGTTTATTACTATGCAACAGCTGGAAATCTAATTTGAATATTGAAACAATGCTGCAAATGTCAGAGAGACAGACAGGTCGGTTTATGCAAATCTCCGCTGTAGTCTAAATCAAATGTGAGATAATTTCTAGTTGCTTTTTATAGTGGACGTTTATATAAATTGCCTGGTTGGGCTGATGAGATAGTGGATTGCGCAGTCAGATGGAACAGAGTAAATAGGCATTTTTAACATAGATTTAGCCAGTGGTAACTTCATAGATTTAGCCAGTGGTAACTTGTGGAATAGACACTGGCTGGAATGCGGTTTTAACCAATCAGCATTCAGAATAAACCCACCGTATAATGGACAATACTATACTACACACTATAGTATCCTTCAATCATGTGTAGTACTTACTATATAATTTGCTGTAAACTGTAAATTCTACAGTATTATCCGTTAAAAAAACACTGTCGTAAAAAACAAAGGTGTCCGCAAAAACAGTACAGCTGTCACGTATTAACAAGGTGGGTGGAATCAGGCGCAGAGAGCAGGTGCAGTGAGTCGATAGTTTATTCTCCGGAACCAAACACGGTCAACCCAAAATACAGGGTGAAATAATCCAACACAGGATTAAATATATCGGAGCAAATAACCAAATACGTATTCACGAAAACACATGAAACCAAAACAATCCCGCACGAAACAAGGGCGGGACAACCTACTACATATAAGGACGTCAATAAACTAAAATACACACAGGTGAAACTAATAAGACAAAACCAACAGACAAACGAAAAAGGGATCGATGGTGGCTAGTAGGACGGTGACGACGACCGCCGAGCACCGCCCGAACAGGCAGGAGAGCCAACTTCGGCGGAAGTCGTGACAGTACCCCCCCCCCCCCCTGACGCGCGGCCCACGCAGCGCGCCGCCACCGTCCTCGAGGACGACCCGGAGGACGAGGTGCTGGGCGATCCAGGTGGAGGCGGTGGAAATCTCTCAGGAGAGAAGGGTCCAAAATGTCCCTCACCGGAACCCAGCATCTCTCCTCCGGACCATACCCCTCCCAGTCCACGAGGTACTGTAGGCCCCCCACCCGGCGTCTCGAATCCAGAATGCCCCGAACTGTGTACGCCGGGGACCCCTCGATGTCCAGGGGGGGCGGAGGGACCTCAGGCACCTCACCTTCTTGCAGGGGACCAGCCACCACCGGCCTGAGGAGAGACACATGAAACGAGGGGTTAATACGGTAATACCTAGGAAGTTGTAACCTGTAACACACCTCGTTTATTCTCCTCAGGACTTTGAACGGCCCCACACACTGCGGCCCCAGCTTCCGACAGGGCAGGCGGAGGGGCAGGTTCTGGGTTGAGAGCCAGACCCTGTCCCCCGGTGCAAATACGGGGGCCTCACTGCGGTGCTGGTCAGCGCTCCTCTTCTGCCGTTCGCCCGCTAACCGTAGTGAGTCCTGAACGGCTTTCCATGTGTCCTTGGAGCGCTGTACCCATTCCTCCACCGCAGGAGCCTCGGTCTGGCTCTGATGCCATGGGGCCAGGACCGGCTGGTAACCTAACACACACTCAAAAGGAGACAAGTTAGTTGAGGAGTGGCGTAGGGAGTTCTGAGCTAGTTCAGCCCAGGGAACATACCTTGCCCACTCACCAGGCCGGTCCCGGCAATAGGACCGCAGAAACCTGCCCACCTCTTGGTTTACGCGCTCCACCTGCCCATTACTCTCGGGGTGAAAACCTGAGGTTAAGCTGACCGAGACCCCCAGTCTCTCCATAAACGCCCTCCATACTCTGGACGTGAATTGGGGACCCCGATCAGAAACGATGTCCTCAGGCACCCCATAGTGCCGGAAGACATGGGTAAACAAGGCCTCCGCAGTCTGCAGGGCCGTAGGGAGACCGGGCAACGGGATGAGACGACAGGACTTAGAAAACCGATCCACAACGACCAGGATCGTAGTACTTCCCTGGGACGGGGGAAGGTCGGTAAGAAAGTCCACCGATAAGTGTGTCCACGGCCGTTGTGGAACGGGGAGGGGTTGTAATTTCCCTCTAGGCAGGTGCCGAGGAACCTTGCTCTGAGCACACACGGAGCAGGAGGAGACATAAAATCTCACGTCTTTAGCTAGCGTGGGCCACCAGTATCTCACTCTCACACTCCGCACTGTCCTCTCGATGCCAGGATGACCCGGGGAGGGGAGAGTATGAGCCCACCGAATCAGCTTGTCCCGGACCCCCCTCGGTACGTACTGGGTTCCTACTGGACAGTTGGGGGGGGCCTGCTCTGACCGTGAGGCCTCCTCTATCTCCGCGTCCACCTCCCATACCACCGGTGCCACGAGACATGACGGTGAAATGATGGGCGTTGGCTCAACGGGCCGCTCCTCGGTATCATAGAGGCGGGACAGCGCGTCGGCCTTGGTGTTTTGGGAGCCGGGCCGGTATGAGAGGGTAAACCGGAACCTGGTAAAAAACATGGCCCATCTAGCCTGACGTGGATTTAGTCTCTTCGCTGCCCGGATATACTCGAGATTACGATGGTCAGTCCAGATGAGAAAGGGGTGTTTAGCCCCCTCAAGCCAATGTCTCCACACCTTCAGAGCCTTGACTACAGCTAACAACTCCCGGTCCCCCACATCATAGTTTCGCTCCGCTGGGCTGAGCTTGCTCGAAAAGAAAGCACAAGGGCGAAGTTTGGGTGGCACGCCCGAGCGTTGGGACAGCACGGCTCCGACCCCAGCCTCGGACGCATCCACCTCCACTATGAACGCTAAAGAGGGGTCCGGATGCGCCAACACGGGCGCATTGGTGAACAGCTCCTTCAAACGAGTGAATGCTCTGCCCGCCTCTGCTGACCAGCGCAAGCGCACCGGTCCTCCCTTCAGCAGCGAGGTGATGGGAGCAGCCACCTGACCAAAACCCCGGATAAACCTCCGGTAGTAATTGGCAAACCCTAAAAACCTCTGCACCTCTTTCACCGTGGTCGGAGTCGGCCAATTACGCACGGCTGTAACGCGGTCATCCTCCATCACCACCCCAGAGGTGGAAATACGATATCCCAGGAAGGAAACGGACTGTTTGAAAAACTCACATTTCTCCGCCTTGCAATACAGGTCATGCTCCAGCAGTCGCCCAAGTACCTTACGCACCAGAGACACATGCGCCGCGCGTGTGGCAGAATAGATCAAGATGTCATCGATGTACACTACCACCCCCTGCCCGAGCAGGTCTCGGAGAATCTCGTCTACGAAGGATTGGAAGACGGCTGGAGCATTCTTCAACCCGTATGGCATGACGCGGTACTCATAATGACCAGATGTAGTACTAAATGCAGTTTTCCACTCATCTCCTCCCCGGATACGCACCAGATTTTACGCGCTCCTCAGGTCCAGTTTTGTGAAGAAGCGCGCCCCGTGAAATGATTCCACCGCCGTAGCGATGAGAGGTAGTGGGTAACTAAACCCCACTGTGATGGAATTTAGACCTCTATAATCAATGCACGGACGCAGACCTCCATCCTTCTTCACAAAAAAGAAGCTTGAGGAGACGGGTGATGCGGAGGGCCGAATGTACCCCTGTCTCAGCGATTCAGCAACGTATGTTTCCATCGCTACCGTCTCCTCCTGGGACAATGGATACACGTGACTCCTAGGAAGTGCAGCGTTCTCCAGAAGGTTTATCACGCAGTCCTCTCGACGATGAGGTGGTAATTGGGTCGCCTTCTTTTTACTGAAGGCGATAGCCAAATCGGCATATTCAGAGGGAATGCGCACGGTGGAAACTTGGTCTGGACTCTCCACCGTAGTCGCACCAACGGCAACTCCTCTACACCTACCTGAACACTCCTCTGACCACCCCTTAAGAGCCCCCTGTCGCCAGGAAATCACCGGGTTGTGTTGAGCTAACCAGGGAACCCCCAACACCACCGGAAACACAGGTGAATCTATAAGGAACAGACTAATCTGCTCCTTATGATCCCCCTGCGTTACCATGTCCAGTGGCACCGTAGCCTCCCTAATCACTCCTGACCCTAATGGTCGGCTATCTAAGGAGTGCACGGGGAAAGGTTGGTCTACCGACACCAGGGGAATCCCTAGCCTTAACGCAAGCCCACAATCCATGAAATTCCCAGCTGCGCCTGAATCGACTAGCGCCTTATGCTGTAGAGAGGGAAAAAACCCAGGGAAAGAAATCAAAACATACACATGACCGACAGGAGGCTCTGGGTGAGTCTGGTGCTTACTCACCTGGGGTGATCGAGCAGTGCTCCGCCTGCCCTCCCGACTCCCAGACGAGTTCCTCCAGCACCGGTCTGACGTGTGCCCTCGTCGACCACAACTGGTGCAGGAGGACACTCCTCCTCCGGTCTCCCTCGAAGCTGCCCCTCCTAATTCCATAGGGATAGGGGCAGGAGGGCTGGGAAGTGGAAACGACAGGGCCTGATCCGAACGCCCGCGGGCAGCCAGCAGATTGTCGAGATGGATAGCCAAGTCAATGAGCTCATCCAGTGTGCAGGTGGTGTCCCGACATGCCAGCTCCCTGCGGACGTCCTCCCTGAGACTGCATCTGAAATGGTCGACCAAGGCCCTGTCGTTCCATCCTGCTCCTGCGGCCAAGGTCCTGAACTCCAGAGCAAAGTCCTGTGCGCTCCTCGTCTCCTGCCGCAGGTGGAACAGCCGTTCACCCGCCGCCCGACCCTCTGGTGGATGGTCAAAAACAGCTCGGAATCGGCGGGTGAACTCTGGGTAATTATCCCTCGCCGAGTCCGGACCATTCCATACTGCGTTGGCCCACTTGAGGGCTCGCCCAGTCAAGCAGGAGACGAGGGCGCTCACGCTCTCCTCTCCAGAGGGAGCAGGACGCACGGTAGCCAGGTATAGTTCCAGTTGAAGGAGGAAACCCTGGCAGCCAGCCGCCGTTCCGTCATACTCCCGTGGGAGTGTCAACCGCAGAGCCCCGGAGCCAGATGTGGTCGCAGGAACAGGAGGTGCTGGAGAAGGGGGTGCTAGCGATGATGTGGGAAGACCACTCCTCTCCCATCGATCCATCCTCTCCATCATTTGGTCCATGGCAGAACCAATCCGATGGAGCACGCTGGTGTGGTGGAGGACTCTCTCCTCCATCGATGGGAGAGGAGACGCGGCTGCTCCTGCTGATTCCATCGTGGTGGTGCGGGATTCTGTCACGTATTAACAAGGTGGGTGGAATCAGGCGCAGAGAGCAGGTGCAGTGAGTCGATAGTTTATTCTCCGGAACCAAACACGGTCAACCCAAAATACAGGGTGAAATAATCCAACACAGGATTAAATATATCGGAGCAAATAACCAAATACGTATTCACGAAAACACATGAAACCAAAACAATCCCGCACGAAACAAGGGCGGGACAACCTACTACATATAAGGACGTCAATAAACTAAAATACACACAGGTGAAACTAATAAGACAAAACCAACAGACAAACGAAAAAGGGATCGATGGTGGCTAGTAGGACGGTGACGACGACCGCCGAGCACCGCCCGAACAGGCAGGAGAGCCAACTTCGGCGGAAGTCGTGACAACAGCTTTTTTTACTATAGTAATATTACAGTATTTAATTTGCACATACCCCACCTATTCCCATCCCCCTTATCCCTATTTGTATCTATTATATTGTGTTCCATAAAGGTTATTGAAAAGTGCAGAAGCGCTGAAATATCCGTTCAGACTCCAGTCCTACCTACCTACCTACAGGTTATGGAAAATTTGCTCTTTTAGTATTTGACCAGTAGGTTTCCTTAAGGAGAAAGCCCCCACTTCTATGTCAAAGATAATAAAACAAAAACACTATAGTAACTAAATGCTACAGTAATGTCTTCAAAAACACTACAGTAATTACTACAATATACTGCAATCATGTCCACATACAGAAAAAATTTGAAAATCAGTCAATATCTGGTGTGACCACCATTTTCCTCATCCAGCGTGGCGCATCTCCTTCGCATAGAGTTGATCAGGCTGTTGATTGTGGCCTGTGAAATGTTGTCCCACTCCTCTTCAATGGCTGTGAGAATTTGTTAGATATTGGCGGGAACTGGAACACACTGTTGAAAATCTCAATCCAGAGCATCCCAAACATACTCAATTGGTGACATGTCTGGTGAGTATGCATGCCATGGAAGGACAGGGACATTTTCAGCTTCCAGGAATTGTGTACAGATCCTTGCGTCATGGGGCCGTGCATTACCATGCTGAAACATGAGATGACGGCGACGGATGAATGATATGACAAGGGGCCTCAGGACCTCGTCACGGTACCTCTGTGCATTCAAATTGCCATCAAATTGTTCAAATTCCATAGCTTATGCCTGCCCATATCATAACCCCACTGCCACCATGGGGCACTCTGTTCACAACGTTGACAAACCACTTTCCCACATGTTGCCCACATGTCGCCATCTGCCTGGTAGAGTTAAATCCCGGGATTCTTCCGTGAAGAGCCCACTTTTCCAGCGTACCAGTGGCCATCCAAGGTGAGCATGTGCACACCGATCTGTAAGTGAGGACAACGAGCAGGCAGATGAGCATCACTCAGGCCGTTTCTGACAGAAATGATTTGGTTGTGCAAACCCACAGTTTAATCAGCTTTCTGGGTGACTGGTCTCAGACAATCCCGCAGGTAAAGAAGCCAGATGTGGAGGTCCTGAGCTGGAGTGGTTACACGTAGTCTGCGGTTGTGAGGCCGGTTGGACGTACTGCCAAATTCTCTAAAACAACATTTCAGGCGTCTTATGGTAGAGAAATGAACACAACATTTTTTGGTCAACAGCTCTGGTGGGCATTCCTGCAGTCAGCATTCCAATTGCACACTCCCGCAGAACTTGAGATGTGTGGTGTTGTGTGACAAAACTGCACATTTTAGAGTGGCCTTTTATTGTCCCCAGCACAAGGTGCACCTGTGTAATGATCATGCTGTTTTATCAGCTTCTTGATATGCCATATATTTGTGGCATAACAGTGCATGGATAATGGGGGTATTTCCATGAATTGTACATATTGTCACGAACCGGCTCAAAGCCCGTAACAAAGGGAGACAACGTGGAGATAAGGAGTAACAAAAGATATTTATTAACTAAAGCAACTAAGGAAAATATACAATGATGTGTGTAATCAGTAATCAGTAGCGTAAGTGAGTGTTTTGCATGCATGAATGTGATAATGCAGGGTGTTGAAAGGTGCCAAAGCAAACAAACAAAAAGCCAACAAGAACCACAACACAATCTACAAATGTCTGCATGGAGAGAGTCTCCTCCATGAATGGGGAAGGGGTGTATTTATCCTGGGAAACACCTGGGCCCAGGTGTTTCCCATGTAGCTGACGACCCTCTCAACTCCGCCCACCGGCATCCTAATAAGGAAACAAGAACAAACACAAAATACGGCAGACAGAGTGGGAGGGTCGTCACATTCCCCCCCATAAAACCGGGGACCAACAAGGACCCCGGAACAACATACCAGCCCCTGCAGTCCCAAATTGGTGAGGGGTTGTGTGTTCACACTTACAATTTGCCCCAGCCAACCTCCTCCCCAAACCTCAGCAACCTTCGCACAGGAAGCAACATTTAAGAGGAACGAAGAAAACAAGACCAGGAGGGAGCAGACAGGACAGAGAGAACATGACAATAGGAAGCAATGGTCAGTCCCGTAAACATTTAGGAGCAGGGTGCACGAGAGAGAGCGCATCAGCAATCACGTTTTCAGATCCCCTGATGTTTATTTTTTTTTTTTTATTTTACCTTTATTTAACCAGGTAGGCAAGTTGAGAACAAGTTCTCATTTACAATTGCGACCTGGCCAAGATAAAGCAAAGCAGTTAGACAGATACAACAACACAGAGTTACACATGGAGTAAAACAAACATACAGTCAATAATAAAGTATAAACAAGTCTATATACAATGTGAGCAAATGAGGTGAGAAGGGAGGTAAAGGCAAAAAAGGCCTTGGTGGCAAGGTAAATACAATATAGCAAGTAAAACACTGGAATGGTAGTTTTGCAATGGAAGAATGTGCAAAGTAGAAATAAAAATAATGGGGTGCAAAGGAGCAAAATAAATAAATAAATTAAATACAGTTGGGAAAGAGGTAGTTGATAGGGCTAAATTATAGGTGGGCTATGTACAGGTGCAGTAATCTGTGAGCTGCTCTGACAGTTGGTGCTTAAAGCTAGTGAGGGAGATAAGTGTTTCCAGTTTCAGAGATTTTTGTAGTTCGTTCCAGTCATTGGCAGCAGAGAACTGGAAAGAGAGGCGGCCAAAGAAAGAATTGGTTTTGGGGGTGACTAGAGAGATATACCTGCTGGAGCGTGTGCTACAGGTGGGAGATGCTATGGTGACCAGCGAGCTGAGATAAGGGGGGACTTTACCTAGCAGGGTCTTGTAGATGACATGGAGCCAGTGGGTTTGGCGACGAGTATGAAGCGAGGGCCAGCCAACGAGAGCGTACAGGTCGCAATGGTGGGTAGTATATGGGGCTTTGGTGACAAAACGGATTGCACTGTGATAGACTGCATCCAATTTGTTGAGTAGGGTATTGGAGGCTATTTTGTAAATTACATCGCCAAAGTCGAGGATTGGTAGGATGGTCAGTTTTACAAGGGTATGTTTGGCAGCATGAGTGAAGGATGCTTTGTTGCGAAATAGGAAGCCAATTCTAGATTTAACTTTGGATTGGAGATGTTTGATATGGGTCTGGAAGGAGAGTTTACAGTCTAACCAGACACCTAAGTATTTGTAGTTGTCCACGTATTCTAAGTCAGAGCCGTCCAGAGTAGTGATGTTGGACAGGCGGGTAGGTGCAGGTAGCGATCGGTTGAAGAGCATGCATTTAGTTTTACTTGTATTTAAGAGCAATTGGAGGCCACGGAAGGAGAGTTGTATGGCATTGAAGCTTGCCTGGAGGGTTGTTAACACAGTGTCCAAAGAAGGGCCGGAAGTATACAGAATGGTGTCGTCTGCGTAGAGGTGGATCAGAGACTCACCAGCAGCAAGAGCGACCTCATTGATGTATACAGAGAAGAGAGTCGGTCCAAGAATTGAACCCTGTGGCACCCCCATAGAGACTGCCAGAGGTCCGGACAACAGACCCTCCGATTTGACACACTGAACTCTATCAGAGAAGTAGTTGGTGAACCAGGCGAGGCAATCATTTGAGAAACCAAGGCTGTTGAGTCTGCCGATGAGGATGTGGTGATTGACAGAGTCGAAAGCCTTGGCCAGATCAATGAATACGGCTGCACAGTAATGTTTCTTATCGATGGCGGTTAAGATATCGTTTAGGACCTTGAGCGTGGCTGAGGTGCACCCATGACCAGCTCTGAAACCAGATTGCATAGCAGAGAAGGTATGGTGAGATTCAAAATGGTCGGTAATCTGTTTGTTGACTTGGCTTTCGAAGACCTTAGAAAGGCATGGTAGGATAGATATAGGTCTGTAGCAGTTTGGGTCAAGAGTGTCCCCCCCTTTGAAGAGGGGGATGACCGCAGCTGCTTTCCAATCTTTGGGAATCTCAGACGACACGAAAGAGAGGTTGAACAGGCTAGTAATAGGGGTGGCAACAATTTCGGCAGATAATTTTAGAAAGAAAGGGTCCAGATTGTCTAGCCCGGCTGATTTGTAGGGGTCCAGATTTTGCAGCTCTTTCAGAACATCAGCTGAATGGATTTGGGAGAAGGAGAAATGGGGAAGGCTTGGGCGAGTTGCTGTTGGGGGTGCAGTGCTGTTGACAGGGGTAGGAGTAGCCAGGTGGAAAGCATGGCCAGCAGTAGAAAAATGCTTATTGAAATTTTCAATTATGGTGGATTTATCAGTGATGTGCCGCACATCGAGATGGAATGATTGTAAAAATAAACACCATCGCATTATCCTCTGGTTTGGACACATCATGGACCTCAAAAAAGTGAGGGGGTTATGGTCGGTGTAGACCACAATAGGTACTACCCCCGACCCGACATACACTTCGAAGTGTTGTAGCGCCCAAATGAGTGCTAGTGCTTCCTTTTCAATAACCGAATAGTTCAACTGATAATCGTTAAACTTTTTGGAAAAGAAACTAACAGGCCTCTCAACCCCAGACACATCTGCTTGCAGCAAAACTGCACCTGCCCCCACATGACTAGCATCCACCTGCAAGGTAAATGACGAATCCATGCGAGGAGCAGCCAGCACCGGAGTTGAGGTAAGCAACCTCTTTGCATCTTCAAAAGCGTGTTGACAACGAGTAGACCAAACGTAAACAGCCTTAGCTTTCAGCATATCGGTCAAGGGAGCGACCACAGTAGAGAAGTTACTACAAAAACTACGGTAATAACCAATCATGCCCAAGAAACGCATCAGTTCCTTTTTAGTAGTTGGTGATGGAAAAGCATCAATAGCCACCACTTTCGCCCGAACAGGACGCACTTCACCCTGCCCAACCACTTTTCCAAGGTATGTAACGGTTGCCTGAGCAAACTCACATTTAGCCAGATTGATTGTGAGGCGAGCCGCAGCCAGACGCTCGAACAAGGCTTGAATACGGGACAGATGTTCTTCCCAAGTATCTGCATATATCACTACATCGTCCAAATAAACAGCGCACCCGGTCAGACCGGCGACAACCCTGTTCATAAGTCGCTGAAAAGTCGCAGGTGCATTACGCAGACCGAAACTCATAACCGAATATGAGTACAGACCAAAGGGTGTAATAAAGGCAGAGATTTCACGTGCCCTAGTCGTCAGTGGCACCTGCCAATAGCCTTTTAACAGGTCAAATTTGCTCACAAACTTAGCTGCACCGACTTGATCAACACAGTCCTCCATCCTAGGAAGAGGAAATGAATCTGGCTTTGTGACACTGTTTACCTTACGGTAGTCCGTACAAAATCGGTTTGTTCCATCCGGTTTACTGACCAAGATACAGGGAGAAGCCCAACTGGAGAAAGAAGGCTCTGCTATCTTACTCTCCAGCATGTACTTGACCTCAGCATCCAGACAACGTAGTTTCTCTGAAGAAACTCTATAGAACCGCTGACGAATGGGGTCAGCATCTCCAATGTCAATATCATGTTCCATTAAGTTTGTACGTGTAGGTGTATCAGAAAACAAACCTGGAAATCTCTGAATCAGACCAACCATCTCTTTCCGCCCATCAACAGGTAGGTGAGTGAGAAGACTGTCTAAGATATCCAGTGTTTCTGAATTTTTCAATCTACCCTGCAATATACAATCGTCAGGACCAGGAACATCTTCCTCCTCATGCACAGATCTAGCACGACAAGAACCCAAGGAAACAACGGTATCAGCCAAAAGAACAGGTTTAGCGTCCTCTGCAGAATCCCACTGTTCAGTCTCAGAGGAACGTGCATAATAGGGTTTTAACAGATTTACATGGCACAGCTGGTGTGCTTTCCTTCGTTCTGGAGTGGCCACTAGATAATTTTGCTCAGTGTACTGGCGCAACACTGTATATGGACCTTGAAACTTGGCTTGAAAAGGAGAACCAACAATTGGCAGCAGAGCAAGAACCTGGTCACCCGGACTAAATTGACGAGGCTCAGCTCGGCGATCAAATATGCCCTTCATCCTCTCCTGTGAAGATGATAACTTCTCTTTAGCCATTTCACCAGCGGCATACAGCCGTCTCCGGAAATCACACACATACGATAACAGGGACTGAGGAGGCTCGGGAGACTTCCAGTCATCCTGGAGAACAGATAAAAGTCCACGCACCCTATGTCCAAACACAAGGTCATTTGGACTGAAACCCGTGCTCTCCTGTGAAACCTCCCTAGCGGCTAACAGTAACCAAGGCAACCCCTCCTCCCAATCCTTATCCATCTCAGTACAATAAGCTCTCAATAAAGACTTTAGAGTTTGATGGAAACGTTCCAGTGCTCCTTGACTTTGCGCGTGATAGGCGCTAGACAAATTGTGTTTAATATGGAGCTGTTGAAGAACCTGACTAAACAGATTAGAGGTGAAATTCGATCCTTGATCACTCTGAATGACCTTAGGGATTCCAAACAATGAGAGAAACTGAGTCAAAGCTTTTAACACAGATTTAGTTGTGATAGATCGGAGAGGATAGGCAGCAGGAAACCTAGTGGTCTGACACATCACAGTGAACAGGTAACTGCTACCCTTTTTAGAACGAGGCAGGGGACCCACACAGTCAATAATCAGATACTCAAAAGGTTGGCTGAGTACAGGAATAGGAAACAATGGTACCGGTTTAATAGCTTGATTAGGCTTACCAGTTAATTGACAGGTGTGACAAGTTTTTATAAAATCAGAAACATCCCTCTTTAATCTAGGCCAAAAGAAATGTCTCAAAATGCGATTGTAGGTTTTCCTCACCCCCATATGTCCAGCAACGTCGCTGTGGGAAGTTTCCAACACCAAGTCACGAAGCTTAACTCGTACAACAACCTGACTAATTGCCTCGCCCAGAAAACAACTATCATGAGACACCCACTTTCTCATCAGGACATCCTCTTGGAGAAAATAGCCATGGGCGACATCTCCCAACTATTCTACAGGCACAATTTGGTCACGCAATTCTTCTAACGTGGGGTCATCCCGTTGCGCATTAATTAAATCTGAGCGGGTTACAGATAACGGAATAACAGGGAAAACAGTGGCATACTTCTTTGTATTATTATCATTAGTCGGCGCAGTGACCAATTCGCCACGGCTCATAGAACGTGTCACTGCACACGCAGAGAACACCTCTGGGAAACTCTGTACACTCTCATCAGGAATCCCAACAAATGACGGCTTAGTGGAAACCACTAGAGATGGAAACACGGCAGGCCATACACGCTCACCAGCCAAGTTATTCCCAAGGATAACGTCGATACCCTCAATAGGCAACGAAGGCCGCACTCCCACAACAACTTCACCTTTCACCAGTCCACAATCCAGCATCAGTTTATGCAATGGAACTGACAGAGTGTTCAAACCTATTCCCCTAATTAGAACACTATTCCCCGAATCAGTCTTAGCAGAAAAGGGTAACACAGATTCCAACACAAACGATTCAGAGGCACCTGTGTCTCTCAGGATCTTCACTGGCACTAGGTCTTTACTTCCTAACATAGACACAAAACCTTCCGTAATAAAAGGTAAATAGTCTGGATCAATATGGACTTTCACATTCTCCTGGGCCTGAGGAAATGAGTCATGAGTGAACTGATGTGGAACAGGTGCAGCTAACGCGGTAGGCTTGGATTTAGCGTAAGCACCCTTTGACCTGAGAAGTGGACATTCGTTTTTCCAATGACCTGAACCTTGACAGTAGTGACACTCCTGCCCAAAGTCAGCTTTACCATGGGAGTCAGGCTCAACCTTAGTTGAATAGAACTCTGCCCGTGAACCAAAGTATCTCGGTGAGCGAAGCCCAAATCTATCCGAACGCCCCCACTCTTTCCGAATACGAGGCTCTGCAAAGACACTTTTGTGAGTCAACACATACTCGTCCGCCAAAACCGCAGCTTCAGCGACATTCTTTACTTTCTGTTCGTTAATATACGTGGCAATACGATCAGGAATTGTGTCCTTAAATTGTTCTAACATAATCAGATCACACAGCCCTTGGAAAGTCACAACTGCAGAGGCGGAACACCAGCGGTTAAACTGTAAAGATAATTGTCGCGCAAATTCAACATGAGATTGCTTATCATCCCTTTTTAATGTTCTAAATCGTTGGCGGTAAGCCTCAGGGACCAATTCATAAATCTGTAACACAGCTCCTAGCTCCTAGCGTCAGCAACACACTCAAACAACGAAAATAATGTCTCGGGATCCCTTTCATTAAACTGAGGCAATAACCGTAAGTTCCCAACAATATCAAATGTCTCTGGGGCACAACCAAAAGAGGAAATACCCCTAGGTAAATCTGGATCACCTTCCCAAAACAAACTCTCCCCTGAGATCTTTCCTTCCCTAACCAACTCCAACTCTATACGTTCTTGTTGCAACTTGATTTTAGCACGCTCCATATCTTGTTTAAATGCCAATTCCTTTTCATACTTCACACGATCATGCTCTAGCTTCTCACGATCATGCTCTAGCTTCTCACGATTACTTTGCCGATCATGCTCTAGCTGTAACAAAAGCAGTTCTTTCTGCTGTTCAAAAAGAAGACTACTTGGACTAACCGATGGAATGGCCATTGTAACGTTATGGGGAGACGACAAACTCTCAGCAGAGGCTGGCTCAGTGGTAACTTCAAGAATACCACTCTCCATCAGATTGGCCTTCAATATCAACCTAATAGAATTCTTTAGACGTTTATCACTAATCTCAACGTTGTAGTGTTCAGCGACCTTCAACAGCTGTTCTTTAGTACCTAAATCTAACAATTTCTCCGATGGAAAGCGAATGAATTCATCTATATAAGATGCCATAGTTACAACAACAAAACAAAAAAAAAAATCTCGCTCTTCCCCTCTGCTGAGCACACCAGACCATAACCCGAGAATTGACAATCACCCTGAGCACCACAGAAGAGAGATGAGTTACGGAGCTTCCCCAAAACCTACAATAACTCAACCCTAGTCTTCGTGCAGATTTGCAGTGGGAATTTACGCACTGTAGCCCGCTGGCAAGGAAAAACTCCCCAGCATGCTGGTAAATTCCACCAAGCCACGGATGTGCCCCCGAGACAACTGCTCAGTCCACAGACACCACACAAAAATAACAAACATTAACCATGCCCAACATATTCCAAAAATGAAACATGTCGCTAAGCCTATCAGGGGAAAAAAGCTATAGCTCCAGGTAGCAAGTTCCACTACCCTACCCAAATCTCCCACTGAGGTACACAGCCGATTACGCACCTCAGGCTGATGTCCCAAAAGAAAGTAGAACAAACGTTTCCAGGCTAGGCAGGGCCTGGAAACTAACCATTATACTTATACTCTCTCCAACGCAGCACACAACCCAAACAAAGGCAACCAATACTGGGCCTATTAAACTCAAACACAATATACAAACAAACACGTACTTCCACGGTCTCCCAAACCAACAGTTCAAATATCCCGGATGAGCCCCCACTTGTCACGAACCGGCTCAAAGCCCGTAACAAAGGGAGACAATGTGGAGATAAGGAGTAACAAAAGATATTTATTAACTAAAGCAACTAAGGAAAATATACAATGATGTGTGTAATCAGTAATCAGTAGCGTAAGTGAGTGTTTTGCATGCATGAATGTGATAATGCAGGGTGTTGAAAGGTGCCAAAGCAAACAAACAAAAAGCCAACAAGAACCACAACACAATCTACAAATGTCTGCATGGAGAGAGTCTCCTCCATGAATGGGGAAGGGGTGTATTTATCCTGGGAAACACCTGGGCCCAGGTGTTTCCCATGTAGCTGACGACCCTCTCAACTGCGCCCACCGGCATCCTAATAAGGAAACAAGAACAAAGACAAAATACGGCAGACAGAGTGGGAGGGTCGTCACAATATAAATGACAATTGTTTTAGATATATTGTACCTTATAATTGCTGGAGACAAATGTGAAACCAGTCATATATGGCAGCAAACTTTCCCACAGTAAAGTTTATGAAATGCTGTGCCATTAGGCAGAATTTAAATTGTAAGGATGGGCACTCTCAAATGTCTTAATTATAGGCTTTCTCCGTTTACTATTTATATCATGTTAAATAGCACTATCAGTACCGAAGTCAATAGGCCTAATAACAACATATTCAACTGCCAATTTACTGTTAGTTCACTTAATTTGGTAGAACCTACTGTACATTATCATTACATTTCATTAAATGTTTTTGTTTACCTTCAATTGCTTCCTTTGTTAACGCCATCACAGCCATGTGGTTGTTGCTGAGGATCATTAGTAACAGTTAATAATATAAAACATTTTAAAAGGCTAATTAAAATGTTATGGAGCAGAACGCAGACCAAGCCTTAACAGTTTGAACCTGACACATGGCGCAATACTTGGCTGTGTCATCACACAGTTCCATGGTTAGTGCGGGCAATGGATGAGTGTATAGCCTACTATTGTACAATATTCTCCCTATCATAATTCTATATAAACTCATTTCCAAAAATACAATGGGTTAACAAACTGAATGCGGCAATTTTCAGAATCACTCAAATCACTGTATTTTTTATTCATCAAAATATTTTGTGCGTAAAGGCTCTCCAACCCTGTTTAATACTTTGCTAACCCTATAATTTGCCTACATAATCTACAAGATCAGAGTATTTTTAAATCTACCAGTTGGTGTTGAAACTGAGAAGAATATGCATATATTTAGATGTCTTTTTTTCATTGATCTCTATTTTCTGAACCCGTTCTTTCGATGTCTTCTAGTCTGTCAACAAAATTCTAATTAGAGGTACACCGTATTTAGAGGGATGGCTTAAGATTTTTTTTATTTTTTATTTCACCTTTATTTAACCAGGTAGGCTAGTTGAGAACAAGTTCTCATTTGCAACTGCGACCTGGCCAAGATAAGGCATAGCAGTGTGAACAGACAACACAGAGTTACACATGGAGTAAACAATTAACAAGTCAATAACACAGTAGAAAAAAGGGGAGTCTATATATACATTGTGTGCAAAAGGCATGAGAAGGTAGGCAAATAATTACAATTATGCAGATTAACACTGGAGTGATAAATGATCAGATGGTTATGTAAAGGTAGAGATATTGGTGTGCAAAAGAGCAGAAAAATAAATAAATAAAAACAGTATGGGGATGAGGTAGGTGAAAATGGGTGGGCTATTTACCAATAGACTATGTACAGCTGCAGCGATCGGTTAGCTGCTCAGATAGCAGATGTTTGAAGTTGGTGAGGGAGATAAAAGTCTCCAACTTCAGCGATTTTTGCAATTCGTTCCAATCACAGGCAGCAGAGAACTGGAACGAAAGGCGGCCAAATGAGGTGTTGGCTTTAGGGATGATCAGTGAGATACACCTGCTGGAGCGCGTGCTACGGATGGGTGTTGCCATCGTAACCAGTGAACTGAGATAAGGCGGAGCTTTACCTAGCATGGACTTGTAGATGACCTGGAGCCAGTGGGTCTGGCGACGAATATGTAGCGAGGGCCAGCCGACTAGAGCATACAAGTCGCAGTGGTGGGTGGTATAAGGTGCTTTAGTGACAAAACGGATGGCACTGTGATAAACTGCATCCAGTTTGCTGAGTAGAGTGTTGGAAGCAATTTTGTAGATGACATCGCCGAAGTCGAGGATCGGTAGGATAGTCAGTTTTACTAGGGTAAGTTTGGCGGCGTGAGTGAAGGAGGCTTTGTTGCGGAATAGAAAGCCGACTCTTGATTTGATTTTCGATTGGAGATGTTTGATATGGGTCTGGAAGGAGAGTTTAGAGTCTAGCCAGACACCTAGGTACTTATAGATGTCCACATATTCAAGGTCGGAACCATCCAGGGTGGTGATGCTGGTCAGGCGTGTGGGTGCAGGCAGCGAACGGTTGAAAAGCATGCATTTGGTTTTACTAGCGTTTAAGAGCAGTTGGAGGCCACGGAAGGAGTGCTGTATGGCATTGAAGCTCGTTTGGAGGTTAGATAGCACAGTGTCCAAGGACGGGCCGGAAGTATATAGAATGGTGTCGTCTGCGTAGAGGTGGATCAGGGAATCGCCCGCAGCATGAGAAACATCATTGATATATACAGAGAAAAGAATCGGCCCGAGAATTGAACCCTGTGGCACCCCCATAGAGACTGCCAGAGGACCGGACAGCATGCCCTCCGATTTGACACACTGAACTCTGTCTGCAAAGTAATTGGTGAATCAGGCAAGGCAGTCATCCGAAAAACCGAGGCTACTGAGTCTGCCAATAAGAATACGGTGATTGACAGAGTCGAAAGCCTTGGCAAGGTCTATGAAGACGGCTGCACAGTACTGTCTTTTATCGATGGCGGTTATGATATCGTTTAGTACCTTGAGCGTGGCTGAGGTACACCCGTGACCGGCTCGGAAACCAGATTGCACAGCGGAGAAGGTACGGTGGGATTCAAGATGGTCAGTGATCTGTTTGTTGACTTGGCTTTCGAAGACCTTAGATAGGCAGGGCAGGATGGATATTGGTCTGTAACAGTTTGGGTCCAGGGTGTCGCCCCCTTTGAAGAGGGGGATGACTGCGGCAGCTTTCCAATCCTTGGGGATCTCAGACGATATGAAAGAGAGGTTGAACAGGCTGGTAATAGGGGTTGCGACAATGGCGGCGGATAGTTTCAGGAATAGAGGGTCCAGATTGTCAAGCCCAGCTGATTTGTACGGGTCCAGGTTTTGCAGCTCTTTCAGAACATCTGCTATCTGGATTTGGGTAAAGGAGAACCTGGAGAGGCTTGGGCGAGTAGCTGCGGGGGGGGGGGAGCTGTTGGACGAGGTTGGAGTAGCCAGGCGGAAGGCATGGCCAGCCGTTGAGAAATGCTTGTTGAAGTTTTCGATAATCATGGATTTATCGGTGGTGACCGTGTTACCTAGCCTCAGTGCAGTGGGCAGCTGGGAGGAGGTGCTCTTGTTCTCCATGGACTTCACAGTGTCCCAGAACTTTTTGGAGTTGGAGCTACAGGATGCAAACTTCTGCCTGAAGAAGTTGGCTTTAGCTTTCCTGACTGACTGTGTGTATTGGTTCCTGACTTCCCTGAACAGTTGCATATCGCGGGGACTGTTCGATGTTAGTGCAGTCCGCCACAGGATGTTTTTGTGCTGGTCGAGGGCAGTCAGGTCTGGAGTGAACCAGGGGCTATATCTGTTCTTAGTTCTGCATTTTTTGAACGGAGCATGCTTATCTAAAATGGTGAGGAAGTTACTTTTAAAGAAAGACCAGGCATCCTCAACTGACGGGATGAGGTCAATGTCCTTCCAGGATACCCGGGCCAGGTCGATTAGAAAGGCCTGCTCACAGAAGTGTTTTAGGGAGCGTTTGACAGTGATGAGGGGTGGTCGTTTGACTGCGGCTCCGTAGCGGATACAGGCAATGAGGCAGTGATCGCTGAGATCCTGGTTGAAGACAGCGGAGGTGTATTTGGAGGGCCAGTTGGTCAGGATGACGTCAATGAGGGTGCCCTTGTTTACAGAGTTAGGGTTGTACCTGGTGGGTTCCTTGATGATTTGAGTGAGATTGAGGGCATCTAGCTTAGATTGTAGGACTGCCGGGGTGTTAAGCATATCCCAGTTTAGGTCACCTAACAGAACAAACTCTGAAGCTAGATGGGGGGCGATCAATTCACAAATGGTGTCCAGGGCACAGCTGGGAGCTGAGGGGGGTCGGTAGCAGGCGGCAACAGTGAGAGACTTATTTCTGGAGAGAGTAATTTTCAAAATTAGTAGTTCGAACTGTTTGGGTATGGACCTGGAAAGTATGACATTACTTTGCAGGCTATCTCTGCAGTAGACTGCAACTCCTCCTCCTTTGGCAGTTCTATCTTGACGGAAGATGTTATAGTTGGGTATGGAAATCTCAGAATTTTTGGTGGCCTTCCTGAGCCAGGATTCAGACACGGCAAGGACATCAGGGTTAGCAGAGTGTGCTAGAGCAGTGAGTAAGACAAACTTAGGGAGGAGGCTTCTGATGTTGACATGCATGAAACCAAGGCTTTTTCGATCACAGAAGTCGACAAATGAGGGTGCCTGGGGACATGCAGGGCCTGGGTTTACCTCCACATCACCCGCGGAACAGAGAAGGAGTAGTATGAGGGTGCGGCTGAAGGCTATCAAAACTGGTCGCCTAGGTCGTTGGGGACAGAGAATAAGAGGAGCAGGTTTCTGGGCATGGTAGAATATATTCAGGGCATAATGCGCAAACAGGGGTATGGTGGGGTGCGGGTACAGCGGAGGTAAGCCCAGGCACTGGGTGATGATGAGAGAGGTTGTATCTCTGGACATGCTGGTTGTAATGGGTGAGGTCACCGCATGTGTGGGGGGTGGGACAAAGGAGGTAACAGGGGTATAAAGAGTGGAACTAGGGGCTCCATTGTAAACTAAAACAATGATAACTAACCTGCACAACAGTATACAAGGCATATTGACATTTGAGAGAGACATACAGCGAGGCATACAGTAATCACAGGTGTTGAATTGGGAGAGCTAGCTAAAACAGTAGGTGAGACAACAGCTAATCAGCTAGCACAACAACAGCAGGTAGAATGGCGATTGACTAGGCAGAGGGGGGCTCGGATTAACTACACACAGAGCCTAAGTGCGGCTGGGGCCGACAGATAAAACATAAACAAGCAGAATGGATTACCGTGATTAATGGACAGTCCAGCATGCATCAGCTATGTAGCCAAGTGATCAGTGTCCAAGGGGCAGCGGTGGATGGGGCAGGGAAGCTGGACTGGCGAGTGTTATCCAGGTTAGAAAACTAACAATGACCAAATAGCTTGTAGCCAGTTAGCTGGTTAGCTTCTGGAGGTTCTTGAGTGTGTTCTAAAAATGTAAAGATAATAGCGGTTCCGTATCACATTGGGTGAGGCAGGTTACCGGAAGGTATAAACAAATTAAAAATCGAAAAGGGATAGAAAGTAAATATGGGTTCAGTGAGTGTTTGGGACGCGGCGATTCAGACGGTTAGCAGGCCTGTGCTAACAAGCTAACAGTTAGTAGACGGTGCTAAACACGGTAGCAGTTAGCGGACCGGGCTAAACAAGCTAGCAGTTAGCAGGCCGAATTTGCAAGCAAGGAGATAGCAAGGGCTAGAGAGTTAGCCTTTGGGGACGTCGCGATGGGGGTATCTGTTTATTCCTCTTCATGCAGTGACATCGATGGACCGGTCATGGGTCTGGATATTGAAGCCCAGGAGCTCAAAATGTTCCGTTTGCGATGGGAATCCGGGGATGAAAAATAAAATAAAATAATAAATAGGTCCGTTATGCTCTGGTTAGAGTCGCGTTGTTCGAACTGGCGAGAGCTTTCCGAGCTAAAGGTTAGCTGATGACCGGTTAGCTGAAGACCGCTAGCAGTGTTTTGCTGAAGCTGGTAGTTAGTTGGCTAGCTTCAGTTGAGGGGTTCCAGGTCCGACGTAAATATAAATACTTTAGGAAAAATAGCTACGTTGGGTGAGGCGGGTTGCAGGAGAGTATTTAGAAGAAGTTGAGGTTCAGCAAAAAGTTTTAAAGATATGTGAAGAAAAAAAAAAAAAAAGAAAACAAACGATATATACAAGGGACACGACACGACAATACGTCCTACAATACGTCCTACGTCCACTAGGTGTACTGATAAATGTACTGAAAATGTACTGAAAACCCTATTGAATGAAAACTCCATGACAAAATCTGTTGGCCAGAAAGTGCAAGGGTTTTCAAAGGTTGAATTACATTTATTCAGCTCACACAAGGGAACCACGTCTGCAAAGGCCGTTACACACCTTCATAAGGTAAGTCTGAATACCAACTACTGAGAAGTACGTATGAAAGGCGTACGTAAGAAATGCGTAGTTTCCTAAGTCGGAATCGGGCCCTATGTGAGTAGTACTTACAGTAGGAGGCATGGTTATGTGATGGGGATTGAAATTATGATGATAAATGATGTTTATGTAGATTTAGTTGTCTATTTTACTATTGTACACCAGTGTAATCTTTTCCAATTATGGCTCTCTCTGTATGGCACACCATCCATTGACCTGTGTCTGAGTGGAACACCCTCCATAATGGCTCTGTATGTGTGGGACACCCTCCATTACTATTCCATCAGTATTGAGCCCTCTTTCTCTGATTGTACTGTATTGTTCTGGCCCTGGGGTCATCTCTCCCCGCTACCATATAGAACAGAAACATTAACTCATGCTCTGGAATGCGGTCTCTTTAGGTTTTATCACCCAAAAGACATCGTAAACCTCCTGTCAGTGTTATCTCCCATCCTCATCCTCAGATGAACACACACACAATAGTTATAAGAACCCTCTATTCTGTTGCTTAAAACATCCATTTGATACAATAAAAGTATTATAACATAATCTCGCAATTTTGCTCACACCTACCCTAGGTGTTGTAGGTCTTTTATTTATGTATTTATTTTGGTGCTACCCGTTCCAGGGTTAGCACTGTAACCACCAGAGGACTTGAAAATGAGCCAGAGCTGAAAGGATCACCAAAACTAAAGGTATTTTGGTATCAGTGCATTTTCTTTAAAAAATATATATATAATCTATCAATGTGTAGGCATACTGTGTAATAAAATCAATAATTGTGTCCTAAAAACGTGAATGTGTTTTTGCAGAGCATACAACCATGCCGACAACCATCCGTAGATCAGTGGACAAAGAGCTTGTCACGTTCTGACCTTAGTTCCTTTTTTATATCTTTGTGTCAGGTTGGTCAGGGCGTGAGTTGGGGTGGGTAGTCTATGTTTTTTTTTCTATGTTGTTATATTTCTATGTGTTTGGCCTAGTATGGTTCTCAATCAGACGCAGGTGTCGTTCGTGGTCTCTGATTGAGAATCATACTTAGGTAGCCTGTTTTCCCCATTTTGGTTGTGGGTGTTTAATTTCTGTTCAGTGTCTGTTCACCTGGCAGAACTGTTTCGTTTTCTCTTCGTTGTTATTTTGTTTATTGTTCAGTTTTTTCAATTAAAATATGACGAACACTTACCACGCTGCATTTTGGTCCTCCTCTCCTTCCACCAACGAGAATCGCTACAGAAACACCCACCAAAAAAGGACCAAGCAGCGTGGTAACCTGGAGCAGAGGGTTCTGGACTCCTGGACTTGGGAGGAGAGTTTGAAGGGTAAGGGACCCTGGGCACAGGCTGGGGAATATCGCCTCCCCAAGGAAGAACTGGAGGCAGTGAAAGCTGAGTGGCGGCGATATGAGGAGGTAGCACAGCAGCGTGACAGGCACGAGAGGCAGCCTCCAAAAAACTTTTGGGGGCAGCACACGGGGAGTTTGGCAGAGTCAGGTTGGAGACCTGAGCCCACTCCTCGTGCTTACCGAAGGCAGCGGTTGTACTGGTCAGGCACCGTGTTATGAGGGGGAGCGCACGGTGTCGCCGGTACGCGCTCATAGCACAGAGCGCTATAGGCCAGCCCCCCGTAAGTGCCATGCGAGAGTGGGCATCCAGCCAGGGCGTGTTGTGCCAACTCAGCGTGTCTGGTCTCCGGTACGCCGTTTCGGTCCAGGGTATCCTGCGCCGGCTCTGCGTGCTGTGTCTCCGGGGCGCTGGGAGGGTGCAGTGCGTCCTATGCCTGCGCTCCGCCCGTGCCGGGTGAATGTGGGCATTGAGCCTAAGGGAGAGATGCGAGTAGTATGCACCAGATCTCCAGTGCTCACCCACAGCTCGGTTCAAGCTGTGCCTGCACTCTGGATGGTCCGGGCTAAAGTGGTCATCCAGCCTGGAGGAGTAGTGCCAAGGCTGCGCACCAGAGCTCCAGTGGTCCCCCACAGCCCGGTCCATCCGGTGCCTCCTCCACGCACCAGGCCACCTATAGGTCTATCCGTCTCCTCCCTCCAGGTTCGCCCGTCTGTCCTAAGCTGCCAGAGCCGCCGTCTGTCCTGAGCTGCCAGAGCAGCTAGAGCCGCCACCGCGGACAGACGTCCATCCAGACCCTCCCCTATCGGTTCAGGTTTTGCGGCCAGAGTCCGCACCTTTGGGGGTGGGTACTGTCACGTTCTGACCTTAGTTCCATTTTTATGTCTTTGTGTTAGGTTGATCAGGGTGTGAGTTGAGGTGGGTAGTCTATGTTCTGTTATATTTCTATGTGTTTGGCCTAGTATGGTTCTCAATCAGAGGCAGGTGTCGTTCGTGGTCTCTGATTGAGAATCATACTTAGGTAGCCTGTTTCCCAATTTGGTTGTGGGTGTTTAATTTCTGTTTAGTGTCTGTTCACCTGGCAGAACTGTTTCGTTTTCTCTTCGTTGTTATTTTGTGTAGTGTTCATTTTTTCAATTAAAATATGATGAACACTTACCACGCTGCATTTTGGTCCTCCTCAGTTACCTTACAGATAATGTGTGGTACAGAGATGAGAACTTATTTAGGCATGCCATAACAAAGGTGTTAGATACTTATTGACTTATTGATTACATTTCAGTTTTTCATTTTTAATTAATTTGTAAAAGACTCTAAAAACATAATTCCACTTTGACATTATGGGGTATTGTGTGTAGGCAGCTGACACAAAATTAGGCTGTAGCACAAGCAGATGTGGAAAAAGAGGTGTGAAGACTTTCTGAAGGCACTGTATACAATGCATTAGGAAAGTATTCAGACCCCTTCACTTTTCTACATTTTGTAACATTACAGCCTTATTCTAAAATGGATTACATAGTTTTTTCCCCTCATCAATCTACACACAATACCCCATAATGACAAAGCAAAAATAGAATTTAGAATAGAATTTTTGCAAATTTATTAAAAATAAAAAACTGAAATGTATGGTAATGTGAATCCAGAGTTCCCCATGGGTTCCCCAAATACACTGAAGAAGTCTATAAGGTCTACTTGTTACAGTTTAGTCAGAGTATGGTTAATTTGTACTGCAGGGTTTATTACAATGATCTACGGGGAAAGGAATCAGAGCAGCAAGGAAAGCCCCAACCTACAGTCAAACCAATATTTTTTTCTCCAAAAAACAAAAATTGGAGAATTTAAAAGGATTGATACAAATTTAAATCACCTCATACTTATTATTTTCTTCCTTCTGGCAATATCATGTTAAGAGCAAATACACACACACGCATGCATTTGTAGGCCAATTAAAATGTATAATAAAGTCTGCCTCAAAGTATGCATGTCATTATTTATGCAATCATAAAGGTGTGAGTATCACATTCAAAATAAAGTCTAAAACAAAACAAAGCTATTTTCAATAAACATGTTTCCTTATTATTTTCTATGCATGTTAGATCACAGCCACACTTCACCTCAAGTCAGAAGCTTGCAACAGGGCTATAGGCCTATGTGTTCAGTTTTGTTCTCTGTTTTATGTACATAGCCTATGTGACCTAAATTCAGAAGATGTATGTCTACCACATATTAATGGGAGCTGGCTAAAATAATGATAAAAAGGGGATGTCCACTCTCTATTTTTATGCTCCCAAACATGATCTTTTAGTAATGCTTTAGTAATTCATATTTATTTCAAAGCAGTCTCACAAACCAAACCCTTTTTTAAATAGGCTGTTATTTGGCAAATGCATAAATGCAACTATGGGGCAAAACAGATGGGGTTGGCTTAGAATGTTGACAACATGTAAACTACATTTCCTCTCCAATGTTTGTTTATTGAAAACATACATTTGCAAAATGAGCACTTGTTGTCTCTTAAATACATCGTTACAGTTGTTGGTTAGCTAGCTAGCAAATTTTAGGCATATTAACATTAGAAGTGACATCAGTCAAAACAACTCAAAACAAGATATGGTATCAAGAACAAGATAAAAGTAGCTGAAACGAGCCACCATGGCAGCTTCCTGTCATTGTTGCTAGCTATCTGGGCATCCAGAATCACAGCAACACACATACTTCTGCCCCATTGAAGCATGCACATTGTTTTCGTCACGTTGTCAGCTAACCTGTCTATATCACTTCAGTCTCTATTGGCAAATACATTTGCTTTTAAGAGCACAACATGGTGTCAGAAGTGGTAGAAGAGTGGCTGTAATCAGACATTATCATCTATCAAAGAACAAAGAGAGAACATTCCAGTGCTAAGGTTAGCTGCATGAGTGAGGACGTTGACCTTCCCATCAGACTACTACGACAAGTGGCTAGTTAGCATACTAAGAGCTAACGCTTTTTGGACATGAGTGAATGAAAATACTTTCTTGTCATTAGCAATCGAGTTTGGGATTAGCAGCAGTGCAGTCGTTTACATCACCATCACCGTTGTTATTGAATGGAAACCGTTCAGAAAATTGGCAGAAATGGGAACAAAGACTGAACCTGTACTACTTAGTCAGTGGGCTAAATTACAAGTCGGAGGATAGGTAAATAGCAGTTTTGCTACACTGCATTGGAGAGGACGCGCTGGAGATCGACAACATGATGGAGATTTCATATGCCGATTCGGAAAACAAGAAACTGGCAGAGGCAATGAAAGCGTTTTAAAACTACTGCGCACCACATTGGAATACTGTGTTTGAGAGACATCAGTTTTGGGCAATGCAGACATAGAAGCACAGTGGCTTGGAAAAACTCCCTAGAAAGGCTGGAACCTAGGAAGAAACCTAGAGAGGAACCAGGCTCTGAGGGGTGGCCAATCTTCTTCTGTCTGTGCCGGGTGGAGATTATAAGAATAGGCCAGAACGTTCTTCAAGATGTTCAAACGTTCATAGATAACCAGCAGGGCTAATAACAACAACAGTGGTTATAGATGGTGAAAAAGGTCAGCACCTCAGGAGTAGATGTCCGTTGGCTTTTCATAGCCGAGCATTCAGAGGTCGCGACAGCAGGTGCGGTAGAGAGAGAGAGAGAGAGAGAGAGAGAGAGAGAGAGAGAGAGAGAGAGAGAGAGAGAGCGAGAGAGTCAAAACAGCAGGTCTGGGACAGGGTAGCATGACTGATGAACAGGTGAGGGTTCCATTTTGCCGAAGGCAGAGCAGCAGAAACTGGATCAGCAGCACGGCCAGTTGGACTGGAGACAAGGACAGCCAGGAGTTGTCAGGCCAAGTAATCCTGAGGCATGGTCCTATACAGTGGATATGTATTATGTACAAATTAATGTGAAATTTGAGTCTCTCTCTCCCAAATTGATAGTAATGTACACACATATTTAAAGTTTGAGTGCGTGATATGGGGGTTGGAGACATGTTTATTTCGACATTACAAAGAAAAACGTCTATAAACAATGGCAACATTGACATGTTGCACTGTGCCTTGCTGTTAAAAAAAACACCTGCGTCCGACTTTCGGCTGTAGCCTAGTAGATGGACCTCCCTGACTTCACTCCTCTACTTTCAGCCTTACAACTCAAACAGGCCCGCAGTTTCTGCTTATCTTCATACTGCCAGAGAGGAAGGGAGAGGCATGCAGAAAATCGGACTGCAGTCCAAACAGGTTACTTGTACCCCCTCAGCCCTTGTGCTAGCCACTTTCCCTTGGGGATTCGGGGGAATCCCAGTCCCGAAACCAGATGCAGTTTGATTGCCAACTTAAGGGACGGTCCAAATCACAAACATTGCCCCCTCAACCCTTGATTTAACTTGCGGAGTTGATATGACCCACAAATCAATGCAAACTGTAGTCACATGTCAAACTCTGATGGCTGCAAAGTGTCTGCATTTTCGGCATGTCAGAAAAAATAATGAAACTTGTTTGCTAAAATATTATATATATACAGTGGGGCAAAAAAAATATTTTTTTGTGCAATTGTGCAAGTTCTCCCACATAAAAAGATGAGAGAGGCCTGTAATTTTCATCATAGGTACACTTCAACTATGACAGACAAATGAGAAAAAAAATTCCAGAAAATCACATTGTAGGATTTGTAATGAATTTATTTGCAAATTATGGTGGAAAATAAGTATTTGTTCACCTACAAACAAGCAAGATTTCTGGCTCTCACAGACCTGTACATTCTTCTTTAAGAGGCTCCTCTGTCCTCCACTCGTTACCTGTATTAATAGCACCTGTTTGAACTTGTTATCAGTATAAAAGACACCTGTCCACAACCTCAAACAGTCACACTCCAAACTTCACTATGGCCAAGACCAAAGGACACCAGAAACAAAATTGACAGAATCTGCAATAGGTAAGCAGCTTGGTTTGAAGAAATCAACTGTGGGAGCAATTATTAGGAAATGGAAGACATACAAGACCACTGATAATCTCCCTCGATGTGGGGCGCCACGCAAGATCTCACCCCGTGGGGTCAAAATGATCACAAGAACAGTGAGCAAAAATCCCAGAACCACACGGGGGGACCTAGTGAATGACCTGCAGAGAGCTGGGACCAAATTAACAAAGCCTACCATCAGTAACACACTACGCTGCCAGGGACTCAAATCCTGCAATGCCAGACGTGTCCCCCTGCTTAAGCCAGTACATGTCCAGGCCCGTCTGAAGTTTGCTAGAGAGCATTTGGATGATCCAGAAGAAGATTGAGAGAATGTCATATGGTCAGATGAAACCAAAATATAACTTTTTGGTAAAAACTCAACTCGTCGTGTTTGGAGGACAAAGAATGCTGAGTTGCATCCAAAGAACACCATACCTACTGTGAAGCATGGGGGTGGAAACATCATGCTTTGGGGCTGTTTTTCTGCAAAGGGACCAGGGCGACTGATCCGTGTAAAGGAAAGAATGAATGGCCATGTATCGTGAGATTTTAAGTGAAAACCTCCTTCCATCAGCAAGGGCATTGAAGATGAAACGTGGCTGGGTCTTACAGCATGACAATGATCCCAAACACACGCCCGGGCAACAAAGGAGTGGCTTCGTAAGAAGCATTTCAAGGTCCTGGAGTGGCCTAGCCAGTCTCCAGATCTCAACCCCATAGAAAATATTTGGAGGGAGTTGAAAGTCCGTGTTGCCCAGCAACAGCCCCAAAACATCACTGCTCTAGAGGAGATCTGCATGGAGGAATGGGCCAAAATACCAGCAACAGTGTGTGAAAACCTTGTGAAGACTTACAGAAAACGTTTGACCTCTGTCATTGCCAACAAAGGGTATATAACAAAGTATTGAGATAAACTTTTGTTATTGACCAAATACTTATTTTCCACCATAATTTGCAAATAAATTCATTAAAAATCCTACAATGTGATTTTCTGGAATTTTTCTCTCTCATTTTGTCTGTCATAGTTGAAGTGTACCTATGATGAAAATTACAGGCCTCTCTGATCTTTTTAAGTGGGAGAACTTACACAATTGGTGGCTGACTAAATATTTTTTTTTGCCCCACTGTATATATATATATATATATATATATATATTTATATAATATTTTAGCAAGCAAGTTTCATTATTTTTTAAATATTTATATGTATTGTAGCGACCCGCACAGACAGCTGTGTGTTATGTGTTAGGCTAGTAGGTGGTTGTGTTGTACTTCGTACCCAGTGTTCGCAGGGTCCGACATGCCAATCAACCTGCTATCTGCCAATCACGGGAATGCCTGGAATGTTCTGATGTCGGGCGTCCTGGCGGTTGGCGGAGTGGCATAGAGGGGGGTTGGGCAGGGGGAAGTTAAGTTAAGACAAGGTTTAGCCTTTGTTCTCTCTCTTACAAGAGAAGGTCACGATTGGCTTGTGGGTTATCTTTCATTTATTTGGCGTGGGCTACGGCCAAACAGTTGCCTGTGTAAAGTTGGTTTAATAAACCGTCAATTCGTAAACTCCATCCTCTGTCTGGACAATTGTTCCTTTATGATCTAGTCAGGTCATTACAGTATATATATGGAGATTGATTTTAGAATTTGCAAATTGTCTCATAGTGATGAGCCTATAAAACGTAGTGCACTTGACATCCCGACAATTTTGAGAAAAAAACACTTTATATCGGAGTTGTCTATTCATGACATAGGAGGTGAGGAGGTTGACAACCCTAATCAAATATTCAAAAATGTATTACAATAATGAGATGTATCCACCAATCCAAAGAAAGGATAGGCGGGAGCTAGACAGCCCGCGGTGCCGCTTTGTGGACAACGACTCCCATTTTTATGGCTGGGTCGAGACATGTATCTTATCTGAATATCCATGAACTTTGATACTGTAGTGTATTTACATATATTCTCGCGATGATTACAAAATAAGAAGTTTCGGCGACAGATGCTTTTTAAAAAATATATATATATATATATATATTTTTTTACCGCCAGTGGCCACACACAGACAAAAAAGCGCACCGGCGGAGTCTGGGACATGCCAGTAGTTTCAATAGTTTCAGCTATCACAGCTATAGCGTGTGTTTACAAGTTAACCAGGTGTTTGAAGTGCAGGCGGAGTTGCAGCTTTGTCGGGTTCTGCTTTTTGAATCATAAAAGCAAAGTTTACTAAATAGAGGTGCTGCGCGTACCAGCCAGTTTTGAACATTGACAACCACGCCAGTGACCTAGCGCATGTGGAATGGCAGCTTCCCGGCTGATAAAAGGTATTCTGAAGAACAAGAACAGCGGGACAGGCATCAAAGTGGGCCCGTCCGAAGAAGTACCAGTAGAGACTTCAGAACAAGCGGCGCTTGGACTTCTGGAGGATGACCCACAGTGAGTATATAGTCAGTTAGCTAGCTTACAGTCTTGACACGGACAGTCAGGCTAGGTATCTAAGGCTAGCTAAGTTAGCTATTCCAGTTTGTTAGGCTTGGGTGCTGCCCTGACTAAAAACGGTATAGACTTGTTAACGTCGTCAGCAATGTTCCAGGGGTTGCACATAATTAGCCAGTTAGCTAGTAAGTTGTCATGCTTGCTTTTCTGATTTCCTCGTCTCGTTCTTTCTATGGCTGTTATAACGTTAGTTAGCTAACGTTACCGTGCCAGTTAATATTTGCTAACCAATTTACTAGTTATTTTGCCCAATACGTTAGATAATTAGCAACAAGCCCAATGTCTGCTTATCAGCTGAGAAAATGCTAAAGTATCTAAAATCTTATCCGGCTTCTGACCTGTAAACAAGTGTAAATGTGTCTGTGTCATCAGGCAATTTGTTAAAGGTTGCGGAATGGGCTGGTTGACCTGCAGTTGGCATTTGGCACAGCCATTTTTACCAGCAAAAAACTACGTCCCTATTTAGAATAGGGGAGTCGAATGAATAGGCTGCTGCAGGAGCTCTTTCTAGAGCGCCCGGTTATTAAACTGTTTTTAAAGCTAATTTTCACATGGCTTATGTCCAGGGTGGAATATTCCATATTTTTAAAATCACAGGTCAGCAGGATTCTTTTAAAGTTGAATAGATGGGTTAGCTGACAATGTCACAAACGATGCGCACGCTTCAATGGTGCAGAAGCCCATGTGTTGTTGTGTTTCTTGATGGCCAGATAGCTAGCAAAAATGACAAGAAGCTGCCATGTGGGGAATCGTAGGTGGTTTGGCTCAGCTAGTTTTTTTTTTATCTTGTTCTTGATTTTTTAAACATTGAAAAAAAATCTCTAACAACTGTAACTATGTATTTGAGACAAGTGCTCATTGTGCAAATGTATTTGTTTTCAATAAACATTGTAGATTAAGTATAGTATACATGTCAACAATCTAAGCCAACCCTGTCTGTTTTGCCCCATAGTTGAGCATGGGTTGGTTTTGTTGTTAAACAACCAACCCGTCTATACACACTCAAAACTCTGACGACTTGGTTTGTGTTTACTATTTGGGCATGACATTTAGAGTATGTTCAATGGGGGTCATTGAATTACATCGTTTTTTTGGTTAGAATATGGTAATATTAATGGTTGGTGGCAGTGGCTAACCATAGGATGAATTACAGTCACTCCTTGTTCATAACATGTAAATATGTAATTTATTTGGGTGAACTATCCCTATAAATTAAGACTGTAGAAAATTCTGCCTAGATGGTGGTTCTTCAAGAGTTTTGGCCACCAACCCCTGATCTGTTTTTCTCAACTACTGGTGTTTTGAATATGTTAATGTGGCAAATTACCCCACATTCAAGAATAATCAAATTAATATCAATCAATGGTTGTTATCATATCAATGGTTGAGGCTGATTTGCAAAACGTGGCTATCATCTTACATAGACAAGGCATTTATGCGTAGCAGCTTGTGCACAATGCTAAAATGACATAACAGGATATTTGAGGTAAGATGCATTAGTCAATATTTTTTTTTGCCCATTGTAGGAGATGGGAATTGTTCTAATGACTAGGCCTATCAGCTATTGTGAAAGGCCCAATTTTAAAATAGTCTCCTGAAGACAAGATGACAGTCTAAATCTGACCCACCCTACACCCAAACAAAATTATTTTTCAATGTGTTATCCCCCCACTAGTATAGTAGTTACATATTTGTGTTCACAATCGGTTTCGGCAAAATGTTCATAATAGTTATCAGGTCACACTACGAAAATTCATGCTGAATGCTGTTTTTTCGTTGTTACAGCCTAATGAACCTTGTGCTAAATTGACAATGACTAAATTAGATGATATTTGATAGAGCGTTCTTACTGAGTGGTGGATGGCAGCTGCAGGCTCGTAAGCATTCATTCAAACAGGACTTTCCTGCATTTGCCAGCAGCTCTTCGCTGTGCTTCAAGCTTAGATTAGGCTGGCAATACTATAGTGCCTATAAGAACATCCAATAGTTAAAGGTATATGAAATACACATGGCATAGAGAGCGAGAGTCCTATAATAACTACAACCTAAAATGTCTTACCTGGGAATATTGAAGACTCGTGTTAAAAGGAACCACCAGCTTTCATATGTTTTGAGCAAGGAACTTAAACGTTAGCTTTTTTACATGGCAAATATTGCACTTTTACTTTATCCTCCAACACTTTGTTTTTGCATTATTTAAACCAAATTGAACAGTTTTCATTATTTATTTGAGACCACATTTATTTTATTGATGTATTATATTAAGTTAAAATAAGTGTTAATTCAGTATTGTTGTAATTGGCCGATTGTTTTTATATAAAAACAATAATAATGATGATTAATCGGTATCTGCTTTTTTTGGTCCTCCAGTAATCGGTATCGGCGTTGAAAAATCATTTTAGTGAAATTCACTTTAGTGAATTACACTTACTGCATTGGCGACCAGCTTCAATGAAAATGCAACACTTAAATGTAGCTGGCTGTCTTCTATGAGTTGTCCTCAAAGAGTGATAAAGTCATTTTTGCCAGATTCCGTGTGGTTTTTGAGCTGTGCTAGTTGTATTTTTTTATTAGTTGTCACATTGCTGGAATTCCCCAATGGGCTCGGAATTGACCAGGTAGAATGTGCAGCTTGCACAAGTGCAACGGGTAAAACATGTAAATCGCACAGCCAAGTTAAAGGGTTGCAAAATGTGACTAAATGGTCGCGGTCTGGAACCCTGCTTATGATAGATAGTTAAATGAAATATCAAAATAAAGTTGCACATCATGTATAAACTCCCATCAATTGAATGGGTATATACCTATGTTTCGGCATCACTGTGCCTTTCTCAGGGTAATGTCATGATTACTTGAACCAGGTTATGAAGACAAACAGTGCAATTAGTGCAACCGATGACAATAGTGAGGTGTGTCATAATGATTAATTTAATTAAAATTAATTTGTGAAACTTAAACTAGTTTTTTTTATGAAAAAAATAAATAATAATATAAAATATATTAGGTTATCATATAGAAACATCATTTAATATTGTACATCATATTAGCATCAACATACATTTTAATTCAATTTCACAATTGTTTCGTATTTCATATTTGTTACATGTAAATGTTTGAGAAAATGGCCCTTGAATGTTTTGGTACCTACTGGAGAGCTCTTCTTTGTCTACACCCATTCAGCATCGTTCACACCCTCCTAAGCTTTAGCCCCACCCATCTCTTTAAGGCTTTACATGTCAGGCTATGTACTAAACAACCAAAGATTCCAAGACTAAAGGCTGGTTTATACTACGGTTGTGTTCGTACATTTTTCATCTGGAATGCCAGAGTGTGCTCTGGGCGTTTGTAAATTCAGAGCGTTTCGCTCTCGAAGTGCACACTGGATGCTCTGGCTGAAACGTAGGGTTGATCCGAGCGCTCTGACCTAACAACAGTCAAGCACCCAAGCTAACATTGGCTAGCTTGATAGCTACATCCAGACACAAATGAGAGAACAGCACACGCTGACCATTTTACTTGCCCTAGCAGAGCTGGTTAGGCTGTTTTTATGTTATCCAGAGTGTTGGTGACTGCAACTGTGCTGCTGGCAATAATTTTTTTAATTACCCTTTTTTTTGGCAACGTTTACTGACACTGGCCATATTCAATGGGTGTTGAGCATTTGTAAATTCGTTAGTTATTCTGCGCTCCGGCACACTCGTACGAGAGGGCTCTGAAATCGGAGTAGCTAGCCAGAGCGAATTTACCAGCTACGTCTATTTACGTCTAGCAAAATAATTAATCACAACTCATATTGTTAATACCTTGCATGAATCTGCAGGTAGCTAACCAACCAGGTTCAATGTTAGCTAGCTAATATTAGGCTATAACTAGCAATGCAAATAGCGCTGAGATATGAATAATATTACTACACAGATCATACACCTAATGTTAGCTAGTCACCCAGCTAACGTTAGCTAGCTAACGATACACTAACTGACGTTTAGAAACGCATGTAATATCTGAAAATGTAGCTAGCTAGACTCTCTTACCTGTTTTACATGGATGGATGCTTCTCCCTCTGTCACAGATTTCATGGTTGCCCTTAGTTTGAAGATATAATCTGGATAAAAGTGTTTTATACAACACCAGTGTTCTCTTTTCGACTCTGTCTGCATATTTGCAATCAAACGGCAGAATTATCATACTCATACTCTAATTCCACTGATTTCCAAACTCGGTCCTCCTGAAAGTGGAGAGCAACACTTATGCAGTTCTACTATGTGATATCTTTCAAAAAAGCAGCCTTGGAGAGGATTACCTAAACATACTGACCAGCTCCTATTATAGACCGACGTGTGCTACATGGCAGATGAATCCGAACTCATCTCTCGGCATATCCAGCCCACTCATTATCTCAGCCAATCATGGTAAGCGAGAAGGTTGCTGACTTTTTCCATGGCTAAACCAACTAGGCTCGTCATTTAACAATTTTATTCATATTTACAGACGGCATACAAGTTTGTTCTTAAGGCACATGTTCACATTTTCCAGAAGGCATTTCTGCCCAAAAATGCATTTAGATACAAATTTAAAAAAAGTTTACGTTCAAATGGTGCTCCTGTGAAGCAATGACGCACGACATATGCCTGTTTTCCTGAAACGAGTCACATGTTCAGTTTCCCCCAAAAAGCTTGCCCATGTCATGACATCCATAACATCTGTCCATTTTAAGCTTTATTTCTCCAACATGCCCATATGTAGAAGTCCCGTTTTTGGGGTATACACTCCCCCCAAGTGGTACAATACACATCAAACGTTTTGTTTCTATTTTGTATGTCAAAGTTGTGATTTTGAGTGCAAATGTAACACCCATACTGCTGTAATCACCCAGATATAGATCTGATAAGTCTGACAATCTATTGTGTAGTGAAAGTGTTTTTCCTGTCATGCATCCCATGGGATATAGGCCTACATATTATGAAACATTGCTTAGCCTAGTGGTTAGAGTGTTGGACTAGTAACCGAAAGGTTGCTGGAATGAATCACCGAGCTGACAAGGTAAAAATCTGTCGCTCTGCCCCTGAGCAAGGCAGTTAACCCACTGTTCCCCGGGCGCCGAAGACATGAATGTTGATTTATAGCAGGCCCCAGCACCTCTCTGATTCAGAGGGGTTGGGTTAAATGCGGAAGACACATTTCAGTTGAATGCGTTGTTGTACAACTAACTAGGTATCCCCTTTTAGAGTCAGGCTTGCTGAGGTACAATAGCCTAACTGAGCAGTATGCATATGTGCCATATCCAATGATTTGACATGTTAGTCTGAGACACAGCAGGACAGGGCATGTCCCCAGTGCCATCGACACAGTCAAACTGCCTGCTGTGCGCCTGACTTATTGAGAACCTGTGTGCGCATGTGGGAGAGGTGTCTGTGTGAGTTAGCAGCTAGGGGAAGCTCTACAGGATTACTGCAGCAGGTAGTAGATTTATTGCCCTCTCCCCCTGCCTTTCTCTTTCATGATGGAAGGCCTCTCCCTCCATTAACACGCCCGCGAGGCTGCTTTATGACACGAGGGGAGCTCCAGCAGAGACAGTTTAACGGCTGTATTTGGCACAGTCTCTGAGTCCAGACTGTGATGATAGAGGACTCCAACCAGAATCCCAGAGAGCCTACAATTTGTACCTCGGAAAGTACATTCCTTAGCAGGACAGCTAGGTGCACACTCGAGGAAGAAGTTACCTTTAACCACAGATCTAGGGTCAGAATACACTACCCTTAGTTGCTTAGTCCTAACCTTAACCATTAAGGGAATTAATTGTCTGACCCTGTATGTTCGGGTAGAGCCAACTTCTACCTTCTCCTAGGGCCACAACTTCTTCTTGTCCTTTCCCCAAAAATGTACCTTGAGTTCAGTGTCAGAATAGACTAGTCTCCTGACCTCATTCGCACCTGAAGGAAAAGCACTTCCTCCACTCATTCAGTCACCCTCAGCATTATCCTGAAGGTGATGTGAACCACCTCTGTATAAGGCCATCGTAAATTTCCGAACAATTACTAATTAAATTGCAGAGAATGAGACCGTTATTATTTAATTGCCATGTTTGTTTCAGTTAATATAGGACAGTGGAGTCCTATATTAAATGTGACAGGTCTCTAGTGTAATATCTTTGGTTGGTTTTAAATGCCACCCTGAGCTCTCCTCTCTGGTCCCATTCTTTCAGGAAGAAGTCACAGAAATGGGACGAGATGAACATACTGGCAACGTACCACCCGGTAGACAAGGACTACGGGATGATGAAGATCGATGAGCCTAGCACACCCTACAACAGGTGAGTTGCTCCATTCATTCTCATGAACAGGTAAGGACATAGTTAGCCAGAGACTGCAAAAATTGCTTCCCAGTATTGGGAACAGATAGAACTGTGCCGAAATGTGTTTTGGATTCATGTTAGAGGGTAAATCCATTTCAAATCAAATCAAATGTATTTATATAGCCTTGATATCTCAGTGCTGTACAGAAACCCAGCCTAAAACCCCAAACAGCAAGCAATGCAGGTG